>NC_087152.1:37589316-37639316 GCF_035594125.1 Scylla paramamosain | reverse complement strand
CCCCTATTTTTTTCTTTGTATTCTTGCAACTAAAAGAAAATATGTTTTATGTGTTTTATTGGTATTTCATTTTTTTTTATTTATAAATTTATTTGTTCATCTATTTTGCATATTCTGACTATGGGATTAAGGGGAAAACGTCAGTCCGGCGGGAATGTGTGAAGGAACTGGCTTGCCATCAGCCGTGGATGTTTGTGAAGGAAACTTGTTTGGCATCAGTCCATTATCGTTGTTATCGATTTGTATTGTTGACTCTGATTTCCGTGGAATGCTTACTTTTTTTTTTTTTATTATTACACCCAAGTTTTCATTTCTAAATTTGTTTTGTAAATTGTAGTAATATCTTTATGACAAACTTGGTACCGGAAACTTCAATGACGGTGCTCCCAAACATTTCAGTGGAGGGCTTTTTTTTTTCTTTCTTTCAGCAGGCTCAAGTGGAAGTTATTAGTGTTTTATGGACTCTCTTGATGGTTTAACAGTTGGTCAGTAGGGGAAATAACACATAAATAAAAAAAAGAAACACCAATGAGAAGCCGACGTGTTATCTCTCTAGGCCTTCAAAACAGTTTTTAATGAGGGGAACAAAACTTTTAAAGAATACGAATTCCAACTTCACCCAAACACGTTAATTGTGAATCACTTCCTCCCTCTGTATCTTTGTTCCATCACCAGAAAGAATACACATAACTTAATCCCAAACATGAAATTTATACCCTTACTCTTAAAAAAAACAATTTAATGATCCTGTCATACATACACTCATTTCAAGCATAAAAATGAACTATAAGTATATAATTCCCCAGGTATTAAGACAGTTAAGTGATGCATGTCAAGATTGGACGTCAAGCAGAGAACGAGGATTGAAAATGAATGAGAGAGAGAGAGAGATGAGAGAGAGAGAGAGAGAGAGAGAGAGAGAGAGAGAGAGAGAGAGAGAGAAGCGAAGAACACGTGGAAGAGGAACCTTGAAACAGCAGACAGGAGTGGGGCCCCGCAGCTGTCGGGCACCGGAGGGCCGTGCGAAGGGAGGGAGCAAGAGTAGGGATGAAGAGACCAGAGACAGAGAGAGAGAGGGAGAGGGGAAGGAAGCGAGACCACAGGGAGGGAAATAAGTCATGAAGAGTGAGAGGAAAAGAAACAAGAAATGTAAAAGAAGAACTACTTGGGGGGGGGGGGGGCGAAAGGAGGACCCCCCGGACAGGAGGAGGGAGGGAAAAAGGAAGGAAGAACGCTTGGAAAAAGGAAGACATGATGGAAGGAAGAAACGCCGGGAGGGAAAGGGAGGGAGGAAGAAAAGAATGGAAAGGAAGCATATGAACAAAAAAGGAGGGAGGAGGAGGAGCGACTCACAAGACGAGAAACGAACCCGCTCCGAGGGAACGGCGAGAATACGAGCCAGAGGTGAACTAGCGATACACACACACACACACACACCACACACACACACACACACACAGAGTTTCTCCTGGACCCGGCAATCCCGAGAGCCGGGCCGAGACGTCGCTGGGTGTGAATTACAGGTGTGAGGTCCAGCTAGCGGCACCGCGTCTCATTTCTAGCCTGACACCAGTGACGTATCGTTTCCCGGATGTTCCAGAGGGAGGTAGAGGGGTAGGGGGATGGGAAGGAAGGGCCCCGAGGTATAGAGGAGGGAGCTAAAGAAGCGAAGGATGGCCTAGGGGGATAGGAAGGAGTGAGGAAGAGGGGGGGTCGGGAAGGAAGAGCACACAACACAAAGATGTCACGGGTTCACGCAGGGCCTGGACGCCTGCACGTTAGACGCGGCGCATCGGGAGGTCGAGCGAGGCCATGTGGCGTGTCTTCTTCTCCCTTCCCTCCCCCAGGTGGCCTCCAGCAGGACTGACACGATCAGGGGAAAGGGAGGCAAGGAGGAAGGGAGGAGCACCAGCCCGCACCTGGTGACTGGAAAGAGTGCGCGGCGAGTGGTGAGGAACACGGCGCCGCTGACGCTCCGACGGGACGGGAACACAGAGCCACAAAAATCACCAGCCATGTCCTCCCGGTGAAAAAATATCACCGCCATACTTACAAAGACTGCGCATACGATTCATATCGGCCGGTCAGTCGGAGCTCCGCGGCTGCTGCAGGGAGGAGCAAAGCACACTAAACCTTCCGCCACGGCACCGCAAGAACGACAATGGTGCGGCGGGTGGAAGGAGGCGCAGCGTCCTCCTCAGGTAGCCCGGACGTGGCCTGGCAGCGGACACCTGACAGATAATTAAGGGGTATGAAACAATAACGTCGAAACTCCTGTTGAACGAAGGGAGCATCTCTGCCCCCTGTGTCCCGCCGGCGTTGGTGCTCTGTTGCTCACACGGCGGGTAATTACATGTTACCAGAGGGTTATGGCGTGGTTAGCGGCCGCGGGAGGTGAGCGGAGGGTCGGCCAGGAGGGAGGACACGGGGAGAGAGAGAGAGAGAGAGGAGAGAGAGAGAGAGAGAGAGAGAGAGAGAGAGAGAGAGAGAGAGAGAGAGAGAGAAATGAATAAATGTAGAAAATGCTAATACAAAAAAAAATGGATAAAGAACAAGGAACATTTATTTTACAATGATTTACGTTCAGGCGGTAAGAAATTACAACAGAGAGAGAGAGAGAGAGAGAAACAGAGAGAGAGAGAGAGAGAGAGAGAGAGAGAGAGAGAGAGAGAGAGACGCTTTTAAAGAACGACATCAATCACCACAAAAGCAACACACGCAACGACCACGGAGAGCAACGCAAACGACCCGCAACACAACACGCAACACAACGACCAGTGAAAAAGAGAACCTGTGGGGCGCGGAGGGAGGGGATAACGAGAGAGAGAGAGAGAGAGAGAGAGAGAGAGAGAGAGAGAGAGAGAGAGAGAGAGAGAGAGAGAGGAACCCGCAACACAAGGGGCCGACGACGCCAGCGGGGCAGATGGCGGCGGGGTGATGATGTATAGTGAGAGGGGGAGGGGGAGAAGGTGAGAGGGAGAGAGAGGGAGAGGGAGAGGAGTAGATACTTGGTGGTGGTGATGATGGTGGTGGTGGTGGTGGTGGTGGTGGTGGTTGTTGTAGTGGCGGTACAAGATGAATACAGTGTTGCAGGAAGGACACGAAGAAGCCGGAATCCCTTGAGGAATGACAGTGTTCTTCTCTTAAACACCAACGTACACCCCCACACACACACACACACACACACACACACACACACACCCCCACACACACACACACACACGCAGACACACACACACACACACACAGCACTTTTCTTACTAATTATTGATAAAAGAAAGGCGCATGGAGCAAAAAATATGTACAAGTAATCCGAACATGATATAAGAATGAAAGAAAGAGAAAAAACGGGAAGTGAACTAACCACTCCCTTCCTCATTCCCTGAAATTCCACGCTTATTATAATACCCGTCCTAGAGAGAGAGAGAGAGAGAGAGAGAGAGAGAGAGAGAGAGAGAGAGAGAGAGAGAGAGAGAGAGAGAGAGAGAGAGAGAGAAGCTGACTGGCTACATCGGCAATATCGAGAACAGGAGTGGCAGAAGTTGGTGCTAACAATAATAACCTAGTATAATATCAATAAATAATCCGGTTAAGTGTGAAATAAACCTCAAAATCAAATCACGAATCCTTTCTGTAGTCTTAACAAAAGCGTCACTTCGTTAAATATGGCGCGTAAAGATCAGACTACCTTGTGTTATTAATTTCTTCTTCCCCCCTCCCTATCGCAACGTTCCCGAGCCGCCGTGGGAGTGTTGCTTACCTGGCAATCCCCACACCTTGAGATTTGTTTGGCCGATCACACTGAGAAGGTCGGAGGCGGAGAACAGACTATCAAGCATCATCCACATCAGGAGTTTATGGGAGTACTTTGTTGTTACAGAGGAAATACAACGCATGAAGCTGGTGTGGGTGGCGCTGTTATCTTGTTTTCGAATTGTGTAAAGTGTAAACTGTCTGCCACTAAGTATTAGACTCGCACAGCAATAAATGTTGTGAAGGTATATGCAGTAATTCAATGTTCCTCTGGCCTTCATTGTACTTTTTTCCCTTTTTTTTTTCGTGTCTAATCTGCACTTTTCCCCATTATTTGCAATTACGTGATACACTCCTTAGGTTGTATTTAGGAAACAGCAGGAGGTGGAGGAGGAGGTGGAGGAGGTGGTGGTGATGGTGGTGCACGACTTATTTCTGGGAATGTAGCAATACTTCCTCTTCGGTATAATTGTTGATCAGTTTTTTTTCTTGTCTCGATCTCTCTCACTCCTTTTACGATCTGCTCTTGCCTTCTCGCGGACAGACGGCGTGATAAAAGTGAAGTTACAACCCTGAATGCCGTTTTTCTAGATTAAATTTATGATATTGCATTGAGAAGGAACAGGTGGGTAGTTCAAGTTGGACTGTATCCTTAAATACTCTTCTTTTTTTTTTTTTTATTTCATAAGAACAATTTTCAAAGGCAGCAAAAATTATTAATCAGGACTTAAGTGAATTTCTCGAATTGATGATGTAAAATCCTTTGGTAAACTATCACAAAAATCAGGAAAAACACCCTTTAAAACAGCAACTACAAGCAGAAAACGTTAAAAAATAGTCGAGAAAAAAAATTTGGGAACGTGGCCCTTGGTTTGGTGTGCGGGCGTTGTGGTGATGGACGAGGTGGTGAGTGAGTGGTGATGGGCGGTGGGCGGAGCTAAGCAACACTCGAGAGGCTTCATCACTCGTTCTGAAGCCTGTAATTGAATAGGGCAAGTGTGGTGAGTGCAGGTCTTGGCGAGCACCCAGGAGTACCCAGCGCCGCCCACCAGGTACGTGCAGGGCTGTAATTTCAGTGTCTCAGGGTAGCGCCCCGTGAAGTGACACACCTTAGGGAGACGCGACCAGTTTGTTTCGGTGGGCGTTGAGGGACTAGAGCAGGGCGTGGTGGTGAGGTCCAGGATTGTTTAGTAGTGTGGGGATTTGGTTCTTCATCTGCTGGTTTCCTGTTGTGTCCGCTGGTGACCGACTGTTGGTTCTGTGTTTTGGGTGGTGTATGTGTATGGATTGGGTTTTTGTTGATGTTGTTGTTGTTGTTGTTGTTGTTTTATTCCAGCTTTCAATAATCATTCCCTGTACTTTGAATGTCTTCATTATTATTACTTCTTTTATTGCATCATTTCAGTGTTCTTCCTTGAGTACACTGATATTCAATTCGATAAGCCCCTCATTAACTTTTAAGAAATAATAACACGCTTTTAATTAACACGTTCCTTTTAAATTGCGCCAAAAGAAACTGTATTTTTTTCCTCCTTGTTTTGCAAATCACTCTAAGACCAAAAGTGAGATTTGTTGTGAACCTCGGAATAAAGAAGAGAAAATGAGCTCCTTATGAAATCTTACAGGCCAGTCTTAGTCTCGTAACGATACATGCAAGGAAGAAATGGGAAGGGAAGAGCAGGGAAAGGAGATGGATAGAAGAAGCGGAGGAGAAGGGAAAGAAAGAGTGCTGGCGTGTTAGCGTGGCTGTGTAAAGGAAGAAAGGTGAGGGGAGGAGGGGAAGGGAGTGAAGAGGTGATGGGTAGGGGGGGATCCAGGGGGGAGGGGGGAAAGATCCGCCCATAACTTGTCGTAAGGAAGGTGTGTGGGGGCTGCTTCCGGCCTGACCCACCACCACCACCACCACCACCACTGAGAACACCACAAGCTTGGAGAAACTCGTGGCCCGTGATAATGCCAGACTTAATCTTTCCCAAGACTCCGGCTGAACACTGAGAATCACAATTATATGCAAATTTCCGCCAGGATTTGCTCGGCAGGAGTTTCCAGCGCGTTTAAATGAGGGACAGGGAGAGGGAGGGGACGGAGATGAAAGGAGGAAGAGGAGGAAGAAGAAAAGGAGACTGAAACGAATAAGTGAAACGAAAATATTGAAAATTAAAGAGGGTGCGGGGAAAGAATACTGAATCATCACACAATCATTACGTCTTATTTTCATGGAATGGGGAGAGAGGAGGACCGGGATGAGAGAAGGAGAAGGAGGAGGAGGAAGAAAAGGAGACTGAAACGAGTAAGTGAAACGAAATATTGAAAACTAAAGAGTGAGGGGAAAAAAAAATATTGGATCACGCAGTCATTACTTCTTGTTTTCATGGAATTTTCTAAGTGCTGCACCACCACCACCACCACCACCACCACTACCACTACTACTATTACTGCCATTGCCACCACCACCACCACCGCCGCCGACACCACCACCACCACCACCACCACCACCCTCGCGCCCCCATGCGGGTGATGGAGGACCATGAGGGTCGGGAAGGGGGGGGTGATGGGGTGGGAAGGGGAGATGGTGCCCCGACTTCATCACACTTGCTAATTTGTGTAGTTTTATAAATTTTTACTTCTCCCTGACGTTCCTTTCCACCTACCCTCCATTTTTCTTGTTGTTCTTTCCCCCTCGTTCCTGTATTGCGTTATTATTTTTTGTTATTTATTTATTTTTTCTCACTTCCATTGTTTTTCTTCTCTTATAAACTCTATTACTTTTTTTCTGACATTTCTTTTCTTTAACAATTTATCATTATTCGTTATTCTTCACCAGTCTTTTTTGCGTCAGATTATCTCTTTGCTATTACGTATTTTAATTATTTGCATATTCCATCACGACAATTTTTCCTTCGTTTTATGTTGTTGTTTGTTGTTGTTGTTGTTGTTGTTGTTGTTGTTGTTGTTGTTTACTCCATTCTAGCATTCATCTCTCCATTAATTCTTTTTCCTAAGCGTCATTGCTTTGTTGTTGTAAAACCTAATAGTAGTGTAGCATATTTCTCGTAGATTATTAAAGAGAGAGAAAAAAAAAAACAGGCATAGGGATAGAGAGAAGGAAGAAAGATAGTAAAAGTAAACAAAACAGAGAAAAAGAAGGATGAGGTGCGAAAGAAAAGAAGAATAACAGTAGAACGAAGGAGAAGTAAGAGAAATGACGGAAGGAAAGAGAAAGAGACAATGACAAAGAAGAAAAAAAGAGAAAGACGAGCTGGGTAAAGAGAAGAAGGGGCGTAAGGAAAGTGAAAGAGAAAAGACGAAGGAAGAGGAGGAGGAAAAAGAGTAGATGCGGAAAGAAAGACAAAGAGAGAAAGAGAAAACGACGAAGGAGGAGGAGAAGAAAGAAAAGAGACAAAGACAAAAGGAGAATGAAGAGCAGGAACATGAGGAAAGAGAAAGAGAAGGAGACAGAGGAGGAGGAGGAGGAGGAGGAGAGGAAAAGAAGAAGAGTGGCGGGAAAGGAATGCATAACCTGAACAGATCGTGTGTAATGGATATAAATAAAGGAGAGGAGAAGGAGAAGGAGGTAAAGGGAGGAGGATATAGCGAGTGAAAGTGAAATGAATGGCTGGAAGAATGAAAGTGGACGGCAAAAATAAACGTAACGAATAAAGAATTAGAAGTGAGGAATGTAAGTGTGTGTAATGAAAGCTTAAGTATTGTACAACGGAAGTCAGTTTTGCAAGAAGTTAAAATGCCGAGGTTGTGACGTGGACTGAGAGGAAGTGAAGGCGTGTTGGGAAAATATGAAAAAGAAAACTAGGATTAAGATGTATAAGAGAGAAATCACAAGGGGACGAGAACAAGAAAAGTGGAGTACGTACAGGAATAAATCGTGTGTCTAAAGAGAAGCGAAGAAATAAGAGAAAATGCATAAAAAAAAAAAACATGAAAGAAAAGAACAAGAAAAAGAAGAAATTGAGGAAAAAAACCCACAAGAATAAAGCTAAAGAAAAAAAAAGCGGAAAAAATGAAAAAAAAAATTACGCTTATTACAACGAAAGAAGAAAGAAAAAAATAAAATAAAAAACACAAAAACATTAAGAAAAAAAAAGAAAAACAGCAAAAAAAGCAAAAAAAGACAGTGGCTTACTAAAACAAACAAACAAACAAATAAATAAATAAATAAGAACCAAACATTAACGGGGTTCGAACGGCAAATAGACAGACAGACAGACAGACAAACAGACAGAACCAACAGACAACGAGGCGGGTCGGGATGCAGTACTGGCAGGGAGGTCAAAATACGTGCATTGTTTAGTGTAAATAACTATTGATATACGTATTGATTAGAGGTGTGGATATGGGCGCTGGAGGGGCCGAGGGAGAGGGGGGAGGGGGAGGGAAGAGAGGAAAGAGGAAGGAGGAGGAGAGGGGGTAGAGGAGGGGGAGAAGAATTATGGAGAGGGTAGAAAAACTCATTGGCATTTATTATTATTATTATTATTATTATTATTATTATTATTATTATTATTATTATTACTATTACTATTTCTACTACTACTAATGTATTCTCGTTCTTTGTTGTAGAAATAGAGGGAACGAAAATAAAGCGAACAAAGGAGGAAAAGTTTACTCTTCTAGTTTTTTACCACCATTCTTATTTTTGTTGTCGAAAGTGTCGCTTTGTTTGCGCAGGTTAATTGTCATTGATCACCGTCAGGCTCGCGTGGAACTGAATGAGGGGAGGGCGAGGGGGACAGGAGGAGGAGGAGGAGGAGGAGAGAAAGGGGTATGGACAAGCCGACTTCATTTAAGAACCAAACAGCGCCACTGACGGACAACCAAATAACTCTTCTGTCTACACACACACACACACACACACACATACACACACACACACACACACACACAGGAGGGCCGGCGTCAAGTGATCTACTCATCGGCCAGTTAATTATTCACGGCAAGACAACATTCACCTTAAGAGCATCGAGCGGCGGTGATGACAAGTATAAAATGACATGAATAATCAAGGTGAAAGAGCCGCCTGTCACCTCGCCTTCAGGAGCCTTAATTAGACGACGCGGCCACGATAAACGACGGGAGGAGGAGGAGGACGAGGAGGAGGAGGAGGAGGAGGTAGTGGTGGTGAAGATGATAAGTCACGCTTGTCAGAATTTCGGGTGATGAGAGAGAGAGAGAGAGAGAGAGAGAGAGAGAGAGAGAGAGAGAGAGAGGAGAGAGAGAGGGAGAGAGAGAGAGAGAGAGAGAGAGAGATTATAGAAAGAAATGATGAATAATTCCCAGGTAGTCTTCAAATAATCTGATAATCACCGGAAAAATATCGGGCCGCATCCTTCCTTTTGATCCTCCCTCACACACACACACACACACACACACACACACACACACACACAAATTTATGTCCCTCTAGAAATAATCACCCTTAAATATATGAAAGCAGAGAGTAACAATAGAAATATATCGAGAAAAAATAACATATCTCTACTAAGGACAGATTTCCTCTCTAGTAGTGTTCAGAGAGAGAGAGAGAGAGAGAGAGAGAGAGTCACTTTATGAGACTAAAATGCAGGTTACGGAAGACAGTTGCGTATGATTTCTCGCTAACTGAAATCACTGATGCATTCTTTATCTTGCATCTGGTGTGAATCAGAGTATAAGATTGACTGGAGTACGTGGGAAGAGAAGAGAAGAGAAGAGGTAGTTGAGGTGCGTGTTTGTGTGTGTGTGTGTGTGTGTGTGTGTGTGTGGGGTGGGGGGGGGGGGCAAGGGAAGGGGTTTGTGGTCATTGATTATATATAGGTGTAAATTTATAGCACGTATGGTTTCTATAGTCACAGGTGAAGGGTGTTTATATATGAAGCTTAGAGTGAACGGAGCATCTCGGTGGACCTGGGTGTGTTATTGAAAGTGTGAGGTTTATGAGCGAAAGTGTGAAGGGTGTATGTGTGTGTATGTGTGTGTGTGTGGCTGGGAATGTATAGCTTCTGTGTTGGGATTTGTATGCGAGTGTATATGTTTTTTTTTTTTTTTCTTTTCTGTCTTTTTTTTTTGGGAATGAAATTTACTGTATGTGTAATGGTTACGGAGTGTAAAAGAAAAAGTACTGCCCGGATTTCTTTTTTTTTTTATTTTATCTTATTTATTTTATTTTATTTTATTTATTTATTTATTTATTTATTTTTTTGTTTTTTTTTTATTATAGGAGGTGCTAGCCAAGAGCAGCAAAAAAAAAGACGGGCGAAAAAAAAAATAAAGAAAGAAAGAAAAAACCTCACTGAAGATCCCAGTCCTGAAGAAAACTATCCAAAAAAAGAATATACAAAATTACAGGGATAGTCTTTTTTAACCATTCAGTGTTGGTTAATCCTTCGCATCATCACATAACAACTTTAAAATGAATAGTTTTTTTGCACCGTAGTCTCTTAAAATACGTAGATATGTAGCTTAGCAATGATTAAATTAACATCATATTCTTCATTTTTCTTTATATCCATGGAAACTGTTTATTACAATGATCTGAAGGTTGACAAAAGACGCCTGTAGCAATAAAAAAGGGTTAAATCTCCCTCTCAAAGGTGTTGAAAGTCGTAGGCACTGGATGTACTACTGTTGCTATAACAAACTACGACATATTGCACCAAAAACTTCCAGACAAAATAAAAAAAAAGAAGAATAATAAAAAACGTACTTAATTCTATCACATCCCCATATCTATAATCTTTACAAGGCTCGCGATAATAAAGTAGCTCATTCGTCCATAGTATCAATTCTTATTCAACTTATAAACAATTCACTGGACTCTGACACTCCTTCCTATGGTAACTAAGTGTAAGAGAGTGCAAAAGTGTATTAAGTGTTGCTAGAATTTTACTGTGTATGGCCAAGAGGTGGGTAAGATTTGATAGATGTAGGGTAAGTGTATGACTATATATTTAGTGTGTATGGCTAAGGGGTGTATGGGATGTGAGTGTGATGGGGTGTAGCATAAGTGTAAGGATGTGAGATGTAAGGTGTAGAGTGTATGGCTGCAGGGTGTAGTGTGTATGGCCGAGGGGTGTATGGGGTGTGGATGTGATGGGTGTAGGTGTGGGGCAGCCGTCAGGTACTATGGCTATTGATTAACCGTTTGTCTTAACCTGACGCTCCCCACGCCCACCCTCACACACCCTCACCCTCCCTCACCCTCACACACACACACACACACACACACACACACACACACACACACACACACACACACACACACACACACACACACACACACTCCTATCCATTGTTTTATTACCCATTTTCATTTTTCCTTATCCTTCGTTATCTCTCCCTCCTCCCCTCACCTTCCTGCCCCCGTCATCTGTCCTCAGCCCCGCGTCCCCCGCACTCGCTCCTCGGCCACACGTCCCTCTACGCTACAAGCTCTACTTTCCTTAATCTGGGATGAGACGTGCCTGAAGATAAGGATTTCAAAGTTTGTCCTTGCGAGATTGTTGAGGAGGAGGAGGAGGAGGTGGTGGTGATGGTGATGGTGAACGAAGAGGCCAAGAAGAAAGAAATTAGCAAAATAACAAAAAACAAGATGCTAAAAAAAATCTTTATATTCAAGACGACAGAAGAAAATGAATAGATAATTTTGAAAAAAAAAATAAAGTTTGGGCACAAAGGAAACTGAAAATACCTATTGAATAAATGAAGACGTAAAAAAGATGAAAGACAGAGATGTAAAGAGAGAAAGAGAAGAAATATGAGAAAGAAAGAAAGAGAAGAAAATAAGGAAAGAGAGAAAGAGTTCAGAGCCTCTTTCCAATACTTTCCTGTCCTTGTAATTACGGGTTGAAGCGAGAGAGAGAGAGAGAGAGAGAGAGAGAGAGAGAGAGAGAGAGAGAGAGAGAGAGAGAGAGAGAGAGAGAGAGAGAGAGAGAGAGAGAGAGAGAAAGACGTACGAATAAACGCACGGACGAACGAACCACGCACAGGCCCTCCCCACCAACGGAAGCCAGGTAATGAACTAGTTAATCAGTGAAGCAGCATCTGGCTCACCTGTGTCGTGGAGGCCAAGGGAGACAAATGTTTCCTCCAGGTGACACCAGGGGACGGCCACCCACGGCACCACCAGGCCGGGAGAGCACGTTAACTTAAGTGGTAGTAACGAAAGAAACCAAGAAGAAGCGATTCACTTCACTTCATTCTCCCTATTCGTTGTGTATTTAGGAGTTTCTTCAGGTGTGTGTGTGTGTGTGTGTGTGTGTGTGTGTGTGTGTGTGTGTGTGTGTGTGTGTGTGTGTGAGTGATTTACAGGGATGGCGTGAGGCCGGGAATACGAGCGGTACTTAGATTCACTTAGATACTTAAGGGTACGAACGGTAGCAGATAGACAGTAATAGTTGTAATAGTGGTAGTGTTAGTAGTAGTAATAGCAGATGGTGGCAGTGGAGGAAGAGCAGTGTAAAGAAATGAACACACTCGCTCGTATTCTTTCCTCGCTGTGTTCCTGGATATGGCCATTATCACTCCATCAGATAATAACACGACCTTCCAAGCTCTCGCCGCGGGTCGCTCGGTCCGGGAGACATTGGGTCGATGGTCTCCACTTTTATGGGAGCCACGGCAGGGCGACGCCTCTCATCCTTCACGCCGCAACACGCCTTCTAGTGACGCTGCGCAGGGGATTGGAGATCAACCCTTGATATGGAACAGCGCATACACACACACACACACACACACACACACACACACACACACACACACACACACACACACACACACACACACACACACACACACACACACACACACACACACACACACACACACACACACACACACACACACCTAAATATTCTAGCATTTCTAACACTTTCTGCAGCACCGCGTAAAAAATTGCCGCGTGTACCTAACAGAGATTTCCCTTACGTGACTTCAGGAAACCCGCTAAAGTTATGTTTCCTCGCCAGCCAGGTGTGTTGGGGCGGCGGGCGGCGTGCGGAGCCAACTGTGCCTTACCTGTGTTTGTGTGAGTCCCAGCTTGGCGGCCAATTCTGCGCGTTCCGGCAGGGAGAGGTACTGGGTCCTCTGAAAGATCTTGTTGAGTTGCTGCAGCTGGAGGGAGGAGTAGATCGTTCGCGGTTTCCTCATCTTCTTGCCCTTTCCGCTCACTCTGACCGAACCCTCATCGTCTGGTTTTTCTGTAAGGAGACGAGACATTGTGAGTTAAGAAAGAAGATTACTGGAAGTTTAATAGACTCTTTAGCTTCTTGCCATCCGATCCCTCAAGCTAGAACAGACATTTGAGGTCAGAACTATCATATTTTTTAGTCATTTGGTAACTACATGACTATTGATTGTTGGGTAAGGAGCCAAGAAATTGTGAGTTAAGAAAGAGTTCTGTAACTTCTTGTCATCAGACCCCAACAAGCTATAAAAGACAACTGGGGTTACAACTATCACTTTTTTACTCATCTGCTAACGACATGGCACATTTTTTAGGCATTTCTGGGTATTGACTTGTGTAAAGGGAAGGAAGGTGGTGCGGCGTCTGGGGTGTGTCAGTAAACCGCTATGGGTGGAAATACCAGGTTGTTGAGACGTCAGGAAACGGACAATGGGACACTGAAGGGGAAAAGGGAGGCGGACACTGGACCAGCGGTGGAGCGGCAGCGTTATGGGTGGTTTGTGTATCCGGTGGTGGGGCGAGGCAGACCCACAGACATGATGTATCGCCGTGACCACGCCTCCCTACCTCCCTCCCTCCCCTCCATCCAGCCCTCTTCACACACACACTCACACACACACACACACACACACACACACAGAGCTCCCCAGGTTCCTCCCCCATCCCTTCCTCTCTCTCTCTCTCTCTCTCTCTCTCTCTCTCTCTCTCTCTCTCTCTCTCTCTCTCTCTCTCTCTCTCTCTCTCTCTCTCTGCCTTCCAGCGTAAACTACCACCACCACCACCACTACTACCACCACCACCACCACCACCACCACCACCACCACCACCATCACCTGCGTTACCTGTATTCACCATTATCACCACTACCACCACCATCACCACTCTCCCCGTAACCTACCGCACATTTCTCTGTCTTTCCTCACACGTGTATCGCAGATTTATAGCCTAATTTGTTGGTTTGAATAGATAACCTCGTTAGCTTTAGTCTTATCGGTGTTAATATGTTAGTTAATGTGTTAGTTTGTGACCCACCACTACCAGCAATGCTATCACTGCTTCCTTACTACTACTACTACTACTACTACTACTACTACTACTACTACTACTACTACTACTACCGCGAACCCTGACCGAACCATTACCGCCAGTGTTTTTTTTATTTTTTTATTTTTTTTATTTGTAAGGAACCGATAAATTAATAGTTTATAGAGAGGACCTCTGAAAATTTAGTGGCATATTATCTCCCTCTATCTCAGCTACTACCATTACTGCTACATCTACTACTACTACTACTACTACTACTACTACTGCTACCATCACCACTTCACTAGCAAGGTCGCCACTGCCATCGTGTCTTCCCTAAGCACCTTTACCGTCCCATCACCAACGCCGCTCACCACCACTCAAGGCGTACAAGTCTGGAGTCACGACTAACATTACTTGGGTGCTGCTTCGCCTCCGCCGCTCACCACCACCACCATCATCACCACTAGCACTACCGTCTCTCCACCTCTTGCCTCCCGCTGCTACTAGGTCACCGCTGTAGTAGTTGTGTTATTGGTGGTGGTGATGGTGGTGGTTGTGGTGATGGTTATTGTTATTGTGGTAGTAGTGGTAGTAGTAGTAGTAGTAGTAGTAGTAGTAGTAGTAGTAGTAGTAGTAGTAGTAGTAGTAGAAGGAAGTGGAAGAATAAGTGGAAATTGTAATTTTTCTCCCATACTGTTCATTTTTAGTATTATTCTCATTGTCCCGCCACCACCACCACCACCACCACTACCACCACCACCACCACCGTCTTAAACACACCAGATTAAAAAGACGAGTAAAGATCTCTTCCCACCACTCGTATCGTGCAGATGGCTTGCGAGGATGTATCGAGGGCGCAATGTTTGGTCTGTCACGGTAATTGTGGTTACTGGGACACGTGTGTGGTGCTTCAAGAACATCATGAGGAGAAAGGGACGAGTGGATGCTGACGGAGTGGGATTGTGTGGTCTCGGACAGTGTAGTGCATTATACGTATATCTGTTGGAGTGTATAGAGTTACTGATATACACATCTTTTGGTTTGTTGTATATATTTTTTTTTTTTTTTTTTATGCCTAAGTGAGGTCGTCTATAGGTAATAGGGCCGTCTATAGACACAAAGATATGGGGGGGAAATCGAAGTCACCGTTGCCGAGAGAGTAAAAAAGATAAAAATGAAAGGTTTATATTTCACTTCAATGGTGTTAACAGGTGCGGGAAAATATGGGAAAGTTATTGGTTCCTAAAGAGTAAAAAAGGGAAAAAAAAAGAAAGGTTTATTTTTCAATTCAATGATGTTAATAAAGATAATTTTTTCTTTGTTATTTCTTTTAACTCTGGTAACCTGAACACTTGAAGCTCAGCGAATAATGTATCGGTCATGAAATTTTCTTAACACTAGTCTTTTGAACACTTGATGAAGCTCTGAACAATTTATCGCTCATCAGGTTTCTTTTAACACCGATAATTTGAAGCCTGAAGACCTCAAGTTGATCAGTAATGTAAGGCAGCGCAGTATTTCTTACACTTTACTCCTTGACTTTGCTTTACACGCATCAAAAGGAGTCTAAGCCGAATGCCTGACATAGTAGAAGGAAATGTGTAGTGAATAAAAGCACCGGTACTCTTAACATTGCTTGATAAGCATGTAAATATGTAAAGAAAAAAAAAATAGCTTTCCCGATAACCACACACAAAAAAAAAAATGTTATTGTTTGTAATATATTAGTATGATTTTTAATGCAGAACTGGTAAAAAGAAGGCCAGTGAATTTGCTTCTGTATACGTGTTTATATAAAAATGAGCTTTCCGACAAACACATTAGAGGAAATTGAACTGTTTTATTATTAACGCGGCAAGGTTATAAAGAAAGCGGCGAGTGAATGTGTTTGTGTAGCAGCAATACCAGCGTGGAAAACACCAGAGCATATATACCGAAGAAGCGTTTGGAGGCAAATTTAATCACAGAAAACGACAGTCGAAGTGGCGTGGCGTGCAGGGCGAGTAGCGATGCAGTTTACACACATATGCAAGTAATGACAGGTGTGCAGTGTGTACGCGGGAAGGAGAAGAAACACAAAAACACCGTAATACAAAAGTAAAGCTCTATTAAACGCCAGGATCATGTGGGAAAACTTTATGACAGGTCGGAAGATATAATAACAGGCCGGGCAGCGTCCTTAGCGTGCCGCCCGAGCGGAATAACTCCACAGCACGCCATTAGCATTCACAATAACCCGAACTATTGACACTCAGCACGGAGACGGATCGCAAACTTCGAACACTTGAGTTACGGACGATAAAGGAGCATGTCAGATCAGTGTAACCCGCTTAACGACTCAATAACGTGTCTCTCTCTTTTTTACGCGGAGGTCATTGAGAAAAACGGTACTATGATAAAGATAAGGTTCCGTTCTCTCTACCTTTGCCTCTCCTAGATCGAAGTGGTTAGGTTCTGCTGGCGTGCTTCTGTGTGTGAATAAATGAGTGTGTGAATGCATAAGTAAAGCAGTGAAGGAGTGAATAATGTATTATTTGAAAGAGGGAGATGTGTGCGAGTATAAATTGCTTGAGAGAGAGAGAGAGAGAGAGAGAGAGAGAGAGAGAGAGAGAGAGAGAGAGAGAGAGAGAGAGAGAGAGAGATTGACAGGTGGGAAGCGAGCGGGCGGGCGGGCGGGCGAGCGGGTGGACTGACGGAGGAAAACAACATTAACTTGCTTCCTTATAGTGGTGAAATTTTCCTCCTAGACGGTTCACTTTCTCGCTTCGCCCTCACGCCTAGCAGGAAAACAAAGAGGCGCGGCAGTAACACCCAAGATTAACGTGTGCTTCGCTGCTGAGTGTGTCTCCTTGTGTTTCATGATGTTGCGTGTGTTACTGGCGAGATCCCCCTTAGAGATTACACACACATACACCACACACACACACACACACACACACACACACACACACACACACACACACACACACACACACACACACACAGGATTGGTGATAAAATGGAAATGATCAACGGGCCTTGTCTTTTCCTTCTCTTTCTTTTTTTTTTTTCGTCCTTGTCTTCTGTATTTCTTCCTTATCTCCTTCTCCTCATTTTCGTCCTCCTCCATTTCCGTCTCCACCTCCTTCTTCTCGTCCTCCACTTTTTATTTCTTTTATTTCTTTTGTAATGTTTTTTTTGCTTTTATTTAGTTGATAGTTTCCAGACAGCAACGATCTATTGTTACTCTTTGGATAAGTAGTCTTCTCCTCCTCCTCCTCCTCCTCCTCCTCCTCCTCCTCCTCCTCCTCCTCCTCCTCCTCCTCCTCCCTATTTTTCCTTCCAGTTCAGGAAGGTAACGTGAAATTTAGAATGATTAAAACCTTCGTTCTCTCATCAAGACAATTTTCAAGGGCAACAGAGATGACTAGTTAGGTTTCACATGGATAATTCCCCAATGATGACGCACAATCCTGATTAAACTTTTGCCAGAATCATGGTAATCCTCGAAAATCTTAGTAATTTCTATAAGAGCCAGTTACAAAATTGTCGAGGTAATGCGCTTGAACGTTTAAGAACACGAAACTTAAAACCTAAGCTGGAGGACATTTATATAGACTATGATATTAGATATTATAATCATACAGTAAAGCTTGGAAAGAATAGGAGCTGGAGTGGGAGCAAATAAAGTTTAAACAGGAGGATGCGAATCTACGGGGACCCGAGAGAAGGAAATGCAGTTGGAAAGATACAAGGGAAATGTGGAAAAAAGGGATTCAAGGTGATGTGAAAGATGGAGAGATAAGATGCTCCGAGAGATTTGAAGACTTGAAGAATGGTCGTGAAAGTGATGATAAGCAATTCAGAAGAGCCGAGAAGTTGACGAAAGTGTTTAAAATGTGAAGTGTTGAGGGCAAAGCAAGAGTTTTGAAGATGAAGAAAATGCTATGAAGGCAAAGGAAAGTGTTTTGACGGTGAGGGGGGGAATGTGAGGAAGTGGACGTGTTAGGTAATGGTAAGGAAGGATGGGAGGGAGAGAAGGAAGGGTCTCCAAGGTTATAGTGAGCGTGACAGTCCTGCGCTGTGAAAAGTTGGCCTTGGTGCCCGCCAGGAAGTAAAGAGAGAGAGAGAGAGAGGGGAGAGAGAGAGAGAGAGAGAGAGAGAGAGAGAGAGAGGAGACGAGAGAGAGAGAGAGAGAGAGAGACGAGAGAGAGAGAGAGATGAAATTAAATGAAATGAAATGAGAAATAAAATAAAAGACAAGACTGAAACACACACACACACACACACACACACACACACACACACACACACACACACACACACACACACACACACACACACACACACACACACACACACACACACACAATTTTATGCAAACATCTTCACATACAGGTTTCTTCTCCTCTACATTTTTTTCTCCTCCTCGTCCTCCTCCTCCTCCTCCTTCTTCTCCTTCCTGTAACACGCTGTGCCCTCTGACCTAAAAATACAAAAAGTCACTGAAGGGCATGTAGGGAGAAGGAGGAAGGGAAGAGAAGGTTATCTCCCCCTTCCCTCCTTCCCCTCCATTTCCCTCCTAACTCTCCCCTCTCTTTAGTGATCAGTTTAGTGACTATTCGATTGCAAAACAGTGAAATAACGCGATACGAAAGTTCATAGAGAGGTTTTCGGGTTGTTTTCAATTCGCTATTAGCCCAACTACTGATAAGGAGTATTAAGGAACAAAGGGAATAAAATAGCATTATAGAAATAAAAAGAGTAAAAAAAACAAAAAAAAAGGAAGAAGAAAGAGTAACGCAAATAGAAGAATAGCAAAGTACAGTGATACTAGTAACCAAAGAGATGATTATGAAGAGAAGGACGAAGAGGAAGGAAGAAAAAGAGAATAGAATAAAAGATAATGAAGGAAGACAATAACGGGGAATGGAGAATAAAAATGGCATTGATAAGAAGCAAGGATACTAGCCATTAGGAAGAACTAAAAGAAGAAAATAAAGAAAAAAGGGAGACAACAACAACAACAACGAAGTAAAAGACAGAATAACTCACTCGAACAGCACCGCCTCCACAAACGTTCCATCGAAATAGAAATCCCATTCGCCCTGTACCTCTCTTCATTCACCTTCCTCTCTCCATCCACACCCACATCCACACCAGCACGCGGTTCATTGCTCGCCTGGCCATTAATCTATCTACACAAAGTTGTAACGGAAAAAGCAAAGCACTGATATTAACCCTTCCTTCCTTCTTTCCTTCCTTCCTCGTTCCCTTTCTTGCTTGTGCTCTCTCTTCCACCACCACCACCACCAGAGTTGTGGCCCGGTCTTCCCTCACCAACAGCTGCCCCTCCCCCTCCACCCACCCAATCCCGCTTCGCCGCCACCAAGCCGCCACCGCAAGCCACCGTCCAGCCAAGCCACAGCAGTCACATAACTCGACTCATTAAAGCGGAAAGTTATCTCCGTGAACAAAGCCAATTGGTGTGTCTCCCCCCTTCCCTTCTCTCTCTCTCTCTCTCTCTCTCTCTCTCTCTCTCTCCTCTCTGCATCTCTCTCTCTCTCTCTCTCTCTCTCTCTCTCTCTCTGTTTTTTTTTTCCTTCGTATTTTATTGTTTTATTGATTTTTACTACATTTACGTACCTTGATATTTATTCTCTCTCTCTCTCTCTCTCTCTCTCTCTCTCTCTCTCTCTCTCTCTCTCTCTCTCTCTCTCTCTCTCTCTCTCTCTTTCTCTCTCTCCCTCTCTCTCTCTCCTCTCCTCTCCTCTCCTCTCCTCCCTCAAACCCCCTCCCTTTACCATACTCCCCCAATTGCCCTCCATCTCCCTTTTTTTCCCTCTCATTATTCCCCTTCCCTCCCTCCCCCTTCCACCCTTACCCCCTGTGTCTCCCTTACTCCACCCCGTAACCCGCAACATAACCACACACACGTGGGTTGGCTGCTTGACCGCCCACGCCACCCATTGATTACCCTCCACCCCTATGGCAGGGAAGCTGAACTTAATTCCTCTGTGTAATTGCAATGGGTTTTCTTTTCTTTGTTATTCTTTTTTTTTTGTGTGTGTGTGTGTGTGTGTGTGTTTGTCTCTCTCCGTGTCCCTTTAGCTTTCTCTGTTGTGTCTGGTTGATGGTAGGGAGGGGGAGGGAGGTAAAGAGGAGGGGGAGAGAGGGAGGTAATGGAGAGGGGGATGAGAATGGGAAGGGGAAAGGGGAAGGAAGGAAGGAAGGAAGGGGACATGTACAGATCTTTGTTTTCGAGTGATCTAGTTAATGGAATAGGAAGGAATAGTGGTTTTACTCTCTCTCTCTCTCTCTCTCTCTCTCTCTCTCTCTCTCTCTCTCTCTCTCTCTCTCTCTCTCTCTCTCTCGCTCTCTCTCTCTCTCTCTCTCTCTCTCTCTCTCTCTCTCTCTCTCTCTCTCTCAATTAATACGCATGAGACACCATTTCTTGTTTCCTCCCCTAACGAGGCGCCGCTGCTGTGTCACCAGACTCCTCGCCGCCTCGCCTCCCTGCCCTCGCCTTCCTCTCCTACTCATCATCTCATTCTCTCAACCTGCTTACGTTTCCATCAGTATCCGCACCGCCCCTCCTGTTAACCTTCCCTACTTCCTCCCGCTCATCATATCCTTGCCTTTCCCTTCGTTCATACCCTCACTCCAGCCTCTTGACCACTCCTCACCCCGCGTGTCGTGACCACAGCACACCGCGTCATTCCCCCCTCACGTCGTCACGTCATTGCCTCGCAGTCGTCCCCGTCATCACCATCTTACTGAAAGGCAACTCCCGTGTGTTCCTCAGCTTTTATCACGTGATGGGGCTTGGATTTGCTGTCTTTGGTTACTTTCATACAGTAATGATGTTGTTTATTTCTCCAGCAGATTCATATAAGAATATTGTTCGTGACCAAACCTACTCATGGACGAGACGTCCACCTGCACAGCCACGCCTGTACGTGCGCCACCTAACAAGCGATGCTTGCCACGAACACTGCTGCCTTTCTCTGGGATTTCCTTTAAATAAGCAGAGTGCACATTTTACTTTGTAATTTTAGTATGGACCATTAACACGGCGCTGAGTGGTAACACTGCGCCGGCACAACATTTTAAAGCATATTTTGGACACTTTATGCGAGTGTGCAGCGTTACGTAATTGGGTGTTTAGCTTCATCGTAAGCAGAAAAATGCATATAATGCATGCCTGTGAGGGAAGAACTCTGGACATGGAAGGGCGGCACGCGGGAGAGGGGCGGACACCTCGCCACAAGCCTGGACCGTCACGAGAGGCAGGCAGGGAAGGTGTGCAGGGGTCCACCTTCAAGCTGTGTCCCGCCGCCTCCTGCCTGCATGCCACACTGATAGGAATCTCTCTGTACAACTGATGACATAATGTGAACGTAATCTGGACACTTCATGCTCGGCTTCTCTCACCGGAGCCTGTCACTCAGATACGCTTAAACAAATTACAATCGATCTCAGTAACTTCAACACCACACGACTCGGCGCGAGGAGAAAGACAGTGTGACAACAATTATTCGAAACCACGTGGCAGGGTCACTCACCAGGCATGAATCGCTCTTCAGCAGGGCTGAAGTACGAGTAAGTGTTGAATGGTTGTAGCAGATTATCCGCGTCCCGTTTGCCTGGTGGAGAGAACAACGAAACGCCTTACTTAGCAGCAGGTGCCTGGCACTCAGGAACACATTGCAAGGGATACATAGGGATCTTATCGAAACTAGGAATTAGGGGAAGTATACGCTACTGAGCCACAAAATACTACAGTCATCGATGGACACTACGTAAATAGATAAACGATGTCACTACAGCAGACAAAATTTTGTATGAAATCTATCGCGTCCATTGTCTTTTGTGCACCTGCCATTCCAGTCTTGTCCTCATGATAGAGTGACGTGGTCGTGTTCATTACCAAACACTTGTATATCTGCACCATTTCCTCCATCCCTGTATTAACTCTGTTCCCCAACAATTGCTCCTCCTTTCTCAAGCCCCCTCACCCCCACCACCTCTCCCCTGCCATCGCCACCCTCCCGCACACCATGACGCTAATAAATTCTTCCCGCACAATGGTCGCCTCAATTTTGCATCACCACGGTAATAATTCATCGAGTGATCTTTTGAAGCCATTCACAGCTGCACCTCCCGCCCTGGCCGCCCGCGTGGCTGTGGCAGGTGATTGTGTCGCGCGGCCCCGCCACGCCACCCGCGGCTTGCTTGTCAATGAACACCACTGCTACCAATGCTATCGTCACAATAACCTCTGCTACTGCTGTTACTGTCGCCTCTGCTACTACTGTTAACACTACCACTAACAGTTCAAAAGGTTTTTCTTCTACCACTACCATTGCTAAAAATGTTGTAATACTACTATCAATACTTCTACTACTACTACTACTACTGCTACTACTACTACTACTACTACTACTACTACTACTACTACTACTACTACTACTACTACTACTACCACCACCACTGCTAGTAATACATCAACAACAGCAACTACTACTACTACTACTGCTACTGTTACTACTATTACTGGTACTGTTGCTAATACTACTATTACTACAACTACTACTATTACTACTACTACCGTTACTACTACTATCACCATCCTCAAACATTTTATTCTACACCACCACCACCACTACCACTACTGCATTAGATGAGACAATCGTTAACAATTCCATTACTACAATCACCACCCACGTGCGTTCCCAGCCCTCCGCACTCTCCCTCGCACTCTCCCTTTCTGCCTCTCCCTCTCCCTTTCTCCCAGCAGCTTCTAATCACTGCTAACCGGAGCCGACCATTTCTTGCCCCGCCCCTCTTAATAGCCGCCACCAATCACAAATGACGTCATATATGTAATCTCCGCCCCCTGCAACGAACTTATCCAATCACAATCACTGGATGACGGATGCAACCCTCCGCCCCGCTGCCAAACTTACACTAATTTAAACCGTAAGCAGATCGACTACGTACGTATATCTCTCTGTAACGATGTATTCTCTCTCCCCGTCCCTCCATCACCCGCCTTGCTCCCCTCTCCCCGCTCCTTGCCCCCCCTGTGTCTTCTGCTGCTTCGATATACGCTCCCCCTCGCCCCCCTATTTCTGCATCCTCGGCCAGTCAGCCCCCTGCAGACCGCGAGACCACAGCAGGATACGAGCACAGACCACCGGCGTGTTAATGACTTGATTGTGGGGAGGCCTTGGAGAAATGGCGCTTTCGGGTTGTTGTTGTTGTTGTTGCTGTTGAGGTTGAGGTTGTTGTTGCTTTTTTTTTTTTTTTTTATTCTTGTTCTTGTTCTCCTTGTCGTTTTCCTTCTTATTGTTCTTTTTCTTCTCCCTTTCGCCCATAAATCATCTTCCTGTCATGGCAATTTCGTCCATGAATAAGCAAATAGGTAGAGAGAAAGAGAAAAAAGAGAAAGAGATAGAGATTAGCACGCAAAAATAGCTCACGTTCCAGGTACAGGTCATGAGCTGTGCGTCAGACAAAGAGAGACAAGCGGAGTACGAAGAGTGAAATCACGCGATGTCACTCAGCTCGCTTCCTCGCCTTCAGACCTCGGTGGCGGCGGCGGCGGTGTGAGGTGGGGAAGCTTCACCTGCGAACACTCCACACTCTCCCACTCTCCCAGGTGCAACAGGTTCAACGTGAGGTTACTCTAAGTGGTCCTCTCCAAGGCTTGAGCACCTGAGCGCTAATGAAGGCCGGCTCGAGGGTTACCTGAAGTGCTTCATCGAGGCTAATTAAGCTCTTGATATTGATCAGGTGCGGTAAAGTTGAGGGGCTGGTTTAGCCAGTGGAGCCGCTACCCGCCGCTGCTACTTAGCGGCAACACCTAATTAAAGGCAGATTTGTAGGCGCTTCCGTGAGGCTTCTGGTGGGCGCTGCGCGGGGCTTGGCGAGGCGGCGCTGATGAGACTCGTGTTCTTAAATGCTTGGAGTTTTCATTGGGTCGATTTTTCAAAGCCGACGGAGGTGATTAGTTCGATTTTCGTGGATGTTTTCCCCATTCATGGTACACAATTTGTGGTAATCTATCGACAGACTCATGAAAACACCCTTGAAAACCCTTATAACTTCCTTCCACAAGACCATAGCGTGTGAGGTAAAGCGCCCAAACGTTTACGAATACGGACGTTAACGGGACTGAGGGGAGGAATACTATAAAAATTCGCCAGACGCGGGAAACTTTCTCGCCACTAACTAACAATAAGGGAAAAACGACAAAACTCTATCGCAAACGTATCATCGCATTCCCCTAAAAAAGAACCTGCTCATCCCCGCCACCCATCACCACCACTTCACCACCATCGCCCACCACTTCACCACCCATTATGTATGTCAGACCTCCCGCGGCTGTGTGACAAGGGCGGGGCGGGTGAGATCGTGAGAGGCGGGAGTAAGGCGACGGCGGGTAGCGACGACTGGGGTGGCAAGGCTTGTAGTGGCGGCGATGGTGGTGGCGGTGGTGGCGATGGTGGTGGTGGTAGAGGGTAGGTAATTAGGAGAAGTGCCTCGCCGTGCCTCACCTGTCATAAATCCCCGGGGAGATGAGCGTGGCGGTGCGGTGATGGAGGGGAAGAAGGGGACGGAGGCGGCAGGGAAGGGGAGGCAAGGGCTGTGAAGGGGAGCTGCCGTGCTGTATGATATTGGCAAGACGATGAGAAGGGCCGCGCTGGAGGGAGTGAGTGAGGTACTAAGAACGCGCGAGGGCCTGGCGGGCGTGACGCAGGCGGGAAGATATGGAAGGGGAAAGACCCGAGAAAAGAGAGAGAGAGAGAGAGAGAGAGAGAGAGAGAGAGAGACGAGAGAGAGAGAGAGAGTAATGAATAGTGAAGCAGGATAAACAAGACCATGTGAGGGGGGGTGGATAATGATCTTGGGGATTTGGGTTCGAGCTTGGTCAGTAACACCTACACTTACATAACCTTCTACTTACTCAGTGTACTCTTAGCCTTCATTGTGTTAAGAGAAGCAGAGTGGGTAACGAAGCACCCTTATAAATACATTCTAATATAAAGATGCTACTCCGAACGTGACATTTAAACGTTCAAAGCACTGTAGATTGGATGGGGAGGAGCCTTCGCCTTTACAATCACATATCGCACGTTAGATTATTTGGTCAAGTTTATCACGCGGTCTCGTTTGAAATACTACATAGAAGAGTGGATGGCGAGAAGCCTTTGCCTTTACTACCCTACGTCTCACAATTTAAAGGAGCGTACTTTATCAGAGACAGCTTCGTAAGGACCAACATAACTTAGACTTTATTCTCATCTCGCTTTCTTTAGTGTTATTTTGTGTTGCTAAAATACTGTAAACGTATCACAAACATAACACATCAAGCAACATACAAGAAAAATGAAGAATGGAAAAAGAAATCTATAATCAAAGAGCTACAAGGAAACACGGACAGAAGAAACAAGAAAATAGAGAGAAATTAATAAAACATGAACATGGAAAAAACAGAGGAAGAGGAGGACGACGACGACGAGAACATGGATGAAAACAAGGAATGGGAGGAGGAGGAAGAATAACAGGAGGAGGAGGAGGAGGAGGAGGAGGAGCGTGTAGGGGCGCGAAGCAGTAGGCATCGGCAGAACATTTATGCTCTGGAGACTATGGTAATGACGCCCCTCCACCCACCGCCGCCCGTTACACCTGCCTCGCTCCCGCCCCCAGGTGCCTACGGTGGAATAGAGAGAGAGAGAGAGAGAGAGAGAGAGAGAGAGAGAGAGAGAGAGAGAGAGAGAGAGAGAGAGAAGAAAAAAAAAAAAGACAAGAACTCGATTCAATATCTTTTTTTTTTTTTTTTTTTTGCGTCAAAGAAGAAATATTATAACTTTTATTAGTGGTCCGTTGTTTTGTACCATGACCACCTACACACACACACACACACACACACACACACACACACACACACACACACACACACACACACACACACACACACACACACAGTACAGTATACCACAAGTGAGGCGAAAGCTGTGCAAATCCCGGCGGTCATCACAAAATTTGCCTCAACTCAACATTATTCACCTCACACTTTCTTTCCTTCCTTCAGACAGGAGATCATTACGGTGACCAGACACGTATACAAACTCCACTCTCCCTCTCCCTCTCCCTCTGCCTCGCCACCCTCCGCCCTAACCTGTATTCGCTGAGGAGGAGAGCAAGGGAGGAGGGGGTGCGGAGTGAGTCAGTATGAGTGACTGCAAACCCTCGTATCGCCGCGATCAGAGGGTGTGACGCCAAGATGGTAACGCTGGTAACACGCCACCCAGCCATCAGCACCGCCGCCACCCATTCCATCATTCCCCGCCACTATCTTCACGAGAGAGAGAGAGAGAGAGAGAGAGAGAGAGAGAGAGAGAGAGAGAGAGAGAGAGTTTGATATTTTATACCTCATTACCATCTATAAGGGACATTCATATGTAAATAATTAATAATGCTGTAGCTAAGGTCCAGAGAGAGAGAGAGAGAGAGAGAGAGAGAGAGAGAGAGAGAGAGAGAGAGAGAGAGAGAGAAAGTTTAAACAGGTGTTTGGAGAGCCATCAGAGTCACACCTGATTTAAGGAAATCTATTGTGTGTGTGTGTGTGTGTGTGTGTGTGTGTGTGTGTGTGTGTGTGTGTGTGTGTGTGTGTGTGTGTGTGTTCACAACCTTTCGTGCTGAGGTTTCACGCAACGAATACTCCGCTTCTCTGATGATCATGTCAGGCAGAATATTAGAAATGGCAGCGAAAAATGTGTATGTGTGTGTGTGTGTGTGTGTGTGTGTGTGTGTGTATGTGTGTGTGTGTACGTATGCGTGTGCGCGTGTGTGTAGGGTACAGAATAGTGCGCCATGAGGACATTCGCTCGTATGTTGTCAAGTTCAGTGTCACACAAGAGGGCGCACCTGTTACATGCACCTGTGTGGGACCTCACCTTTCTCCAACGTACCTTATGAATGTGTGACTTGTTCATCTTGCCGTCACTCGTACCGTCATCGCCGTCACAGTAGCATTAATGTACTCTCTCTCTCTCTCTCTCTCTCTCTCTCTCTCTCTCTCTCTCTCTCTCTCTCTCTCTCTCTCTCTCTCTCTCTCTCTCTCTCTCTCTCTCTCTCATTTTTTTTTAAATCAGAAAACGGCACTCAAGTTACATAAATATATAGCATACGTATTAATATTTTTTCCTGCAATGTATATCTACCCCGTATTTTATAACATTTCACAGTCAGAAGTCTATAATTTATCACCGTTGTACACACTTGCCTTGTTGTAAAGGACTACTTGTCAATGTAACACTAAAATGACACAGAAACATTTGTACTACCAGTAATTCTTGTGTGTCATTGTTATTGTTCGGAACACATGTACTTTTTGCAGGGGACGAACATATGTGTGTGTGTGTGTGTGTGTGTGTGTGTGTGTGTGTGTGTGTGTGTAGCAGAGTGGGGTGGATAGGTGGGTGGATGTGAGCACGGGCGCGAGACACACTAATAAGGCAGTTTGCGGTGTATGGGGTTGAAACCGCACTGATTTAACAACCGTATTAAGTCATAACCTTCACCAGTTCACAACTTTCCTCCATAAACTGCCCCATATACTCTCCCCATAAACTCCATTGTCATAGTCCTTACACGCCTAGTCCTCACATGCAGCCACCCACCCACACACCCACAGACACACACAAAACACACACACACACACACAGCAGACGAACGAGGAATTAAGTACAGGTATATCTTGATGATCCAGGTGCTGTGGCCGGGCTTGGGGGAGATAATGAGCGGGTACTTAGATGAGGGAGTACTGTGGCAGGGGTGAGATAAGACGAGAAATGCGAGCTGAGTCAGGGGGAGGTTGAGGAGGGGAGAAGGAAGGGGGAAAATGTTGAGGTAGGGACTAACTACTACATGGAGAGGAGCAGGAGTACGGTGAAGTAACAGAGCATAGATTAAGAAAAAAACAAAAGAAAATGATAGGAATAGGTAAGGTCACTGGAGCTTATACATGGAGTTGACGAATGAAAAGTAAGATTATGTGTTGTTTTGTTACGAAAAAGGGACAGGAGAAATATAATTGAAAGGGAAATAGGTGAGATCACACAAGAAACTGAATTAATGTCAAGGTTTGTTGTTATATTACGAAGACAACTGAAGCTAGATGACTATTTGAAACACGAGCAAGGGTTGGAAGTAGTGGACTCACATCGTATTACCGAAACTACTACTTGTGGATTATCAAATTAACTCTGACTTGACTTCCTGAACTCAGAGACGTCGTCTGGCGCTACTTCAGAGTATAAAGGAGGGACGCAAAAGGAGAGATGGACTAATTCAAACCTGTCAATGCATGTACTGTAGTTATATTCATCCTCAGTAGAATCTAGCGCTACTGAAATGAATTAGTGGGTTTGATACAGTTATCGTCAATTTGAGAGTTAAAACAAGGTATTATTCGCTTCACTGTTCATATTTTTCTCTCTCTCATGTACTTGGTGTTGCGATGGAATGCTGTGTAATGGATTATATTTAACTTCCTTACTACTGTGCTCGCTTTGGTGGACATTTAGTATTTTAAAATGATAAATAAAAGAATAAAAAAGATAGGATGACATTAATTCTGGCTGTTCGCATTACAAAACTGTATAAGAGATCGTAATACAAAAATAAGTGGCTTTGAGGATGTTATGAAGGAACGTTACCTAGCAGTGGAAGGGAAAAGTGAAGCGTAATGATAGGCTGTGGGTGTGATTAATCTGAGATGGCGTCTCAGTAACAGCTCGTGTCACTGAAGCTTCAAGTGTTTCTCTAATCCTGGCTGTTACAGACTTACAGGACTTACTTATAACACTTAAACTCTTTCACTCCCAGATTGTTTTGTCCAGTAATCATCTATAACTATTTACATTTTTTTTTTTTTACTTTTTACTTTTTTTTTTATTTCAGTCTCAAATTCTGTATACAATAATAAAAACTCGCCTGAAACACCACATCCAAAATGGAAAATGGAAAAAAAAATAGTTAATGTACCCAAGAAAAGCCAAAATTAACCTCATATATTATTTTCGGCATGTACATACAAATAATTTCTTAGTGTTTGGGAAAAAAAAAATGACTTAGGAATATTATAGGAAGATTAGACGTGGACTGACCCTTCCTGACCCCCGCGATGTGTCTCCTCGTCCCCCCCACAAGCCAGAGTCATGCTTCATATTAAGAGTTACACGAGGAAATTTTAGCGAAGCGTTGGAATTCTGCAGCAGGATCCTGTTAAAACCAGTACTGAATTGAGTGTCTCGGCGAGGAACGATTTAGATTTGAGCGTAGACAAGGAGGGCTAGTTAGCTTATATTAATGAGGAACTCCGCTACCTGATGAATTTAGGCTGAGGGAAGCAAGTGGTTTAGGAAGAACATATAATTTTTACGCAAGGTGGATGGATGCTTTCAAGGATAGCGAGTGGAGGTCAGGTCAAGTAAGGTTAGATCGGGTTAGGTCACATTGAAAAAGAAATAAAAGAACTAAACCTCGTTCGATTTGTGATACCGTAGCAGAAAAATTGAGCGTTGAAAACAAAAATATAAGGGAAGTTACAAGAAGCCAACAGACCCTCACGTGGCAGTCCCTGTATAAAACATATCCACCTGTCATGCTTATCTATAAATTTGTCTAATATTTGGAGGAATCGTTGTAACTCTCACGTCACGCCCAGGTGCATCAGGTGCCCGCCAGGTAACTAAGGTGAAGGTCAGGTAATTGGGTTCTTGTTGATAGAGAAGTGCAGTAATTGATACTTTAGTTAACATTTCTTAGTGTCAGACTGAATATCTTATACTGTGTACTCTCTCTCTCTCTCTCTCTTCTCTCTCTCTCTCTCTCTCTCTCTCTCCTCCCTCTCTCTCTCTCTCTCTCTCTCTCTCTTCTTACAGTATTATTAACTATTTTCTTATGAATGTCTCTTAAGAGGCTAATAAGGTATAAAATATCAACCCATCTCTCTCTGTCTCTCTCTCTCTCTCTCTCTCTCTCTCTCTCTCTCTCTCTCTCTCTCTGGTAAGCTTCTTGGTAAGCTCTCTCCTTGGAAGCAGCGGAGGAGAAGCAAGTGAGAGTAAGAAGGTGAGAAGTGAGAGAGGGAAGAAGAGGAGGGAGGGAGAGAACGAATGAGTGGTGTGTGGTGGTGTGGTGAGGGAGAGAAGGAGGGAGGGAGGGAGGGAGGGAGGGAGGGAAGAGAAGTGGCTGTTATTTATGTGTTTGTGTCAAGTTTACCTCACTGGTTTATGCGTCTGTCTTTATTTGTCTGTTTACATTCATCTGTTTTGGTCGCATTACTGTGTTTTTGTCTGTTTTCTGGGTACTTTTTCTTCTGCTATCTACGTTTTTTTTTTTCTTGTCAATGTCCTTTTCCTGTGTATTGTATTTTTCTTCCCTCTGTTGAGGTTTTTTTAGCCTTCTTTTTCTTCGTCGTCCTCGCTCAAAGCCTCCTCCTCCTCATCCTCCTCCTCCTCCTTTTCTTCCTGCCCTCCCTCCCTCTCTTTAACCACCGTCACCTAACAAAAGGATGAGTTCCGCTCGGAAGACGCCTGTTGACAAACCTCCTCCTGTTTTCTTTCAACGCTTTACACGGTTCCATTTGATATTTTCTGTCTTTGGCTCCCATCCCATCCCACCTCTCTCTCTCTCTCTCATCTCTCTCTCTCTCTCTCATCTCTCTCTCTCTCTCTCTCTCTCTCATCTCTCTCTCTCTCTCTCTCTCTCTCTTCCCGTCTCCTCTATCGTTATCCTACCCCGCCTTTCTTTCTCTTTTCCCTTTCTTTTCTCTGTTTCCTTCGCATTGCTTTTCCTTGTTTTCTCCTCTTTCTCACAGTCATTCTTTCTTTATGTTCGTTTCCTCTTTCTTTTTTTTTTCTTTCCTCATTTATTGTTCACTTTCTTCTATTTTTTTTCTATCTTCTCTTCTTTCCGCTTATGTTAGTCTCCTTTCTGTTCTTTCAACCCATTTTTTTTATTTCTCTTCCACCTTCATCCTTTCCCTTATTTATTTTTTTCTTTCTACCTCTTCTTCATCCTCATATTTACTTTATTTTCTCTATGACTAGTTACTTTCTTTTTTCTTTACGTTCATGTTAAGTTTTCTTTCCACCTCTTTTGGTTATACTTTTCTATCGTCTTTGCTCCACTCCTCTTTCCCATCTTCTCTTTCTCTCATCATCATGCGTTCCTTCACCTCCATCTCTCTCTCCTCTCTCTCTCTCTCTCTCTCTCTCTCTCCTCTCACTCTCTCTCTCTCTCTCTCTCTCCTCCTCTCTCTCTCTCTCTCTCTCTCTCTCTCTCTCTCTCTCTTCATTTCCAGTCTCCTCCTCTGCAGTCACCCCATGCTTCTTACTTTTACATTTTCCTCATTCCTTCTTCGCCTGATTTTCGTGTCTCAGTGTTTGTTTTCAATGTCTCGTCTGGTCATGGTTCGATCGTTGCCTATACTTGGTGATACGATACACTTTTCATATATTTTCTTTCTTTTTTTTTTTCATCGTAATTATCGTTCACGTTTTCTTGAGTTTATGTGGTATCGATTTTTTTTTTTTTTGTTTTCTTGTTTCGTTTTCTTTTATTTTCTTCTTCTTGTGCGACTTTTTTATTTCAGTGTTTTCGTTTTTTTTATTGTTATTGTTATTGTTTTCCCTTGTGTTATGGTGTTTAGTTTCCCCCCCCACCCTTCCTCTTTATTCTCTCTCTCTCTCTCTCTCTCTCTCTCTCTCTCTCTCTCTCTCTCTCTCTCTCTCTCTCTCTCTCTCTCTCTCTCTCTCTCTCGCTCTCTCTCTCTCTCTCTCTCTCTCTCCTCACCTGACCTTCCCCTCCCTTCTCTCTCTCTCTCCTCTCTCTCTCTTCCTCCTCCCCTCCCCCACCTACACTATTCACACTCCTTCAATATCTTTCTCCTCAGCCTGTCTTTCATTTCCTTCTCCTCCTCTTCTCTTTCATCTCCTCTCCTTCCGTTCCAACGTCCTTCCTCAGAACCATCTCAACCATCCTTCCTTTGACGCTTATCATACCACCACCACCACCACTACCTTCCCCCCTCTCCCTCTCTCTCTCCCCCTCTCGAGTGTTGGGGGTATATTAATAACGGTCAATAGGCATGAGTGAATGATCAGCAGTCAATGGGGCCCCCGCTGAGCAACGCACCCGGGCGCCCTAGGGGGTAGAAGCGCCCCTCCGTGTTTGGCCTGCCTCCGGGGTCCTGGGATTCGATTATCAGGGAGCGAGAGAGTGAGAGGGATTCGTCGTCATGTTAAAAGAGGTGAGATGATGGCGGGATTATGGTAAGAAGGAGGGGAGAGAGAGAGGGGGAGTGGAGAGGAAGGGTGAGTGGTGTTATGAGGGTGTTAGGGGAGGGTGAGGGAGGAGGCGAGAGTAGGGAGAGGCTGGGAGTGTAAATAGATGTGGGTTTGACAAATGTAACTGAGAAATATATGAATGTTTAATTATTATTGTTATTTTTTTTTTTTTATGTGAGTGGTCGAGAATGGGAGGAAAGGAAAGTTTTGGTGAAGGAAATGTAAACTGGAAGAAGAGGTAATGGAACAATAATAATAATAGATATGAAATAAGATAATCACTCCTAATTATTTTTCCTGTATAACCTGGAGCATTATCTTTTTTTTTTTTCTATAGTATTTCCCTTTGTTTCATTTCCCCTCATTTGTGTGACCGTCCCTCATACCTCCCGCCTCGCCCCTCCCTCTCCCTCCTTCCTCCTGACTTCCCTCCACTCATCACTTCTCTCTCCCACGATCAGACAATCAAGTAATTACCCTCCATTCACAGATTCATTGACCGCTCCTCCTCCTCCTCCTCCTCCTCCTCCTCCTCCTCCTCCTCCTCCTCCTCCTCCTCCTCTCTTCCCTCTTTCCTCTTCCTCCTCCTCTTTCCTGACACAAGAGGTTTGATCTCTGCTTAGCTTCCCATTAAAGGCGCCTTCAAGATTCCTAGAGACTCACGAAGCTGACTAATGTTCTCTCTCTCTCTCTCTCTCTCTCTCTCTCTCTCTCTCTCTCTCTCTCTCTCTCTCTCTCTCTCTGCAATTGTGGTTGTGAGTGTGTGTGTGTGTGTGTGTGTGTGTGTGTGTGTGTGTGTGTGGTGTGTGTGTGTGTGTGTGTGTGTGTGTGTGTGTGTGTGTGTTTTCAGTCGCCCATCTGTCTGTCTGTGTATCTCCCCTGTGTGTCTGTATTTATGTGGTTGTGTCTGTTTTATTATTATTTTTTTTTTTTTTCCGTCTGTGTGTGTGTTTCTGAGTAGCATGTTTTCCAGTTCAACTTTCTCATGACGTGAAAGTCGGACAGTTATTGTATCATAAAAATTGTACATGCTGTTGGTTTTACGTCGAAAATTTCCTGCCACTTATGCGGCGGGGGGAGTGAAGGCATGCAAACAGGCACGTGTTGTAATACCTACACACGGGGACGAGCACACTCCGCCGCCTTGTTTTTCCGTCCATCAGGCAGCCAGGCAGGCAGATAGACAGACACGTCACGTCATATCTTACAGCTTTAGTGATGCTATGAAAGACTGATAACGCTGCGTGGTCTTTAATTTCTACTAATACTTAGCGCATTTTTCATTAATCACAAGTTTACTCAGACATTTCTTTAGTTCTGCAGCCACGTCTGAACATTACACTACCTAGAAATTGAAAAAAAAAAATCTATTCTTTTAATCCTTGACTGATGCTACTTGGCACATTTTTTTTTCCCTTAACCACAAACTTACTCTGACATTTCTTTAACACTGCAGTCATTCCTGAGCGGTGTAGTGGATGGAAATTGGAAAATATATTCAGTCCCTTTTTCTTTCTTGTAGATACTTGTGAATATTTATGTATTGTGGTTCTATTGTCTGTGCATTGTTTTCATCACAGTGAAGAGGTAATAAGATGTAATGATATAATAGAGACAGAAACTATTAGCTGTTATAGTTTATTGTCCTTTAAATGCCTTGACAGTCCTGTTTATTGTTGTCTACCGTAGTGAGAAGCTTAGTAATGTAATAATGCAATAGAGAGAGAGACATAAATTACCAGGTCATCCACCACAACACGACACAAGCTATAATAAACAATTCACCGAAGTATGACGCTGAACAGAAATTAGATTGATATAAGCACTCTGTTTCTTATTCATCTTTACTCACATCACCAACACCTTTATAAATCCCATCCACTGAAGAGGGGAAGACATGAGCACACCATTCATTGCAATACGATATTAAGTTATGATAGTTCAACAAAGTACGACTCTTGACGGAAATAAGACTGACTTAACTTTGTGTCTCTTAACCAAAAGTACTTAACATATTCATCATTCCATCCACTCAGCTATTTTCTCGCTTACACTTAGGCTCATATTCCCAAATGCTTCAGGTTCTCATAAAGACTATTTTCAAAGGCCACAGAGACAATTAATCTGGTTTTCACTGACTATGCAGTGAACCATGAACGTAAAAACCACAGCATTCCAGTTAAAGCATATCAGTTACATCTAAAATACTTATTAAATCACCACTGGGATCATGAAAACACACCTAAAAACCACAATAATTTCAATGAAAGCGTATTAGTTATTGCGATCCTTAAACTCTTTTTCTCATTCACAGGTAAACGTGGAACAGAAACCGGCCGCCACTCACCTGCAGCGGTAGCAAGGTAAAGTGTTAACGTGGTTTTTTGTTATTATTTTCTTTTCCTTGGCCCCGCGTGTTGCCTCGAGTCACCCCAGAAGCAGGGAACATTTGCTCAGCCATGTCTCACGGGAGCGTTGCGAACACTGCTTGGGTGTGGTGCCTTGTTAAGTGTGTTATTCCGAAACGTTTCATTGGCGCTTTGTACCGAGTGTTGCTGGAGTAAGTGGGTGTTGCTTGCAGGGTTTTGTTAGCCCAGTGGTGCAGTGTTTTTTTTTTGTTTTTTTTTTTTTGTGTGTGTGTTGTTCTGTTATGGAATATTGAAGGCAGTGTTGTAGGGCGTTGAATTAAGAGTGTTTCAGGCTGTTACAGAGTTACAGGATGTTGACATAGCGTTACAAAGCGTTCCAGGTAGTGTTACAGTATTGAAAATTGTGATACAGAGACTTGTTGTGTTACAGATTATAGAAGCAATGTTACAAAGTGTTGTGTTGCAGCGTTGCAAAGTGTTTCAGTGGTACAAGATGTTGAAGGCAGTGTTACAGGGTAATGAATTAAGAATATTAAAGTGTCGAAGTGTTGCACGGTGTTAAAACAATATTAGGGGGGTGGAGAACACTATAACAGGGTATTAAAACAATTTTACAGTGTATTCTTGTGTTACCGAGTGTTAAAATATTACATGAGTGCTACAGAATGATGCAGAGAGTGACTGGGTGTCCATCTTTTCACGCCACTGTACTGAATCACCGGCCTCTGTGTCCTCCCTCTCTCCCTACCTCTCACTCTCCCTCCCTCCATTTCCGGTTAGTTAGTCTTTATTGGTGAAGGGGGGGGGAGGGGGACTTATCTGTGCCGTATTGTAGGGATTTGGCGCACTGTGGCCATAACGAAGGGCAGGCAGAGGGGAAGAATGTTAAAAGACTCGCTGTGACAAATAGAAGCAAGAGAGAGAGAGAGAGAGAGAGAGAGAGAGAGAGAGAGAGAGAGAGAGAGAGGATAACCATGGCCCTCCCCCGTACATAAAGAAAAATAGGTAAGTAAACAAATAAATGGATGTATTGAAGAATATTAATAATCGAACCATAAAAATTTCGCGAGGAGAGAAACACAAAATAATAGAAAATGCAAATAAAAAGAAAAGAATTAAGAAAGAAAGGAAAATAATATAAAAATTAAAGAATATGCAAAATAGAAAGAAGATGAATACCTGTGGACTGACTGACAGACTGATTGATTTACAGAGCCAATGCACCGCAACATCAGGGTCATATGGAGCTTCAATAAGGATCAGCAGGAGGAGCCTTCGCCTTTACTATCCTGCGTCAGTTACTTTAGATGACGAGTAGATAGTTTAGCTCATCACATACCTCCTCTTAGGGTCAGCAGGTCTGTTGCTGCTAGCTTTCGTTTGTTTTTCCCTTTTATAGAGAAGTAAGAGAGTCGCAGGGAGAGAAGGAAAAAGGAATAGAGGTAAGAGAAGAGGAGGAGAAAGGAAAGAATGGGAAGAAGAGAGAGGAGGAGGAATAGGAAGGGAGAGAAGAGGAGGAGCTAGATGAAGAAAAGTAGGAGGAAGAGAAACAAAAGAGAAAGAACGAAAAAGAAGAGAAATGTTAGCAGAAGTAGAAGAAAAGGGTGAAAAAGGAGAAGGAGAATGAAGAGATACAAGGAGAAGCAATAGAAAGAGACAGAAAAGTATGAAGAGGAAGAGGAGGAGAGAGGGAGAGAGGAGGAGCGGTCATCACCAAGCGTAAAAAAAGTGTAGATGTTTGACAAGAATGACAATAAGATATATGTGACGATGTGTGAGAATTTGTACATAAAAAAGGAAGAATGTTGATACGCCTTTTTTTTTGCCCCGGAGAGAGAGAGAGAGAGAGAGAGAGAGAGAGAGAGAGAGAGAGAGAGAGAGAGAGAGAGGGGGGGGGGGGTTATACATGACCGCCTGTACTTGTGTCGCTGTATATCGAACGTAAATTGCCGTTGGGAAGCATCGACCGTTGTCTGACTGGTTTCAACTTCTTTTTTTTTTTTTTTTTAGTGTGCGTCGTGAAAAATTATATTGTAAAAGTGAAGAAAACCGTAAATGTTTGTTATTCCTTCACTGTTTGATAGGAAAAATGTTTGTGCTTTCGTTTATTTATTTATTTTTTTATCTGGAGGAGTTATGTATGAGAGAGAGAGAGAGAGAGAGAGAGAGAGAGAGAGAGAGAGAGAGAGGGTACGAATTCGTGCAAGCTACTCAAATAATTCTTTTCGCCTTATCGATATGCTTACAAACAAATATATTGCGCGCTACATGTCTGCATCATTCCTGAGATCCTCAAGCAAACACACACACACACACACACACACACACACACACAGTCCTGCCGTCCTGCACCGCCGCTCTTGCAAGGGTCGTATTCCTAAACGCTGTGCTGCTTCATCTCCCCTTAAACATCCTGCACTGGAAGTTATCTGGGTTTTGAAAGGTGTTTTCTTGTACTTTATCACTGATATTGCTCAGTAGAGAAAATACACTCCAAGACTTGACTAATCATCTCTGTGGCCTTTGAAAATTTGCTCATCTGGAAGCTATCAGGGTTTTCATGATTCTAGCGATAGTTTACCGTGGATTCTGCACTTTGATAGGAAAATACACCAGAAAATCTGATTGATAATATTTTTGTCCTTTGAAAACTTGCTCAGGTGGAAGTCATCAGAGTTTTCAAAGGTGTTTTTTTACGATTCTAGTAATAGTTTACGAAAGATTCTGCATATTTGAAAAAATAAATAAATAAATAAAAAACACACATTAAACCCTAATTTGTCTTTTCTGTGGCCTCTGAAAAATAATCTAAAGAAAATTTGGTGCGTTTGAGAACAAGGAAATGAAAACTGTCCTAATAGAAGCTCATAATATTTAAGAACACTGAAAAAAAAAAGGAGGAAGAAAGTATTATTCTGTATTTCAATGACAGTGTAGGCGATCATTTTCATGACCTATAAAAATCATTATATAAATTGGAATATTCAAATGATTGGCTAATTAATGATCCACCACAGCCCAATTAACTTTAGGATAATTAGTGTAGCTTCTGGAACACTTAAAGTCTCAGATTTATGAATGACGTCATGACCTGCCACATTTTTTATCATGGAAATAATGTGGAAAGTTTCAGTTTTAATTCTTATCATTATTTTTTTTTATTTACTATTTTTTTTTTTTCTGATCACCGGTCTCAGTATAGTTAGCGCCTCATTAAAAGATATACCTTCTATCGTCAATAATATATCGTCTATTACATATTGTCTGTGAAACTGTATCTTCTATAATATATTGCGTATTACATATCACCTGTCCTCAGTATTATAATTGATGTGTTGTTTAGAGGTAATCTTTTAACACTGAAATTTCAAATGCTCCTTTACTGATTTATTTTTCTTCGTTTTATCGTGTGTTCTTATCTAATACTTCATTACGCACGTATACTGCTTGTGCTCAATAAAATATCTACGCATCCATATCTGTATGTCTGTCTTTATCTATCTATCGCCGCGGGTCTGGGACGAGGGGCGGAGGTGGGCGGCGGGTGTCGGCAACGGCTGCTGGTTCCCGTTCGGTTTGCATGAAGAAAATAACGATTGACTCGAAGCACACGAAGCCGTTATTGACGCGCTCTCAAAGTCTGGTGGGGGTGTTCTCTCTGTCACATGAATTTTGACTGACTTTCTATGGCGTGGAAATGTTCACTTCTATGCCTTAAAGTCTATTGGTGTTTATTTATGTTATCTTTATTATTCCTATTATTATTGCTGTTTATTATTATTATTATTATTATTATTATTATTATTATTATTATTATTATTATTATTGTTGTTGTTGTTGTTGTTGTTATTGTTGTTATCATTATTTTAGCTATTGTTGTTCTTATTGTTATCATCATTGATAATTTGTTGTTGTTATCGCTCTTCTTATTATCGGTAGTATTAATAGCAGGAACAGTAACAGTAGGAGTAGCAGTAGTAGTAGTAGTAGTAGTGGTAGTAACAGTAGTAGTAGTGGTAGTAACAGTAGTAATAATAGTAACATCGATAGTGGAAGTGGTGATATTTTACTAATACCATTATAATTATGTAAATGGAAGCACTACTTAATACTGCCACATGATACAAAACCAAAGATAATATAAGTTGAATGTTTTACTTAAATTTAAAGTAACGTTTAGTGATTAAAAAAATATCCAAGTTTTTAGGGATAAATAGCATATCCTCTGTTTTAGGGAAGCAAGGCCAGGCTGCTGCGAGAGGCGCCTGCAGCCTTGCATTGGGCCGCGTTAGGCAAGCCAAGGTACAGGTCGGCGAGGGCTCTCCACCTTTCCTGCCTGGCGCTAAGCTTCCCTCACGAACACTTTTGTTTTGGCTGTTTCCACTGATTTGTACTTGTGTGGTTGTTTCATCTCGTGCACAGAAATATCTCCTCCTTCTTTCCTTTAGACTGATCTTTTCTTTTCCTCTTACTAATCCTATTTTTTTTTTATTTTCTTTTACTTTATTCTCCTTCCATTGTTTCTAAAGGAAATTATGTGATATTCGTACTTTGCACATGCTCTCTCTCTCTCTCTCTCTCTCTCTCTCTCTCTCTCTCTCTCTCTCTCTCTCTCTCTCTCTCTCTCTCTCTCTCTCTCTCTCTCTCTCTCTCTCTCTATATATATATATATATATATATATATATATATATATATATATATATATATATATATATATTGTACAGTACATTCTGGCATATTCCCTTCCCAGCAGGAGCCCAGCAGCAGCAGGGACCGTCTATTAAGTACTGCGTTCCTCGCTTCTGCCTCGCTCGGAGAAAATTACAGCCACTGTCGAGTGTTCCGTGTCATCCAGTAACGAGGAAGCGAGACTCACCACCACCACCACTACTACCACCACCGCCACCACCACCCGCGGCCAAGATTTACGACAGCGAACGGCGGCGGCAGGGTTTCACTCACCGGCCACCGCTTACCCGCCGCCTCGCGCCCGCCGGTCCACCGCCTACCGTGGCGGACACCTCGCAGAGAGAGGAGGAAGGATAAGGACAGGGTCAGGAAAGGCAGCAGGGGCAGCAAAGGGTCAGGCTATTTGGTGAACCGAGTAATGAGGCGCTGGCGAGGATTTCATTGTTGTTGATGTTTAAGGTAATGATTGGAATGGCGATAAACCTGATCCCCAGTGTGCATGGCTGGGTCACCTCTGGGGCTGGACGGCCTGGCCTGGGCTGGGTGGATTCAGACCGGACAGAGGCCGCAAGAAACAATGAAAAGGTTTAGAGGTAACACAAGACATTCGGGTCTCTTCACATCGGTGTTGATTCGGCGAAGAAGGCGAGGAAGGAGTGGTGAAGAAGCGTGAGGAACGAATGGGTGTGGCGAGGACGAGGCAGCCAAGCGGGCAAGCAAAAGCCGTGAGCAAAGGCGAGGATGGAGGTGAAGGTGTCGAGTAGGGCGAGGCGAGGAGGCGGAGAAGCGTCCTGGGATGGGACGCGTGAGTGATCGCTCAGACCTTTGTTCCCGAGGTGCGCGATTGACTGGCAAGGAAAGTTACGAGCAGTCATTCTCACCGCGACAAAAATAGAACAATAATTGTAAGTGTGATAAAAAAAAAAAAAAAGATAAAAAAAAAAACTGGAAATATATCGTGGCCAATTGGCACAGAAATATATTATCTCAGGGACATTAAGCGTTTTTCCCAAGCCATAATTACGGACTCTTAAGATGAATAACAACGCAAAACACGCACACGAACGACACGGTGTCATGACGGACGCCCATCCCCGTGTTCACTTCTTGCGCGCCTCCACACACCTTCACGCCTGATAAGCCACCTGTCTGGGGCGGTGAGGCTGTTCTACGGCGCTCCTGCAGAAGGGTGAGGCGTGCGCGTACCTCGGAAGGGTGGCTTATTACCACTGCCGCCGCCGCCGCCCTCGTTGACCCCTTGGCCGCGTGACGACCAACTCGCCAGATTGAATATTAATGCTGAGCGGAACAACTGTGTCACCTGCAAACTTACGCCAAACACGACCTTTTCCCGCGTGGTTAAGGCAGAGAGGGACTGGCTGCCTTCACCTTCGCCCCTCCCCTCCCCGCCACCGCCGTCCTGCCGCGCCCATTGTTCCGCGGTGGGACTACCGCGGCGTGGGTGTGAGGACTCGCCAAACCTGCGGGAACCTCACACCCACACACGTGCCCCCATGCCGCGATTCGCCCACACTTATTTGGTTCACTCAAGCTCTCCTTCCCATCCACTTGGTTCCGCACGCTGTCCCACATGCTCGTGCACGCCACCCACGCCTTTGTGTCTCCCACCCACATAGATCCATGCTGTACACGAACACCGCCATCATCGCCCACGCCCAGGCCTCAGATCACGACTCCCGCACACCGCCGTCACTCCTCACACACTTTCCCGAGCGTGATGAAATCTTGCTGAAAAATACACACATGAAGAATTGTAATGTATACCCCACAGAACCATGAACACTCAGTAGAAGTAATTCACTTTGTTTGGCTTTGAATAAACCCATCAAATCCAGATACAACTGCCATAATATAACGCACAATAATATCTTATTAAACTAAATATTCCAAGTCGATGTAAATAGAGAGATGATGATGTGTGTCATTGGTAGACGATTATCATAATTTTCTTATATACACAGAAAATACCAGAAAAGTAAGCTTTTTATTAAAATTACTGCTTCAACAGGACACAGCTAATTAGAACGTATTGTAAAGCATGTGGTACCGAAGAAACAGGGAGGGTGAGGTAGACAAGGCGGCGGAGGGAAAAGCCAGGTGGGCAGGGGAGGCGTGATCTGCGGGGCTGGCGCTCCCCTGCCCCGATGGCTGACAGCCCACACGCTGGAGGGGTGGCGAGCACGGCGGCAGATCTCTTGCTTTGGCAAACACAAGTATTTAAATTATTTTGTTCAACATTACCTGTATATTACATTAGTATTGCATATGGCTAAATGTCGTTATTATTTTTTTTTATTCCAGCAGTAGCAACAACAGTAGTAGTAGTAGTAGTAGTAGTAGTAGTAGTAGTAGTAGTAGTAGTAGTAGTAGTAGTAGTAGTAGTGGTAGTAGCAGTAGTAGTAGCATAGTTCGTGGTACGAGCATTGTTATTATTATCTAATTTTCCGAGCGGGCCATGGCGGGCGGGCAGGAAGCCAGAAGCAGCATCCTTACCGCCCGTATGTTCCTGGACACATTCCTGCACGTCTGGCCCGGGCTGGGGTGGCGCGCCCCGCTTGGTGTCCCTCTCCCTCTCCCGCCGAAGGGCTGCCTCCACCAGCAGTCACGTCCCGCGGCCCGCGTGGCGCCGTGAACACATCCGGGTGTTGTGCCGCCCTGTAATTTATCCTCATTTTTATTTGTATCGAGTTAAACATTATTTTGCTTCTTTGTTTTCCATGTATCGAGCTGCATTTTGTCTCCGCCGTGTTATGTCGGGTACAATATTTATGTGGGCGCATTGCATCGCATAATGCATTATTTGTCAATATTATGATACCTCTATTTTTACTCCGTCGCCTCGTACATCGCCTCATAACCCACCGTGGCGGATTCTATTTGCAGTTCTCTTTCTCAACACTGGTTGTGTTGCCTGTGTTCCAGGTGACAGGTGGAACCGCTATCACCACCATCACCACCACTACCGCCGCCGCCACCGCCACCGCCGCCGTCCTCTCGACCACCGCGCTCATATTTGCCGCTTAACGACCTCTGCCACTCGAGCTGCCTTTACTCCCCGCTTAGCCAAGCTTTACCTTATCCTTTAATCTTTTATCTCCACCCTTAAACTGGCTAGGGAAGTTTAAGCGTTTTGTAACAGCCTTTCAGCACAGGACAGCCGAGGTGTTGGTGTCGCAGGGCGGTGCAGTGGGGTACCTCGCCTGGCGCTACCAGCAGGATAGTAATGATGGATGGCACTGTGACAAATTATCCACAGTATTTCATGTAATTCTTCAGCTTAGTGGAGTTACAAGCCTCTCGTGCACGAGTTTAGGCAGGTGATTAAGAATATGAGACTCGGCCTATGGTGGAGTGAGGCGTAGAATCAGACGTCATTCCCAGCCTCAGCCTCTTAATAGGATTCCGCACGCAGCTGCCGACCTTCGTTGCTGACTTGTGTGCTCTTTTGTTCAGTGGTACACAAAGCAATCTTAGAGGAAGTACTGACAGTGTACTAGGAAAGGCTTTCACCAAAATATCTCGGTGCCTAGAGGAGAAAGAGCGTGGGCGAGCTGGAGGCACTGGGAGCGTCTTTGTGATGAGTGTGAGGGAACGTTAGCGGCGGATCGTGGCTCGCTCAGGCTAACTGGACGATTGTTGAGCAATTATACTCTTAAGTGTGCCTTTGTGTGCTCCCCTGCTGACGAAGGGGAGGAAGTGGGAGGAAGGAGAAGACCGTGGGAGGGAAGGGAATGAGAAGAGAACATAGTAGAGTACGCAATATAAGTAGAATAAAAAGAAATATGTAACAGCGGCAAAATTAACCTAGATAAACGTTTATTTTATTACTGCACTTTGTTTTTGTTTCCCGGCACAAGAGACATTGCTGGAGGTATTACTGAGGAACGCTTAAAACGCTGATGGGTGATTTATCAACGCAAAATAATGTGTGGCATAAGACTGTCATGTTGCGTTCATCTAAATTAAGTAACATGTAATAATGAAGAATCTAGTAGAGCAAAAAAACTGTGATGTGAATGTAGATTAAAAATTTACTTAATCAAGAACCAAAATGTTTGCATGTGATGATGAATAAAAATGTTGTGAGAGATATTAGGTTCCCAGCCCACTGCCGCCCACGCCCGCCTGCCCCACCCGTGTTCCCGCCCTCACCCGCCCTTGGCCGCGCTCTCATGGGCACTAAAAATATTCACGCACATTCACTAGACCATCTAAAATCAACACACACACACACACACACACACACACACACACACACACACGAGAACCTCAAAGCCACGCTCATGCCGTACAAAGGAAAGCAATGCCTGCTGTAGAGAGGTTTACTTTACTTATGTCTATAGATATTTCTCTAATCTCTGCCCCTGCGTCTCCCTGACTCCCTCCCCCCTACTTTGTGTAATGAGGCAAATGAAGACTTCATGTAAAAAAATAAACAGATGTGTGATGTTAGCAAGAAGAAAAAAGAGAGAAAGAAAAAAGAACGAGAATCAACATCGTGACATCTAGGTAGACAAAAGGAGTGAAGGGCAAGTGTTGTGTGGATCTTGTTTGTGACAGATGGCGTGGTGGAGGACGAGGAGGAGCGGCTGGGCAGGAAGAATGACAGGAAGGACAAGCAGGAGAAGGTTAGAGGTTAGTGAGGAATGGTTGTGGGTTGTGGGTGGAGGAGAAACGGAAGCTTCCCCTGTCATCCTTGACGGTTCTGTCCCAGCTGTGTGTTTCTTTATACGCATCGCTCCTTTACGTGGAAATCATTCTTTTGATATTTGTTTTATGAAAATGCGCTTCAGGGAATTCGTCCTCCGCGGTATTGATATGCAAGGAAGTGCTGGCGGCGCGAACAGCGTTACAGAATTCATGCACGAGGAAGACACGCCTCGCTGCCTGACGGAGGAAGCGGAGGGGGAATGAGCATGACGCTCGCCTCACTCCTCAAAATGAATGACAAGGACCGGGAGCACGGCAGTGGCCTGAGGGAGCAGGGAGTGTTCTAAGAGGTGATGGAAGTGAGGAGGGAGGGCAAGGAGTGTCCCGGCAGCTGGGAACTCACGTCTTCAGATACTAAATGATGCACAAGTGAACCTAAACACGCAGCCAACATGCAACACTTAAAGGTCACAGCCCGGGGTGGTGTGAGGGGGGCGGGGCAGTGCTGAAGCACCCGGCGCCCCTCCCGCCACCCTGGCACGACAAGAACACTCTGTAGGAGACAGACCTGACGTGACTGTGTTCCCAACATAACTTCCCTAGAAACCCCGACAGGAGCCGTGGCCCTGCCGACCGCCGCAGTTAGAGAAGGAAAGAAGGAGTTAGAGAACATGACGTGATACTGACCGTCGACGGAAGGCGAGGGGCACTGCGAGGTGAGGTAGGAGCCCATGGTGGAGTAGGCCGGGTACGAGTTTTGAGGATACATCGGAGGGAAGCTGTAGCTCGGCGGATTGTAGCCCGGCGTCGGTGGCTGCTGGTAGCCGAGGGGCTGCGCGTAAGGCGGCGTGTGGGCCATGGTGGCCAGCCCCTGCTGGGGCAGGTCCATGTATTTAGAGGCCAGGTCCTGGTCCGGCATGGTAGCGGTCTCGGCAGAAGCCAGTTTGGTGGATTGTGTGAGTCCGACGGTGCACGGTACAGACGGAGCAGCACACGGGTGCGAGGGTACGCGGCACACAGCACTTCGATGGTGAGTCACCAACACAGGGGCGACGCCTCGCCTCACAGCCCCGCCAACACTCCTGATACACTCTACAGTACTTAGCTTCACTGCAGAGCTGATACTTGTGTGTGCGTCTAATCCCTCAAGGTAACAACTATCAACCCTGGAGCTGCCGCCACGCCCCCACACGCGAGCTCTCCGACCTGATTGGCCGCCGCCGCCTGCGGGAGCCTGTTGAGAGCAATGACGTCGCCGCACCCGGCTCGACTGGAACCCCCACCACCAATCACGTCCCCCCGTCGCCGTGCTAGCCCCGCCCATTCCAGGCGGCTCCTGGAAGTCATGCAACGGCTGCTGCTGTGCTTGACAGGTAAAGCTGAGACGAGAAATAGAACACACAAGTTATAACTCGCACTTAGAACAATTACATATAAACTATATATTGAATTTAGTTAGCAATTGTAAGACTATAGTCGTTGGAGGCCTCGTTTTAATTTAGTTCAGCATTAAGTCTTATTGGAGGCATGCCTTCGTGTCTAGTACCAAGACCTGGCGGGAGCAGCGAGAGGCGGGTGATGGACCAGCCGTCACCCACACACTCACTCTTTTTCCCTCCTCCACCACCGCCGCCGCCGCCACCATCACCACCGCCTCCACCATCATTCTAGGGCATGTTTATTCGTAAACTACAGCAATGCTAATATCTTTAATCACAACGTTGACACTTTAGGTCAGCAGAGGTAGACCAGCAGAAAGGTGAAAGGGAAAGCAATCATAGCAGCCCCCCTGAACCTTCCCATGCAAGTGTGGAGGAAACAGCACGAGTCATATACAGACCTAGGCCACGCTGTACAGGCCGCACCCATCCCTCCCTGCATCACCAGAGACTCGTGCCTGAAGGAGCTCAACCCCACTGGCCTTGCTATCGCCCCCTTATCAGGAGTAGTGACCCCTGAGACGTGTTCCTGATCCGAGTGTTCGTCGATCACACCCGTCCAGCCCATCCTGCCTTGCTTCTTCCCCCTGGAGCTGGCAAGGTCGAGGGAGGCGGTTCTGAAGGTCCATTGATAACTCGCATACTCGCTCATTCATTCATACTCACCCGTTACCTCCCATTAAGCATTACTCTCGGCGGCACCCTTACGCCCTAGCCAGATAAGGGCCAATTTGGCATGTGGTTCTGGCGATGATTTAAGGCTTTCTTGCCAACCAGTCAGTAATTTCCTTACAAATCCTTATAATCAGAGCCGCGCCACCACCTCGGCCACTTTTTAGCACCGACTGACAATTGACTCTCGGTTTCGCTCAAGTGACCTCACACCACCGGCCGCCTGGACACTCCACGACCCCACCCCGCCGCCCCCGCACGCCCCGGCCACGTCCTCATGACTCCCGGCGGCCACCTCCTCCTCCCTCACTCACTCGCCGCGTCCGCCCCACCTGTCCAGTTGTGTTCGCGTTACCGGGGCTGGATTTTAGTGGCTTAACAAGCAATTAGGACGCAGATAGTGTCATTACAGCCACCAGCACGCGGCTCTAATGGCTTGATGGTGTCATAACCGCGACGCTTTTTTTTTTTTTTTGTGAATGAACAAGTTTCTGAAACGAGGTGTTATTATCGCTACTCCAGGAGGGAGAGGGAGAGAGAGAGAGCCTGGAGATGAATGGAGCTGCAGTGTGTATCTGTGTGTGTGTGTGTGTGTGTGTGTGTGTGTGTGTGTGTGTGTGTGTGTGTGTGTGTGTGTGTGTGTGTGTGTGCGTGTGTGTGCAGAGAGAGAGAGAGAGAGAGAGAGAGAGAGAGAGAGAGAGAGAGAGAGATCAAGCAGACAAAAAGAAAAACAGATAATCATACATTCAAAGGGAAACGTATCAAAATACACACATAGTACACACACACACACACACACACACACACACACACACACACACACACACACACACACACACACACACACACACACACACACACACACACACACACACACACACACACACACACACACACACACACACACACACACATACACACAGGTGGCGGTACATAACTAATGGAGCCATTGGTGACAACAGCACCGTGATGACACTAACGAAGTAGATGCGAGTGTTTAGAGTATCAAAGTAGAGGCAGCAGCAGTCCCCGGGGTGGCGGCGGCGGTGTCGGGGTGCGATGAGGGACGCCAGGCTGGAGGCAGGCTGGGGCTGGCGGGGCTAACTCAGGACCGTATTCTGTAATGTTTTTGCGCCTCACCTCCGCTACTTTCAGTTGGCTGTAGTTGAAGTGACACGGGTTTTCTGAGAGTGTTTTTAATGTTCTAGTGACAGATTAACAAGATTTCGATATTATTAGCAGGAGAAAGACACTTGAGAACTCGGCTATTCCTTTCCGTGACCTTTAAGAATAGTGGTGGTGAGAGAGCAACGCGTTTCCGAATACGGTTCACCCTTTGCCTGGGGAGGGAAACAAGTGGCAGAGTGGAACACCTAACCCTTTCACTGCTGTATTCGTCCTTTGTTAATTTTCACCGTAAAAAAAAGAAAATACACATAGATAAAACAAAAGAAAGAGACAATAGCAGATTGATTGTGTGTTTTCTAGGCTGCAAAACTATTCAGAAGAGTGTAATATGAAAAATTAATGTCTAACAAATTGTACGTGATTACAGGGAAGACAAAAAAAAAAATGTTCACCAGAGAAAGGGTTAAGGAAAGTGTGAAGCAAATGGAGATTATTAGTTTGATATAATGGAAGTGAAGTGCTTGTGTGTGTGTGTGTGTGTGTGTGTGTGTGTGTGTGTGTGTGTGTGTGTGTGTGTGTGTTGGGGGGAGGGGGTAGGAGAGCCTCAGGCGGGACCTCGAGGCCAGGTGAGTGATGAGGAGGGAAAAAACTGTGTCGGGAGCGAGGCGGGCTGAGCGGCGCCGTCCGAAGGAGATCCTTTGTGGCGATCAAGACGCTGTTTTCTGTTTTTCACCAAGGCCGTACGTCCCCCTCAGTGTAGGATATCTATTGATTCCAGAGCGTAGGAGAGCGTTGTGTGTGTGTGTGTGTGTGTTATTTATACTCGTTAAGCTTCATTAGACTGTATTTATATTAAAGATCATTACAAAATAGAGATTTAATGCAAATAAAACCGTTTGTATCAAAGAAAAACTTTAGAGATATGAAAACATTATTGCGAGAGAGAGAGAGAGAGAGAGAGAGAGAGAGAGAGAGAGAGAGAGAGAGAGAGAGAGAGAGAGAGAGACTTGTATATATCCCCATCAGTGAAGAGAAGTTGGAGAATATTGATGCGTATAACCTCTCCCCATAAGCAAACGGGAGCCGCGGTGGAGTCATCGGGCACTTGAAGATGAGCTATTTGACTTAATGAAAAGGGCACGGCGTCTGATCAGCATTAATGACTGCAGTGGCAATGGAGAGTGTTAGTTACCTGAGTGGCGCAGATTACTGAATTAATTACCATCCGAGATTCAAATGGTAGGAATGTAGAAAATTTAATACATTCCCAAGTCTTCACCATATGATGAACGTGTTAAGCTAAATCTCCTCCCGGCGCGTACGCACTTACACACACACACACACACACACACACACACACACACACACACACACACACACACACACACACACACACACACACATGCATATATTAAGCGTCTGTATCCACGTATGTACAAACAGATGTGCACACACTTGCACTTACACACGCACGCAGACTCCTAGAGCACACACACACACACACACACACACACACACACACACACACACACACACACACACACACACACACACACACACACACACACACACACACACACACACACACACACACACACACACACACACACACACATTTCTCTCTCTCTCTCTCTCTCTCTCTCTCTCTCTCTCTCTCTCTCTCTCTCTCTCTCTCTCTCTCTCTCTCTCTCTCTCTCTTCCTTATTATTGTTATAGCTTATAGTTTTCATTATATATATAAATGTTTTATTTTATATTTGTTTTCCTTTTTCATTTTTATTTATCTATATGAATGGTAAAGAAAAAAGACAGGCAATGACTTTTTTGGTTGGTTTTTTTTTTCGTGTCGTATTTACTAAGTTAATTATCCTATATTTTTTTTTTGGCATGAATTGAAAATAAGCTCTCTCTCTCTCTCTCTCTCTCTCTCTCTCTCTCTCTCTCTCTCTCTCTCTCTCTCTCTCTCTCTCTCTCTCTCTCTCTCTCTCTCTCTCTCTCTCTCTCTCTCATTTCCAGCTTCTTCCTCTTTGCATGTTTGTTTATAAGCTCGTTCATGTGACTCTCTCCGTTTCTTCCTTTGGTTGATTTTTTTTTTTTTTTCATCATAAGAGTTTGTCTGTCGATTAGTTAGTCCATGTCTTTATTCTCGTCAGCTTTCCTTTCAGTGGTTATATTTATATGATTTTGAGCACATGTGTCCCAGCTCGAGACCACATCTGCGCACTTCCACACCTGCACACACCTACACATACACAGAGCGAGCGCACCCTTCAGTCAGTATTTTCATTTAATTTCTTCACCACGGTTCTTTCACCATCCACCCCAAATGGTTTTCTGCAATTATAGTTTCATAAATCATTGTATATTTTCCCACTGAGGTGTTTCATGTAAAAAAAAAAAATCGACGTATATGACTTCGTGGATTTATTCGTATTCAACCTATTTCACCAGTTTTCATATCTGTTCAGACAGCTAGTGACTTATTTCTCATTAGCAGTACAGATCATAGTGAAAAGCTGAATTACCTCATACACTGACTTCCACTCTGCTTCTGACAGTCTCACAGTTTCCCCGAGCAATTACGCACACGGGCGACAGATTCCAGGCAGATCTGAGGATTTCAGATTGCAGGAAGACGCTAAACACAGTAGAAGGGAGTGAGCAAAATTACTCCACTTCTTATCTCAATTGTATACATTACTGCACTTATATTTAATTCAATGCATCTCTTGC
>NC_087152.1:37534316-37584316 GCF_035594125.1 Scylla paramamosain | reverse complement strand
GCAATTTACTTCCTCGTCTTTTGAAACTACAAATCGTTGGGAGAATGAAAAACAAAAACTGGTAAAGAGTTCCAGAATATATTGTTATTATGTTTCTATTTTCGGTGTTTCAAGTATCGTGACATTTTCGTTTTCCCTTAAGTGAACAAATTCGTGATGTCCTGTATGACAAGTTTCGTGCTGCTTCTCCTTTACTTTGTGATCTACAAGTCACGTGCAGCGGACTTAAAGGAATTCGGTAATGGAGTAACGAGTCCTCACCCATTTGTAACCCACGAGGCGCCGCAGTGCACGGGTTGCATTGGGAGACTTCGCGTGGGGCGGGAACTCAATCTGATGCAGCTCTGTTGGTGACGCTGTCCTGCAACCAACCAACCGACGAGACTTAACGTGAATAAAAAGTGATCTCGAGGTTTCCTATTTTCCGTAATGCCATGTAAATTTTTATCAGAAACCTCGATTTGAATAAGACGGAGTTTGAATCCTTCCCACGGGAACTTTTACTTTCCCACGAGGCAGGATGGACCAAGTAAATACACTATTTTTTCTCCATTTCTCACTTATATTCTATTTCTCAGTTAGGGAAAGTCATGTGTTAGAATATTGAGTAATTGCAGTGTTGACGTATAATTCATTCATTCATTACACGCAGTGAGTGGACACAAGCACGAACAGAAGGAAATGTCCTGGCCCTCTTAATGAAGCTCTTAGTGCGTCTCATTGTTACGACCGGCCTTGGTTGGGATGTGGATTTTACCGTGGGGAGAGTTACTTGGGGTGAAATATTCATGGAGGAATTTTCATGAAGAGAGAGAGAGAGAGAGAGAGAGAGAGAGAGAGAGAGAGAGAGAGAGAGAGAGAGAGAGAGAGAGAGAGAGAGAGAGAGAGAGAGAGAGAGAGAGAAAGGAAGAAAGAAAAAGGAGAGGGATAAGAATAAAAATAAATTCACAACACATGCCATCATGCCAGACAGACAGACAGACAGACAGACAAATACACAAAGACAGACTGACAAAGAAAGAGAAATATAGGGGAATAAGAAGGAGAGGGGGTAAGAATAAAAGTAAATTCACAACACACTCCGCCGCCACCGCCGCCGCCTCACCTTTGCAATATTCACGACGTTGGAAAATTGAGCTCGATGGCTGTGCATGTGCTTGGACTAACTACCCTCTCGCATGCAGCAAAGCACACGGCTACTCTTGGGTAATTACTCTTTAATTGCCCATTATAATAATTTGTTCTGTGCACCCGGACGCATGTTTGTCATATTTACTATCAACCTGTCACGACTCTCTACGTGTGACGCGTGTGGTGGGCGGCAGACAGGCGGGCTGGAGGTAGAGGAGTGGGGTATGTACTGGTAGGAAGGACAGGAGAGTGGATAGGAGGAAGAGGAGGAAAAGAGGACAGTCTGGTGTGATACTCGTACTCGTGAAATGGAGAATGCTGGATATTAGAGAGGAATAAGATGGGAGGCAGACAGGTGCGGTGGAGGAAGTGGAGCGTGGTAGATACTTGTATAAATGATAGGAGAGTGGATAGGAGGAGGAAGAGAGAACAGTAAAGCGGGTATTCGTAAAAGAGGAAATGTGGCCATGTTTTAGAGGAATAAGGTGAAAGGTAGACAAGTGAGGTGGAGGAGGTAAAGTGACATGGATACGAGAATGGATAGAGAGAGGATACATCAGGCAGGGGAGTCATGTAGAAGGGACAGCACTTGATGATGTTGTAGGAAAAGAGGAAGGACACAATAGGATATAGACAATTTGAAAAAACGTTTAAGAAAATGCACAGGACATTGTACTAGGAAAGATTTGAAAGTGGATAGGATGAGGATATGAGGACGGCAGGAGTTGTGAAAAGAGAAAGTGTTTGAAAAAAAAAAGTAGGAAGGAACGAGAAAATAAGAACATTATGAGAAACTTATAAAACCACGTAAAAAAGTAGTAATTGTTTTCTTCTTTTTCCTTTATTTCTTTCCTCCTATTTTCTTTTTTTTTTCGTGGATCAAAACATATTTCAAACAGCAGCAAACTTAAATTGACATACGAAGCTGTTTCATTCAGGTATTTTAATCCAGCAATAATTACAGCTATTAATAGAACGAAACCAAGTGCAGTGCGTGGGGAAAGTGGAGCGTGACCAGTTATCAGGTATTCCCAGGCATTCCCAGGTACTCCTCAGCAGGTGGAAATTGCATTAAATCTTGAAGAGGCGAATGAAAGGGGAAGGAGCAAAAGTCACAAAGCAAGAAAAATATGTGTGTGTGTGTGTGTGTGTGTGTGTGTGTGTGTGTGTGTGTGTGTGTGTGTGTGTGTATGTGACTGACCCTCCACTCCTCTTCATTTATGTAAGTCACACGGGCCTTCCCCTCCCATGTCTTTAGAGAGGGATCGTCACGGGAGGGTGGCAGGGAGGCGGGGGTGTTGGAGAAGAGTAGTAGAAGAGAGAGGTGTGCTTGAGGAGAGGTAGTGTTCCCACAGCCTACCCCGCATTGTGCCCGTGAAAAAAGCAGACATTCTACTAATAATGTTTGAAATGTGCGTGCGTGCTTGTGTGTGTGTGTGTGTGTGTGTGTGTGTGTGTGTGTGTGTGTGTGTGTGTGTGTGTGTGTGTGTGTGTGTGTGTGTTTTGGTGTTTTCTCATGTTACCGACTAATTTCATGAATATAATGATCTTTTAACACTTCGAATTATTTCATACGTAAAGAATTGTCGTCTTAGTGGCGCTGCTTGTCTAATCATTGGTAGCTTACGGACTCTTACAGGACAAAAATGACGTTTCGATGAAAGAGGAAATCGTGTATTAGGATTTTCGCATTCAGGAACAGTCAGAAAATAAGCTTAATAGATACGTATGTGCATCATATTTCATTTTTTTTTCCTTGCTTCAATTAGACCATTTGTCTTTATTAAAGCTTCTCTGCGTGGTTACTGTTCTTACCAGCAACATCGACAAAAACAACAAAACCACTACCACCACCACCACCAACAACAACAACGACATTAACAACAACAATAACAACAAAGTAATGAGGCAGTGAGTCACGACAAACGATTCGCTCTCTTTGTGTGAATTCAAGCGAGAAATGGAAAATATAGAAAGCAACAGGAGAGAGAGAGAGAGAGAGAGAGAGAGAGAGAGAGAGAGAGAGAGAGAGAGAGAGAGAGAGAGAGAGAGAGAGAGAGACCAATCATGCATGTAAAAAAAAAAAAGCAATTAATATTAAGAAGCAGTAACATTATTCAAAATATAAAAAAATATATATTTGCTTTTATATCTCATCCTGTCATCAGCATTCTCTATTCATATCTTCTGCAGCCATTTTTTTTTCTTTTTTCTCCTCCTCCTCCTCCTCCTCCTCCTCCTCCTCCTCCTCCTCCTCCTCCTCCTCCTCCTCCTCCTCCTCCTCCTCTGCCTCCGCCTCCTTCTCTATTGTGTTTGGAGAGAATGACAAATTAGTCTGTTCATTCCACCATATCTTCTCCTCCTTCAGTCTCCTCCCTCCTTCCCTTCCTCCTTCCTTCCTTTTCACCACGAGTCTCTTTTCTCTTCTTTCAAAAATACTAAAAATGGGGATATGGAGAAACTTTCGTGTATCTCTCTCTCTCTCTCTCTCTCTCTCTCTCTCTCTCTCTCTCTCTCTCTCTCTCTCTCTCTCTCTCTCTCTCTCTCTCTGAACGTTTTTTTTTCTTTTCTTCATTTCTTTCTCGTTTGTTTTCTTTTGCTCGTCTTTTTTTCCTCACTTTTGTATGTTTTATGTATACATTCATCTATTTGTGTCTTCATTTGCTTGATTCACTTGTGTTTTTTTTTTCTGCAATTTACCCCCTTGACACTTGTTATTTCTTTTATAGTCTTCTTGTTCTTCTTTTTCCTACTCATCTACTTCTTGTTCATGTTTTTCCTTCTTTTTCTTCTTCCGCCTTCTCTTCCCATTCCTATATTTTTTTCTCCCTTTTCCTTTACAATTTCATACATCACTTAAAACTAGATATTGTAATTTTATCCCTCCTACTCCTCGTCTTCCTCCTTTCCTTCATTTTTTCCCTAATGTTCTTCCTATTTCTCCATCTTTTGTCCTTCCTTTACCTCCTCCTCCTCTTCCTCCTCCTTCAAATAGCGCACCACTTCACCGGAAGAGACCAATCCTAGAAATTCAGAACGTACGAGACAACGTTTCTATTAATACCGAGATGAACCGTAATGAACAGACAACTCAAGACGTATGACACTTTCTTCCACACTTCCCGCCGCCTCTGCGCAACACTTGAGCCTCCTTCCCTTCAAACATAAACACCTCTAGCCACTCAGCTCCCTCCCTCAGCCAATCAGGTGCGTTTCTCAAGTGTTTCCTCGGCTGTGATTGGCTGGCAGGCTCACAAAGAAACACAAAGGAAGGACAGATGGTAATAAAGTTTTGTTTTTTTTCTGAGATGCTTGTTGAGGGGGGTGTTAATATGCAGTGAGGTGAATGGGGTGATAGAGATGAGGGTTCTTTGTATGATTGTTAGAAAAGGTGGTTTATTCTATTTTTTCTTACAGTGAAGGGTGGTAGAGGTGCTGGGTGTTAAACTGTTAGTGTATTTTGCTTTTTGTATTTCCTTTGTGTAGCAAGGAGTCTGGCAGTGATAGAATTATATTACATTAAAAGATACATACTATTTTCTTTTTACTTAAGTTGCACAAACAGCGATGTCAGTAGTACATCAAGGTGTGTAATCATGAGCAGAAGTACATAGCAACGATTCACACCCACCTCCTTTGTGTTCAATATACTCCTTCGGTTCTAAATACCCTGATTGCTGGTTATGCTCGTACAGATCCTGACAACTCATTTATTTTCACGAGTTCTTATGAGTTTGAGTAGAGAAGAACGTTGAGCACAATGGAGGCGAGTGTTGAGGTTGATAATAACTGTACCGTCTACAGAGGTACTACTGTCGAGATTTTCACTCACACACACGTACAGAGAGAGAGAGAGAGAGAGAGAGAGAGAGAGAGAGAGAGAGAGAGAGAGAGAGAGAGAGAGAGAGAGAGAGAGAGAGAGGTCTTATGCTTTATCAACCTCTTAAAAGACTTTCATAAGAAAATAGTTAATAATGTTGCTGCTGAGCTCCACACACACACACACACACACACACACACACACACACACACACACACACACACAGAGAGAGAGAGACAGAGAGAGAGAGAGAGAGAGAGAGAGAGAGAGAGAGAGAGAAGGGGGGATAGAAATAATGAGATAATTAGTTAAATAGTTAGATAGTCCTTAATAACTTCGTTTGTTTCCTCGTTTGTTAGGTAGAATAAAATAAATAGAAACAGAATTTCTACCAACCGAAAGCATTCATCCAGCACTGAGTTGACAAATATTGATGTTCAGCAAATACAAGGACGTGACATGACATAATTACACTCAGGATATCACAACTCATAAGCCACACCAACTCGAAACTCAAAGACTAGTTCGAGCAAGGTAAAAAGAAAGCAAGAAAGAAAAATAGAGTACACACATAAGCACTCCAGTGAATAACAGAAGAAATACACTGTGACTGCCATGGTATATCAGCTCCCTGCACGCACACACACACACACACACACACACACACACACACACACACACACACACACACACACACACACACACACACACACACACACACACACACACACACACACACACACACACACACACACACACACACACACACACACACACACACACTGTACTTGGCTGCGTGGAAGACGACGGCCAGAAATCATACTGCCTCATCACACTGACAGCTAAATGACCACCACCTGATAAAAATAGATCAGGAAGAGTGAACGCGGTAACCAAAGCGACCCTTTCTCAACTCTTTTTCGTTACCTGATGAAGAAAGTTAATTAGTTTGTCTCTGCCTCACCTCACCTCTCTTCCACCTCTACTCTTCTTCTTCCTCCTCCTCCTCCTGCTCCTCCTCCTCCTCCTCCTCCTCCTCCTCCTCCCTTTTCCTTCTCTCCATGATGGACCTCACCTGGCCTAAGGAAGATTAAAGACATCACATCCTTAGCTTTTTTTTTTATATGATTTCTTCCCTTCATCATCCTTCTCTTTGTCTCCCTTGTCTTCCTCTTCACTCAGTGTCGTCTTATTCTTGTTTTCTTTTTACGTTTCTTTTTGGCATCCTACACCTTCATGTCTTTGTCTTCCTCCTCCTCCTTCTTCTTCCCTTGTTCCTCGTCCTTTTTTATTCCTCCTTCTCCTTCTCCCCCTTCTCCTTCTCCTTCTCCTTCTCCTTCTCCTCCTCCTCCTCCTCCTCCTCCTCCTCCTCCTCCTCCTCCTCCTCCTCCTCCTCCTCCTCCTACTCCTCCTCCTCCTCCTCACCACTACACATTCCCACATATATTTCAGTCAAGTCTGGAAGGAGGGCGGCAGGATCGGGAGAGCATGCCTTTTGTCCATCTATTGTGGCGTCTATTGTGCTTTCTATCGTGGGTGTATTGTGCAGCGTGACACGATAATAGAGGCGGCAGAATGGGAGGCAGCAGGAACCTGGTCACTGATTTCACGGTGTGTTGCTGTACCGTCACAATAACCTCCCTCCCTCCTACCTTCCTTCCCTGACTACCTTCCTTCTACCCTCCGCGCCGTCCCACCCTCCTTCTCTCTCTCCTTCCCTGCCTTGCCTTCTCTTCCCTACCTGGCCTCCAATCTTTCCTCCTCCTTCTTCTACTTCTTCTCGTCCTGTCTTTCTGAGTTTCCTTGCCTGGTTCTCCCTGTGTCTCTGTCTTTGTGTCCCTCTCCTCCTGTCTTCTAATGGGTTTTCAGCCTCGCCTTCTGCTTCTGTCTCTTTCCTTCTTCTGTTACTATTTCCATGTAAAATTCTCGTCTCTCTCTCTCTCTCTCTCTCTCTCTCTCTCTCTCTCTCTCTCTCTCTCTCTCTCTCTCTCTCTCTCTCTCTCTCTCTCTCTCTCTCTCTCTCTCTCTCTCTCTCTCTCTCTCTCTCTCTCTCTCTCTCTCTCTCTCTCTCTCTCTCTCCTTCGGTTCCTGGAGGAGGTAGGGCTTTCCCTTCTTTCGTCTCGTTGTCTTCCTCTCCTCTTCCTCCTCCTCCTCCTCCTCCTCCTCCTCCTCCTCCTCCACTATCATCACGACTGCCACCGCCGTCACCTCCTCTTCTTCCTCCACTGACACCAAGTTTGTCTCCTCCTCCTCCTCCTCCTCCTCCTCCTCCTCCTCCGTTGCATTCTTCTACCGTGACTAACTCAAGGAAGGTTTTTTTATTCTATTATTCTCTCAGATGTATATGAAGTATGTTTGTATTTTTATTTGTTTACGCCTCTCTCTCTCTCTCTCTCTCTCTCTCTCTCTCTCTCTCTCTCTCTCTCTCTCTCTCTCTCTCTCTCTCTCTCTCTCTCTCTCTCTCTCTCTCTCGCGTGTGAAACGATTTTAAATGTTAATTTTGGGTAGGTAGGCTAGATAAGGTTTAGTTAAGTTAGGCTAGGTTAACTTTATTACGTTAGATTATGTTAGATGGTTAGTCCTTGCTCTAATACATCTCTTGGTATAGACAAATTAGGAAAGGTTAGGTTATGTTGTTTTAGTTTAGGTTCGGTTATGTTAGGTTGGTTAGGTTAAGTAACGTTAAGTAAGAACAGGTTACGTTAGTTACTCCCAAGTATTAATACCTCAAATACCTTCTCAGTGTGGACAATTAACATGAAGAGTCTGCCCACTTGAGATGCTCCCTGGATGCACACGAACACCAGAGAGACGAACCGTGTTTTCCGTTGTCTCTACTCGACTTGCATCCTCGTGAAAGAAAACCTTGTAAATATTTTCTCAGAACAGCGTAAAACTAAATTAGCCTCAGTTTTCGAAATCTCTCTTTTTTTCAACTTTTTTTTTGTGAGCGATAACATAGCAGGCCTTCTCTCTTCCGCCTGCCAAAGACTTTTTTGTGCCCTCTGCTGGCCTCCTTCACGCATAACTCAAAACGAAAATGCACGTCAGATGATATTTTCCTTTTTTCCTCTCTCACCAAATATAGTCATTTCCCGAAGGTCCAAGTCTCCGTTTTCTGTTCCTTCTCCTTCACTTCTCTTGATGGAGGTCACTGCGGAGGGAGGCGAGAGAGGGAGCCGAGTGTTCCTGAATGCTGCATGGGGGCGCTGCGGACTTGTTGCTTCCCCGTCACGTGAGGTGCAGGGAGGGTGCCTGAACACGCTTCTCACGGACACACTACTGAAGCGGAATTAGCAAACCACTTCATTTCCTTCACGTTATCTGCGCATAGGGAAGCAATTAACGCCTCTCCGGTCGTCCCGCCCCATCCAACATCGCCCAGCTTTCTCTACAACTGCCCCCAGACAAGGAGGGTCAGAAGCGCCTGAGGGCCTCGCCGCGCCGCACACACTGTAATAACTCCCTAAAGAGGTAACACAATGTTCCGTCTCCGAGGTCCCGGCCGCCCCACGAGTGTCTTTGTCCCGCCTTCAGGACCGCCGCGGTAAAAAATGATCCACACAAATCTTCGCCGCGACTCACAGGGCGTAGGACTCCTCCCTCACGGCACCTCACTCCCGCCCTTACGCCCCCTTGCCCCTAACACCCTGGGAGCCCGGCGCAGGACACCCCTAGGTTCTGCCGCCGTCCCCCTCACGACCTCCCACAGGACTCTTGCCGCCACCTTAAGGGAAGTTCCCCGTCCCGACCACCCTTATAGAATTATAGGATCTGTCCTTGTTTTAACATGCCTCCTACTTGGCGATGGTGGTGGTGGTGGTGGTGGTGGTGGTGGTGGTGGTGGTGATGGTAGGGAATGAGGAGTTATTGTATAAATCGATGAAATTGTGGTTATTAGTGTTGTACAAAGAATGGAGGTTGTGTAAAAAGCGTACAGGGAGAGAGGGATGGACACTAGTACGTACTTGTGGCCGCCAGATGAGGTAATATGTCACAGGAATATTTTGTTTGTGTTATGTGTTCTTTTTTTTTTCTCTCTCTTTCTTTCTCTTTTCTTTCTTACATTAGGGTTGTTAGTTTTAGGTATCTGGGGCTGTGGTGTAGTGTGTGTGTGTGTGTGTGTGTGTGTGTGTGTGTGTGTGTGTGTGTGTGTGTGTGTGTGTCATTTTGTAGCTTAATTATTTCATGGTAGTTTGACTTGTAAAATTAATGTATTAATTGATACGTAGCTAATAATCTCTCTCTCTCTCTCTCTCTCTCTCTCTCTCTCTCTCTCTCTCTCTCTCTCTCTCTCTCTCTCTCTCTCTCTCTCTCTCTCTCTCTCTCAATCTATTTTTATATATCTATCTACCTACATTTATCTATTTATCTACCTACCAATCTATTTTTCTCATCCGTGTATGTGTTTGTGTGCTCGCATTTCTGTGTTTGCGTCTGTGTCTTCATATCTGCCACTGTACAGCAGGACAGCAGGCGTGGGTGGGTGAGTGGGTAGGCGGGTATAGGGGCGGTGGTGTGTGGTCGCCTGCCTGGTGACGGCCGGTAAACACTTCTTTGTGAGGCCGTGCGGGTGACTGACGGCTGGGAACAATTTCTACATCACTCGGTTTTTCTCCAGATTTACCCGCTGAAGTGGCTGGTTTTGTGCTCTGGTTGGGAGAGTCGAGGAGAACGATTGACTCTTTTTTCCTGCCTTCCTTCAGTTTCTTTTCCCCTGCGTCTTGGTTTTTTCCCTTGAGGAGGAGGAGGAGGCGTGGGTGTGTGGCCATGGGTGTGTTGGTTTGTCAAGGTTACTGTGCGGCGAGGAACATGTGGTTTGGTGGTATTTCTTTCCCCTTGAATCGTCTGGTGGTGTTGTTTGTTTGCGGGAAGGTCCGGTGAGACGCCCTTGCGCCGCGTGACAACTGGCGGCCGTTCAGGGGTGTTTAAAGGGCTCGACAGATGAGGGCTAAAATTAGGGTCCTCTTGTCAGAGAGTACGAGTAAGTTGCGCGCGGTGGTTAATGGTGAGCACTCAAATTTAGATGTGGGTTAAGAGAATGAGCAGCAGAGGTATAAATAAGTTTTTTTTTTTTTTTCTCCTAAACAGAGATCAAGTTTTGAAAGTGTACGAATGGTTATAAAGATACAATGTAATTTTTTTGGACTTGATTTTGAAGTTTTTTTTTTATGAGGTGGTGTCTTCAGTGGGCCTTTTTTTTTTTTTTCATTTCTTTTATTTTAAGGTAAGTTTTATTGCCCTTAGCCAGAACCTTTCTTCCATAAACCGGACTAAATTTAATTGGAAAGGAGACAGGGAAAAATTTATTCACAAACAGGACTGTGGATAAGCGAAACAAACTTGGCAAGAAAGTGATATGAGTAAGTGCAAGGACATTAGATACTTGTAAGTACCCTCAAGACAAGGTATGGTGAATATATGCATGATAATAGCAGACGACAAGTTTTAAGGGCCCAGGAGCCGCCTAGTGTAGATCAAATACCTCTTTACAGTCTCTTGTTTCCTTATGTTCTTTGGTGTGAAAGTATGAGGAAAGGTCTTGATCAGGGGGGAATACTTGAGAGGAAAAGAGTAATTTGCCAGGTCTCCTCGGTTACCCTCCTTGGTTTCCTGCACGTGCTTCCCTGCATCAGTGTGTTGTCCGGCCTTTCACGGGATCATTTACCTGTCTCTTTAATGACGGCTCTCTACCTCGTTCACCTGTCTTCCTGCCTCCATCCTGTTTCATGTGACGTCTTGGTTATAAGCACATGCACTCTCTCTCTCTCTCTCTCTCTCTCTCTCTCTCTCTCTCTCTCTCTCTCTCTCTCTCTCTCTCTCTCTCTCTCTCTCTCTCTCTCTCTCTCTCTCTTCGTTATATACTTTCTTGGTTGTTTTGTTCCTTTCTTTTCTTTTCTTCTTTCCATCTTTCTTTTCTTCCTTCTTCTCCTTCCATCCTTTCTTCTTTCGTCGTTTTTTTCAGCTTCCTACCCCTTTTCATTTCTTTCCATTCTTAATTTTCTCTTTTCCTGCTTCATCCCTTTTACTTCCTTCCTTCCTTCCTTCTTTCCTTCATCTTTCGTCTCCCCTTCTCACTCTCTTTCCCTATTTTCTTCCTTTTTCCTCATTTTCCTCCCTTTTCCATTTCCTTCTGTCTCCCCCTATTTTCTCCATTCCTTTCTTCCTTGCTTACCTTAATCTTCTTCCCTCTTCATCTTTCATCCCTTCCACCATCCACTGTTTCTCTCTACTCTTCATCCTCCTTCCCTCCCTTCCCCTCTTCCTCCCTTCGCTACTTATCAACTTTTCCTCACCCCCGCGTTCTTCTGTACGTCGGGTGATTGAGCCAGCCTTAAAAATCTTGTGAGGGCTACATGATTACTGTTAATTACCTGCGCACCTGTTACGAGCCGCGACAAGGTGAGCTAATTAAGGAGCCACGCACAGGTAAGGTGGGCTCTCCCTCCCCCCTTCCTCTGTCTCCCTACACCACCACACTACACCTTGACCAACCTGGTGTACTCTTGCCTTCATTACAAGCTCATTACTAACAACAGGCGTTCCTCTCTCCTTCCTGCTACACCTACACCTGCACTTAACAGCATTTTACGATCATTTCTGCCTTACTTTGACGCTTTGTTCTACCCCCCTTGGCTGTTTTGGAAGGTCACAGTGATGATATGTCGGGTTCTCATTTTTTTTTTCCTATTAGTGTTGTAGAATCTTTGTTAAAACTACGTCTATTATTATGAAAACACTCTTGAAAACTTTAATGCCCTCTTGTGATGAGACGCAGAAACTTTTAGTGATGCAGAGACCACCACCAAGGCTCCTTCCACCTAAAAAAACAAGGCTGATGGAAATATTATGGTGACAGCGAGGAGGAAAGAGGGTAGGATGGAAGGAGAGACTAGAGAATATAAGAACATAAGAACGTATAACAGTAAAGATTTGCAAAAGACTGATTCACCTACACGAGGCAGCCACTGATCCACACAAGGAAAGGAAGGAAGAATAGAACAAAATGGTATGCCGTATACAGCTAAATCAATGCAACGAAGTAATCTATATGGTATTTCTTTAAGTATATTCACTGCTGCCACCACCACCACTACTATCATCACTACTATCATCGCAGGTAAAGTAGCCTGTGTTTTGTTTCAGAGATCAAAGGAAGTCTTGTGTAATATGAATTGATTAGATAAGAATAGCCAAGAGAGGAAGCGCAGCATTCGGCGTGTAAACAATTAAAAATACGTAATTACTTTTTCTTTTCCTCTAATGTATCGTACTGTTGTTCTATTTTTACTTGATTCTAACGATATTTTCTCACCTTCCTTTCTTCTAAGTTGTTTCTTCACATGCATCAACTCCCTCCCGCCTGTTTCGTTACCCTCGTTCTCTTGAGTGCCCTCCTTCCTTTCCCCTTCCACCTCACCTGCCTGCCCTCGCCTTAACTCCGCCACCTCCTTCAGACAAAAATACCTGAGGGAAATACATTTTCTTCACAGGTAATCTATCAGGGGCTCCTCCCGCTCACACCTGTACCTGGCACGAATCGATAAAGGAGTAATTAAGAGAGGCCAAAAATAAGACTGGAGTAAGTAGGACCCAAATTACCTGAGGGGATGTCGAGCTGCCCCTGTCTCACCTTATTTAATTAGCCTGCACACTCAGCGGCCCACACCTGTCGCCTCCGAGGCCCGTGACCCCCAGCCAGGGCTCCTGCGTGTGGCCGCCAGCCTCGACCCGTTGCTGCGACCTTGCCCCGCCACCACCATTACCAACAGCACTACCACCACCTTCACCACCATTACCATCACCACCTACTTCATCGTCATCTACAACACCATTCCCAGCCACTTCACAGCTGTCACCATCACCAGCATTTCTAGCTTCCACCGCTGTTGTCATCCATATCACTACCGTTGCTACTGCTACTACTACCACTGCCGCCACGACCACCACCACCAGCATCAGTGGTAATGACGAAAACAACAAAGAAGGAGAAGAAGTAAAGGAAAGTAAAAAGAGAAAGAACACCATTACCAAGAATACTGACACCACCACCACCACCACCACCACCAGCAACATTAATGGCAGTAGCAACAGAAGCAGCATCAAGTAACAGTAGCAACAGCGACAGCGATAACACCGCCACTTTTACCGTCACTACCACACTATTACCACCCGTGCTTCCACTTACAGCTCCCCGCCACCAACGTACCCATCACCACCACCACCACCACCACCACCGCCACCACCACTGCCACCGCTGCTATTATTAACATCACCATCTAGCTAATACTTGTATCACTGCTAACATCAGTGTAGCTGCAAATAACATCATTTATCATAATGATTACTCTCGCTATCATTAGCACCATCACCCTGCTCGTCCCGTCTCTCCAATTAATGGTGTCACTATTACCAACGTGCCGTCTCTGTGCAAATACTTACTCAATAATACAGCTTCATTGGGCTACTCTTGGTCATCATCACTGGTATCATCTCTATTACAGCGCCCTCCACTACCATCACCACCACCGCGCCGTCTTCTGCTGCTATTACCTCCACCACCACCACCACCACCACCACCACCAGCGGCTGCCCACCAGATGTCGGGGTCAGGGTCAGTACTTGCCTTCAGGGGACGCACGGACAGTCCTTATTATTTCTTCCTCAGTTACCCGGCTGCTGCTGGGGCTGTTCCTACTGCTGTTGCTGCTGCTGCTGCTGCTCCTGTTGTTGTTGTTGTTGTTGTTGTTGTTGTTGTTGTTGTTGTTGTTGTTGTTGTTGTTGTTGTTGTACTGACGTTGTTCCATATTGCTGATGGTGTTTTTAATGTAGTGATGTTCTTTTTTTTTTATATGTGCATTCCTGTGTATGTTTTTTTTTTTATCCTTATTGTTGTACAGATGTTATTTATTGAGATGTTGTTAGTATATTGATGTTCTTTTTTATTGTGTGTGGAAGCATTCGTGTCTCTTTGTTAATTGTTTAACTTCTCCGGTTTCTTTTCAAGCCTGATAAGTTACTGTCGTGCAAATTTAGTGTATATATGTATTTTTTTTAAGATACGACTGATAACAAAAGGAATAATCGCATAATTCAAAACATGTCCCTAGTTTTCTTTTGTTTTCTGTATACAATATATCATGCAACATGTCATATTGTCACTGTCAGTTAGCGATGCTCCTCAGAACAGCGAGATGACAAGGGATGAGTGCTGCCTCTTAGTCTCAGTGTGTTGGTTAACCTGTCCTCAAGAGTAAACATTAAACATCCGTCACTTGTAACTAAGGAGACAGTTCATGGAGCGGCAAAGTCGTGTCTTCATCGAGAGTACGTTAGGTTGGCTTGAGTTATTCCATCTCGTCAGTGGGAGTCAGACAGTGGCTGGGAGGAGCACCGCGCGTCCCCACATGACAGGCATACTGCAGCCCGTCCTTTAGTTTATTAATGTTACAAAACCCGGCGTAACCACCCACAGCACACACACACACACACACACACACACACACACACACACACACACACACACACACACACACACACACACACACACACCAAGGAGATTATTTTGAGTATTATTACCAAGGGTTAACAAACTATGTACTCGTAAACGTAACCTAACCTAAGTCAATTTAACTAACCTAACCTTAAATGATACAATGTAAGCAGGAATTATGCATCAGTACGGTAATACTACTACTACTACTACTATTACTGCTACTACTACTACTACTATTACTATTACTACTACTACTACTACTACTTTTGCTACTACTACTACTACTACTACTACTACTACTACTACTACTGTTACTACTACTACTACTACTACGTACTACTACTACTACTACTACTACTACTACTACTACTACTACTACTACTACTACTACTCTACACACACACACACACACACACACACACACACACACACACACACACACACACACACACAGAACTACACTGTTTTGTTCCTTAGACACCAAGTATTTTTGACGCGGGGAGTACAGCAACAATAACAATTTCCCGAAAAAAAAAACTATACCAACTACAACTCCATCAAACAACAATAACAGCGAGGCGCGTGTCGGTGCGAAATTTTCCGACGTAACAGCACAGTGAAACTCGCGGTGTCCTTTTAGCTGGAGGAAAGAATAAGAATAACATTGATTAATTACGACAGCTTCTACGTATGCTATCGAATTAATACAGAAACGGGAAGAAGCCAATACCAAACACATAGTAAATAGAACACAGTATTGTTTATAGTTTACCTTGTGATTGATTATGATGAACACTACGTAAGGTACCGAATTAATATAGGATGGGAAGAAGTCAATAACAATAAATAGGAGACAGGGTAGCTTTTATTGCAGCTCATCCTAATGTTTAACGTAGTATGGGTCAGGCGTGCAGGAGTGTGAGAGGATGAGTGCCAGCCCGCCACCGCCAAGGCAAGAGGTGTTTAGTGTGTTAAGTTGTGGTCATGGTTCCTTCTGTGCGTGGGTATGAAGAGTCTTCGCCGCGACGTGCTGTTAGTCTGTCTAAGTCCTTCAAGTGAGTGTGAAGAGCAATGCACTTAAAGAAATGAGGTTATGGTGTATTTTTTTTTTATTCTTCAAAGACACACACACACACACACACACACACACACACACACACACACACACACACACACACACACACACACACACACACACACACACACACACACACACACACACACACACACACACACACACACACAAACGAATGAGATGGATAAAAAAAAATAGAAACAGAACAACACGAGCTTGGTTTAATTCCTATACAAGACTACACACACACACACACACACACACACACACACACACACACACACACACACACACACACACACACACACACACACACACACACACACACACACACACACAGGATGAGGAGGTAAAAATGACCCCCTCACAAAAGACAACCTTGCCCTCAGTGACCTCTTCTCCCTCCCTCCCTTTCCTCCTCCTTCCCTCTCCTTCCTCTCTTCTCCTCCATTCCTCTCCCTCCACTTCTCTCCTTCCTCTGTCACATGAATTAGAACTTTTTTCTCCAACTTTTCCTAAATCGTAGGAATATTTCCCCAATGCTTACTTCATTTTTCCTTGAACAGATGCACGAGTGGGAGAAAGAAGATGAAGGGGAGGAAAAAGAAAAGAAAGGTATAAAGACAGACAGCTAGGGCGTGAAGACAGGTAAAGACAGGTAGAGGGGTAGATAGACAGTCAAGCAGGTAGAGGGGCAAGGCGATGGAGAGATGGCAGGCTTAGAGGGGTGGAGGGAAAGTTAATGATACCTGCCTACCTGTCTGCCATATGTCAGGTAGGAAGGAGAGAAGGGATCACTGTCACCTCCTTCCCTCCTTCCCTTCCTTCCCCTTCCCTCCCTTCCCTCCCTCCCTCACACACCGTCCATTCTTTCTCCGTCTCCTCTTTCTACATCTCTATTGTTTTTCCTTTTCTTTCCTGTTTTTTTTTTTTTTTGCCTTTTCTTTGTTATTCCTTACATTGTCAAGGTCTTTCTTCTATCTAGCCTTTTCTTCTCAGTTCTCATAATGTCGCTTCCTCCTTTCCTCTTTCATCTTTTTTTTTATCTCTATTTGTTTCCGTCCTTTCTTTCTTTACGTTTTCTTTCTTTTTGCCATTTCTTACATCATTAAACACCTTTCACTTTCTCTCGTCTCAATTCTTTTCCTTCCCTGCTTTCTCCTCTGTCTTTCTCTTTTTATCTTTCTTTTTTTTTTCAAATTTAATTTTTTTTTTTTTGCATTTTACTTTCTTTCCTTCGCAGTTCCTTGCATTATCAATATGTTGCCCTTCCTTCTTTGTTATCTTTTTTCTTTTTTCCTAACTTTTCCTTCTTCATCTTGTTCACTCTACAGATTTTCCTTTCTTCATTCGTTCTTTTCTTCCGTGTCTTTCTTTTCATTATCAAGACTTCGCCAGTCCATTTCAATTATATTTTATTCCTTTTTTTAATTCATTTTTTTCTGTTCTTTCTTTCCATATTCCTTTCCTATTTATTTATTTCCTATTCCTTTCTTTTTTTTTTTGCTATTCATTACGTATTTCTTTTATATTTTCATATTTCTTTCTTATTTCTTTCCTATTATTTAATATTTCTTTCTTAGTCTCCTGTTTTTCCTATTCTTTCTTATTTTTTATCTTTCCTTTGTATTCTTTCCTATTATTTCCTATTACTTTTTCCGTTCTTTCTTAACGCTTTCACATTCTTTCCTGTATCTCCCTATTTTCTTTTTTTTATTTATTCTTTATCCTTTTTAATTCTTTTGCTATTATTTCTTATTCTTTCCTCTTCCTTTTTTTTTCATTTCTCCTTCGTTTTCCCCCACCGTCGTCCTTCCTGCTCCCTCCTCCTCCGCCACTTCCCGTCCTGCTCAGGTAATTCAAGGTGACACTCTAGTGAAAATGGCACTCTTGCTTCACTCTTACACTTTCCTTTTCCCTTCCTTCCCCTTTCATTTCCTCTTTTCCTCTTTTTTTTTTTTGTCTGTTCTTCACTTATTTAGAACCTTGTGTACCTTTCTTATTGTGTTTTCTTTTTTTTTATTGTTTATTTATTTTTTTACTTCTTTGTGTTTATAGATAACCTTTGTAAGTTTTGCTTTTTTTTATATCAGAGTTTTCATTCTTTCTATTCTTCCTTTTTTTTATTTTGGTACTGATTCTGCTTTTCTTTATTTATTTGGTTATTTGTTTTTTTCTTTTTTTTCTCTCGTTTTTTGTTTGTTTGTTGTTGTTGGTGGTGGTGGTGGTGGTGACTGTTGTTGTTGTTGTTGTTGTTGTTGTTGCTTTTGTTCTTTTTGTTCCCGTTATTTTTTCTTCTTTTCTTTTTTCATCTTCCTCTTGTTCTTGTTCTTGTCCTTCTTGTTCTTCTTCTTCTTCTTCTTCTTCTTCTTCTTCTTCTTCTTCTTCTTCTTCTTCTCTCTTCTTCTTCTTCTTCTTCTTCTTCTTCTTTTCCTTCTCCTTCTCCTTCGCCTTCTTCTTCTTCTTCTTCTTCTTCTTCTTCTTCTTCTTCTTCTTCTCCTCTCTCCTCCTCCTCCTCCTCCTCCTCCTCCTCCTCCTCCTCCTCCTCCTCCTCCTCCTCCTCCTCCTCCTCCTCCTCCTCTTCCATTCCATTCCATTCCATTCCTTCTTTCATCCCCCTCCTCTCATCCTCCAACAACACCCAAACACCACCAACACCACCACACACCACCAACTCCTGCCTATCCTCTTCCTCGTCACCACCACCATCACCCACCTCCACTCCTTTTCCCTCCCTCACCAATCCCCTTCTTCCTTGCCTCCCAATTCCCTACCTCCCTCCCTCTCCCTCGCTGTGTATCTCTCCTTCCCTCCTTCCCTCCCGCCCTCCGTCCCTCCTTCCCTGCCAGACTGCTAATTACCCAGGCTCTGAGTTATGCCCCACACTCCCTCTCCCTCTGATAGCTTATATAAAGTCTTAAATGAACTCTGCCTGGTTGCCGGATGTTCAATATGTGTTTTTTTAATACCTTATCGTGTTCTCACTCCAACCTCTCCTCTCTACATTGGCGGTGGGTGAGGTTGGGTGCGGTAGATCTGCGGGATGAGGGAAGGTGAAGGGTTATGAAGGTGAGTGACGGCAGGTGAAGGTGCGAGGAGCATGAGGTGAGTGTGGAGGGGCGTGCAGGGGCTGGCTTGGTAGTCGGGCGGGTCGAGGGCGAGGCGATGGTTGGTTTTGGCATGATGAACGGGGAGACGAAATGGGTGAAAGTAGAAATGAAGTGAGTGACATGGAAGGTTGGTTGGCGTGGCGAAAGACGGAGAGAGAGAGAGAGAGAGAGAGAGAGAGAGAGAGAGAGAGAGAGAGAGAGAGAGAGAGAGAGAGAGAGAGAGAGAGAGAGAGAGAGAGAGAGAGGGTGGGGGGGTATGGGAGATTAAACGAAGGTGGCAAAAAATGTGTTACAGTAATTTATTAAGTAATCTTCTCTTTATTATGTATGCAGTTTATCATGTGGCTCTTCGTATATAGATGTATTAGTTCAAGGTGACTGCTTTGGATTCATTACACCACGGAACGGTAACTTATAACTCAAGAACTGTAATAATACCTAAATGAAATGTGCGATACACATTTAAATATGAAGAAAAAAAAAGAAATAAGAAAATGAAGGAAGTGAATGAAGATGGAAGACAGTAACGAAATATTTATATAAAATGTACCATCAACAACTAACTAAAAACAATAAGTAAATAAATTCAGTAAATGAAAAAATAAAAGATAATAATGAAATAATATGACTTGAGATAAAAAGTAGTAATTAAGAGCTGAATGAAAATCGATAAAATAAAAATATAAGGGAAGTGACGGAAAAAAAAATATTAGCTTGATGGAAGATTGACAAGTAACGTGAGGTGAGGGAGAGCTGAGTAATGGGTGTTATTGCTTTCCTCTCTAAATACGACCATCTGTTTATATTATAGACTATTAGACCAGAGAGTTATCATTTATTTTTCTATTCATATACATATATATATATATATATATATATATATATATATATATATATATATATATATATATATATATATATATATATATATATATATATATATATATATATATATATATTAAATTTCATCAAATTTTTAGTGGACATGAGAGAGAGAGAGAGAGAGAGAGAGAGAGAGAGAGAGAGAGAGAGAGAGAGAGAGAGAGAGAGAGAGAGAGAGAGAGATTGTTAGGTAGATAGATAGATTGATGGATAATTAAACAGATTTTTAGATAGATAGATAGATAGATAGATAGTTATATAGAAAGATAGACATAGAGACAGATAGATAGACAAGTTAGGTAGATAGATATATAGACATTGACTACAATATTCATTCAGCATTTAGCTGACAAGCACTTATCTTAAAAAGATTAAAGGCATAAAGCATAAAGCTGCAGTTATAATCCAAACGAACAAATTTATAAACTCATTCAAGTAAGAGGAAGGGAAAAATGCATACACTTTACATTTAATAAGTAACAAAAATATAATGAAAAATAAATGCATACATACATACATATATATATATATATATATATATATATATATATATATATATATATATATATATATATATATATATATATATATATATATATATATATATATATACGAAGAACACTTAAGCTTTATATAATACAGGCGATGTATATCTTATTCACTCGACTTATGAGAAAAAAACACACACAAGAAAACGTCCAAATTTTAAATACTAGAATAATAGAGAATACTAACTACTGGTAACTAGATTAATACACTTCAATATTCACTTCACACAGAATCACGTGAAGAATGCTTCGTCTCCTTTTACTGTATGTGTCAATACGTGTTCCTGCTGATGTAAGGGAAACAGTCACTGGAAACGGGATGAAACACAGAGGTAATTGTTATTTGAGCTATTAACTGGTACGCTGACTCCTGCAGTGAAATGTAAATGAGAATTGGTACACTTTATGACTTCTTAATTGTCTTCGTCCTCGTCTTGTTGTTGTTGTTGTTGTTGTTGTTGTTGTTGAGTTTGTTGTTAATGTTGTTTCTTCTTCATCTTCCTCTTCTACTTCGTGTGTAAGGCTTGCATCCTGTACGAGTCATCTGTAGTTATCCCTGTTCAGACGTTACTGCCTTTTTACAACTATTACTGTCACAACTATCGACCCTCCAACATCGAATCCACTAATCAACCCCGGCCTGCAACCTCCCTCCACATCACCAAACCTCAAAGTACAACACACCCCTTTAACTACACCCTACTTCCAAACCCACACCCTGCTTCCAGACCTGCACCACAGCAACTGCCGTCGACCTACACAGAAGCCATTGACCTGTGGAGTTTAACCTTCGACCTGCGTTTACGAGTAGCGACCTGCATCACAACCCCCGCGACCCACATAACAACCTTACAACCCCTGGTGACCTGCCGGGGGGGGGGGGGCTGCTGGGGGCGAGAGCGAGCAGGAGCAGTCAGCCAGGCCCTCGTTTGTGTGTTCGCTGGTGTGAGGTCGACTCTACTTTTTACTGTCGACTTCCTGGCGTTATTTTTGTCTCGTAATTACGGACACGAAGACTTTGGACGGTGGTGTGTGTGTGTGTGTGTGTGTGTGTGTGTGTGTGTGTGTGTGTGTGTGTGTGTTGTGTTGTGTGTCGTAGGTATTGTACTTGTGGTATGTCATAGTAGTCTGGTATACAGTTTACACGAATTGGTACCTTCAGTTGGTTTTTATTTATTTATTTATTTTTTTTTTTTATCAGTTTTGTTACCCCTGTCTAGAGCCTCTTATATACAAAAGAAAGTGGCTTTTGTAGGTACCTATGCATATGTAGAGATCTGGTTTAGGTGTATAGTGTGCGTTGAAAGTAGACTTATTCACCAGAGTGTAGTGTACCAAGGCTCTCAGATGTTTACTCTACTATACCAACCAAATATGCAAATGTGTACCTTAAACATACAATATACCTAACTAAATGATACACCTTCACGTACCAACATCAGGAAGTACAAAGAAAAGGAAGGGGAGAAAATTAGTCACCCATTTTTTCCTATACATTCGTTTCAACAATGTACATGGATACCTTAGTGATGAGAAAGAGAGAGAGAGAGAGAGAGAGAGAGAGAGAGAGAGAGAGAGAGAGAGAGAGAGAGGTATAGGGGCGGGTACGTGTAGAGGGTGTAGATCGTGTAGGAAAAGTGTACTCGTGCTTCATCAGCGTCACGTGCCGGCAGGGGGTCTGTAAACGGTACGTGCTTTGTAAATAAACACACACAAAATCCCTCCTTTTGAATCCCCCCCGGTGCACCTTTACAGATCACGCCCCCCGTCAAGTACCTCGCCTGTGGATACCTCTCCCACTAACACCGAGTCGCCTGTAATTTCACACTCGTATCATTTTAATCATTGTGTGAGATCTAACATTCGTGCAAGTATCTCCTCAAGGCGCCGTTGTAACAATCTCTTCATTTCACTTCCCCACTAGTTTCTTCGTCGCTGGGACACGCGGGGATCACCAGACCAGTGCATGCTTGTGGCGCAGCGTTGGGGAGAGTCTTGTCCTTCTTTGCGTGTGTCTGGTGTGGGGAGGAGTGCTAGCTAGAGTTTACAACATACTTTCTTGCCTACTTACGTTACAGCGTCGCCATGCGCCACGCCACGAATAATTGAAGAATTGGCCTCGGATTGCCTCGATGCATCATAATCCTGAGCATCGACTGTCAGGCGCGGCGTACTGAGAGGGGAGGTTTTTGCATGGATAAAAGAGAAATGGGAGCACTGAGAGAGAGAGAGAGAGAGAGAGAGAGAGAGAGAGAGAGAGAGAGAGGAGAGAGAGAGAGAGAGAGAGAGAGAGAGAGAGCTAACCCAGAGTGACCTGCTGGACAGAACAAACTGACGAAAAAATGTGATACCATAAATCAAATGATCAATAGAACAAACCCCAAGACATGCGTGTGTGTGTGTGTGTGTGTGTGTGTGTGTGTGTGTGTGTGTGTGTGTGTGTGTGTGTGTGTTGAAAATAGCCACCCGCACCACTGCGTTTTTCTGTCTCACACTCAACATTACAAGCAGCAAGAAATGTGTATACTACAATTTATTTTTCTTTACATTCTCCTTTGAGTCGATTCCGTCAGGGAAGAGGAATCTCCTTCCCCCTTGGCCCCTTCCCTTCGCCCCTTCCCTTCGCCCCTTCCCCTTGCCTCCAGAGGGGAAGAAAGAGGCATAAAAAAGGGGCGGTGGAAGTGCGCCCTCTTGCCCCTTTGTCTCTCCCTCCAAGAAGCAAGGGGGGAGTGGTTTAATTGGCAAGCAAACAGAGGGATCTCGAAGCACAGGTAAAGCACAGGTGAGCGTGACTGCTTGGGTAATTAGCCGAGCACACAGGTAAGGAGGGGGAGGAAGGCGCTGCTGGATGACTGGAGGGAGGCAGAAAAAGTGAGGCAAGACTGATAGAGGGACGGGAGAACCAAGAACAAGAAGCAGAGAGAGAGAGAGAGAGAGAGAGAGAGAGAGAGAGAGAGAGAGAGAGAGAGAGAGAGAGAGAGAGAGAGAGACGCACGAGGAAAAAGAAAAAGAAACCTCTACGTACAGAAATGGAGAGATAGTGGAGAGAGATAGAGAAGCGAGAGGAAAAAAAAGACAAAGAGATACGTAGAGACAAGGACCCGGTAAAAATAATAAGTCGAGGAGATACAGAGATAAAGAAAACAGGCTGCGAAGTAACGAGGAAATACAGTCACGAGTGTGCTTGTATCAGAGTCACGAGGGAGGGAGAAAAACGGAGGCTCGCTTGTTGAGTCACCTGCGGAGCCCACCTGTCCTTCCTTCCTTACCTGTACAAGGCTGGAAGAGAGAGAGAGAGAGAGAGAGAGAGAGAGAGAGAGAGAGAGAGAGAGAGAGAGAGAGAGAGAGAGAGAGAGAGAAAGAGCGTATGTGTTCCTAATCATACAGACAGACAGACCTACTTACCATACATACAGACAGAGACCCACTAACGAGACAAACATACAACCAAGCAAACTTACACACAAACGGATTCAATAACTCGACATTTACTAACCTAACTCCACACTCTAAATTAAACCCCCACCCAAACAACACTTAAGCTCAACCCGAAGAAACTGGAGGCAGGGAGGGAGGAATGCACCAGACGTGGGTACGAGTGTCGAATGTCAAGGACGGTAGAGAGTATCCAGTATTCATAAACGCTTTGCTCTCTCGCCACCGCATTTTTCCAAGGCCACAGAGATGATTAGCCGGGTTCTTAAGGGTGTTTCTCCCGTTCATAATGTAGAAATCTTGTTAATTTGTTATTAGAACCATAAAAACATCCCTAAACATCCGTGTAACTTAACCAGAGCCTTTTCAATGTAGTGGAGATGCAGCGCAGAAGGATGTGTGTTTTTTTTTTTTTTTTTTTTTTAAGAATATGGACTTGTAATATCCTAGCCAGGTACTGTAGGAATGAGAGAGTGAGAGGGAGTGAGTGTCTGGCTGGATGGGTGGTGGCTGGAAGGGTGAGGGTGGTCAGGAGTGTGTCCCTTAACCCTGAGCCAACGAATCCAGTCGTATTTTGCCCATTATAACGCCCTGACTTGTTCCTACATAACTGGTTCCCTAATTCCCCGCTGTAATTACTACCGACTGGGCGAGGGCGGGCCGGGAGAGGCGGCGCTGCTCAGCATGAATGGTGGCGGTGGTGGTAGCAGTGGTGTGGTGGTGGTGGTGGTGCTGAAATATGGTGGTATTGGTGATGAATTATGTCATTGTTGGTAGTTGTGGTGGAGAATGGTGGTGTTATAGTGAATGGTGATTGTAGTGGTGAATTGTTGAGTGTTATATAAGTGTTGGCGGCGATTAAATGCGACGGTAATGATGAACGCAGATGTTGATGGTGGTGGTGGTGGTGAAGAATTCTGTGGTGTGTGGTGTTCGTTGCAATGATGAGTGTACGTTTTAGTGTTGATGGAATATGGTGTTATATTAATGAATTCCGGTGGTGATTGTGGTGGTTGTGGGTGTGGTGAAGCGTGGAGGCGTTACAGTGTTAGTCCTGGCAATATTAAATATACCCAGTAGTGATGATGATGAAATATTATAACACACTGATGAATTAGGATGCTGATGGTGTTGGCGATGATAAATGATGATATAGTGTAAGTCATGGCGGCCACTGGTAATACTAATGTCACTGATTAATTAACAGCGAATCAGTGTTATGGTGATGAAGATCCGTTAATGATTAGTGGTGGTGACTGCGAATGGTGAGGAAGACAAACACCAGATCCACGGCGAATGAGAGTGGCTATGTGGTGAGGAGTGGTGATGAGAGAGAGGACGAGTGGGAGTGGCAGGGAGTGGGAGTGGAGACAATAAGCACTGCAGTGTGGCGATCGGCGGCGGCAGATGATGTGTTGATATGGCGCAGGAATGAGGCGAGGAGAAGACTGGACCTCCTGGCGAGTGAAGTAGCGAACAGTGACACGAGGGATGGTGAGGAGTAGAGAGAGAGAGAGAGAGAGAGAGAGAGAGAGAGAGAAGCACAGGCTCATCTCGTATGACCACCCACTCCGCGGCGGGCAACGAGAAGGCCGCAGCTTCCTCCAGACAGACTAACCTTCCGAGCTGCGCCACCTTCCAGGGTTACAATTTGGTGGGCAGAGCGCGACCGTGTGGCGAGCAGCGAGTGGAGGGTGCAGGTAGCCGGCACCCCGCTGCGCCCCCCTAACCTGCGCTCCACCCTCTGTCAGCATAACGCCGCTCCGCTTTACCGAGGCTCCGACACCTCGTCTCCGGGTGTCATTATCTCGCCTCCCAATCGTACCCAGCTATGTTTGTATCGGGGCGGAAGGCGAGTATCGAAGCGGCGGCGTGATTGCGGTGCCGTGGCGGCGTGGAGGAGCGGTCTTGCAGGTAGCCGGGATTCAGCGCGGGGATGGTCGACGGCCCGCCAAGGCCCGGTAGTGCGGCCGGCCTTAGCGCCCCGCCCAGGCCTTGGTAATGAGCCGAGGTGGGTATTGGTTCTGAGAGCCCTAGTGGGAGATGATCAGTAATGATGCTCTAAGTGCGACGTAATTATGATGTAATGATTATTGCCTGATGATTTAGTGGGCCCAGGGAGTAGCCATGAAGGGTAAGGTGGATTTTCACGAACCCCGCGCCACCTGAAGGGCTCTTGGAGATAATCTTTACTGGCGCGCCGCACGGAAACTTGTAGCGCAGCTGATGTAGCGCCCACGATGGATGGGTTCATATCGCGCCGCCATAGTAATTTTCTGGGAAAACACGGATATTTTAGGCTCCCCCGGAGTGAATATATTTTTTGTATTAGCGTCCCGAGAACACACAGACCAAGACGGAAGATTCCCTAAAGGACGCTTACTGCTGCTGCTCACGCCAGCCCCGGCCCCGCTCCGCTCCGACCCACTTCCCCGCCCCCTGCAGCACGCCCGCCGCCCACTGCCGCCCCCCCACACCTCGTGCTCACTCTGCTTTATGTTCCACCTCCATCTCCATCTCCGCGGCGCCACCACCAGTCGCCAAGCACCGCGCAATACAGACATCTCAAATATTCGCGTCTCCGAGGAAGTCTCAGGTTGGCATGCGGACCCCCGGGGCGGCGGCAAGAGTCAGGTGGGCGGGGGACGGAGCATGCGCCGGGCAGCTGGCTGGCTAGTCACCTGCACACAGCTGTACACCGCAGCCGCCTCCGTCACCGATTTATGGCCGTGGAGAATGAAAAGCTTTGTCAAAGGACACGATTTTTTCCCCCTCTTCATACCGTCAGATATTTTATGAGGGCCACGGCGGCAGGAGGATGAGAGAGCTTGGAGGGAAAGTGAGGCGTGACATGAGGAGTGAAGATGAAGGAGCGTGGGGAGAGCGAGAGGGAGAGGCATAATGAGAGGGAATGGAGGGCAAAGGCTTGATAACCGCAGACTAAACGATCAACTTCTTTGCCCTCTTTTGCATTTCAGTCATGCGCCGACAAACATTTCCTGATTTCATTGTCCTGTAATGTCTCATGTGCCAGTGAACGGAAGTGAATATTAGTGTTATTTGTGTTTTGTAGGATATTGCTCCTGTCATTACGTATTATAACTACTAGTGGTAATGGTAGTAGTAGTAGTAGTAGTAGTAGTAGTAGTAGTAGTAGTAGTAGTAGTAGTAGTAGTACCACTACCACCACCACCATTACCACCAGCAACAGCGGAAGTAGTTGTTGGTGTGGAAGCGGACCAACATTTTTATCACCTCTTAATCTTTACACTTTACAACACATATGCATTCCACGCACTTGAGTCCGGACTATTCCATTCCTCCTTACACACACACACACACACACACACACACACACACACACACACACACACCACCTTTAGCATACACCAGAACACGACAACAACAGCGGCGCCTTTTAATCACGTTTGACATCTGTTGCCTCGCCTCACATTGGTCAGAGTTCTTTGTCATAACTCACGTTCAATTCCTGCAGAAGCCTTCGCATTCCAGAGCGGGCCGGCGGTGGCGAGGGTTGCGTGGCCCGAGCCGCGGTCCACACGAGATTAATTCTCCTGTGTAACGCAACTCCTCCCGCCGTAATTAACAGCTGACCCGGCGAGAGACAGGTAGACAGCAGAGAGAGAGAGAGAGAGAGAGAGAGAGAGAGAGAGAGAGAGAGAGAGAGAGAGAGAGAGAGAGAATAAAACACACACACACACACACACACACACACACACACACACACGAGAAACAGAAGAGACAGACAGACAGATAGGGAAAAAGAAAGACACACTGCAGGATAGACAGACACACGAACAAACAAACAGACAGTGAAAATAACACACACACACACACACACACACACACACACAGAGAGAGAGAGAGAGAGAGAGAGAGAGAGAGAGAGATAACGATGGTGAATTGCCATGCTCTCGTGCCTCCCTGTTATGTTGTTTTGCATCGTGATGTCTGCTCCACTGTGCTGCCTCGGTGCGCTATTTTGTCCCCGTGTTTTGCCGAGCTGAGCCGGCCGCCCGCCCGCCCGCCGTGTTATGTTGTGTTGTGTTGTGGTGTGTTGTGTCGCTCGTGAATCGTGTTGCGACGCTCTCTGTATTTTGCGCTCGGCTTATTACGTGGTTTATGGAGTCGTAACACTGATATTTCATGTAGTGTTTGAAGCTTTTTTTTATTTTATGCTTGTGTGCGTTGAGATGGATTGTGATGTGTTATGGTGTGCCTGCGTGCATGTATGTGCGTCCGTGCGTGCGTGGAGTAGTAGTATGTGTGTCTGTGTGTCTGTATAAAGTATGTAACGACGTTGGTAGCGCAGCAGGGTGTGTTTATGCCTTGTTTTATAGGGCGCGAAGTGTGTTAAGGTGTGTGTGTGTGTGTGTGTGTGTGTGTGTATAGGATGTGATGGTGGTGGCGGCTATGTGGTATGATCCTTTGTAGTTTGCATGGTGTTGATTCACCTCTGTATAGTACTGGGACGTGGAAATATTTAAAGGTCATTGGATTAGTAGAATGCTGGTGTGTTAGAGATGGTAGTGTGTGTGAGAGTGATGTTGATTCTCTCTCTCTCTCTCTCTCTCTCTCTCTCTCTCTCTCTCTCTCTCTCTCTCTCTCTCTCTCTCTCTCTCTCTCTCTCTCTCTCTCTCTCCTTGTATATTTACAATATTGTGCTCTCAGTTGGTGTTAGTAACCGTCATCATCATCACCATCATCATCATCATCATCATCATCATCATCATCATCATCATTATCATCATCATCATCATCATCAAGTTCAATAATTCTAATACATAACAAAAGTCTCCTACATTCCGCCTTCATCTCCATCAGCTGCCCATCTACTTCTGAGTATACCTTCACGAACCCCTTGCAAAATATTTTAGGCCCTAACACTTCACCTCTGTACAAGTTCCCATCCCTCTATCCACTGAAACGAAAGCCATTCACCTCATCTCTCTCCCCTTTACCTGCGCGTACATACACGCCTTGAAACACCAACACCCACTAAAATAATAATAATAATAAAAATTCTTTACCCCAAGCACAACTACAATCTTCTTATTTCTCTACTCACATTTCTTTCCACGGCCATCTAGGTATGAGGCTTCCTTCCGCGTCGTCATTCTCACTCCGCTCCACGTTTCTTCTCCTCACTTCAACCCTTCCTTTATTACACACTTCCCTGCATCACTCCACACTTCACTCCGCACTTCACCTTCCTGCGATAGCCCAAACCTGCGTGCTCCTGATGTTATCTCGCGGCCCCCACAAGCAGCTCTCGCCCTTACTTCAGCTTGTTCTTGGGGTGGTGGGCCTCGCGCCGTCTTCTGCAGGGCAATTTCGGGCCTCACACGTCTAGTCGGAGCGTCGGTGGCCCTAGGTGGGGGAGCATGAGGGGCGAGGGTCGTGTGCGGGGCGGAAAGGGGCAAGGGAGGGGTGAAGGGACAGGAGTGGGCAGGGCAGGGCAGGGGTGCAAGGAAGGGTTAGGAGAGCCAGCCAGCCAGTGCAAGATTGAGTAAAAAAAAATTGTATATAAAAGTGTGTGAGATGTTTGTGTGTGTGTGTGTGTGTGTGTGTGTGTGTGTGTGTGTGTGTGTGTGTGTGTGTGTGTGTGTGTGTGTGTTTTTTGCGATAAGATCTGCGCGCGGTTCTTCATCAAAAAATTTAAATTAAAGTGTTTTATTTATCATTAGTAGTAGTAGTAGTAGTAGTAGTAGTAGAAGTAGTTTGGGTTGTGTGTGTGTGTGTGTGTGTGTGTGTGTGTGTGTGTGTGTGTGTGTGTGTGTGTGTGTGTGTAGTGTGTGTGTGTGTGTGTGTGTGTGTGTCTGTTAAATCAATACGTAATCACACACACACACACACACACACACACACACACACACACACACACACACACACACTACACACACACACACACACACTACACACACACACACACACACACACACACACACACACACACACACACACACACACACACACACACACACCACACACACAGAGAGAGAGAGAGAGAGAGAGAGAGAGAGAGAGAGAGAGAGAACTGTCATGTGACATCATAGAAATCGTGCTTTTCAGGGAGGCCTCGTCGTGCAGGGGCTGGAGGGAGGGTAGGGCGGTGGGAGAGGGAGGGAGATAGAGAAGGGGGGGGTGGAGGGATGGCGTGAGGTGCCTCCTGCATCAAGAAAGAAATAGAACAATAAAAATACAGTCACACATACACCGTCATCATCCAGCCGCTGTGTGTGTGTGTGTGTGTGTGTGTGTGTGTGTGTGTGTGTGTGTGTGTGTTAGGTAATCCGTGTACATGTGTGCATACATTACCGTAGCTACATTTCTGTGTGGGATTCAAACTCCTCCTCACCTCCACTCCTTCGAAACACCGTCTTACCCTTACCCTCCCCATTCTTACCCATGGCTACCCAGCTTTACCCAACCCACACCTCCTCCTCCTCCTCCTCCTCCTCCAGGACGTTCCTTTCCACCCTACAGACCTCCCTGCCCTCCGCGTCACCCAGGCACCCCTTCTTACCTTGCCCAGAGCACCCCTCTCTACCCTGCCCTTCCCTGCCCTACACCTGCCCGAGCTTCACCCATGGCGGTCTCTCTCTGTCTTTTTTTCTTTTCCTCTTTTTTTTTCTTTTTTGTCTTCTAATCGCTAGAGTGCGTGAGGTCGTCCCTATCTTCCTCCTCCTCCTCCTCCTCTTCCTCCTCTGCAGCCTTCCAAGGAGAGGTCCGGAGAGAAAGGAGGAGAAAAGTAGTGATAAATCCAGACAAAAACAAACTAGGTTGAAGAAGAAGGAAAATAAAGGAAGAGAAAGAAAGAAAGAAAGAAAGAAAGAAAGAAAGAAAGACACATATTTACATATACACAAATAAAGAAAGAAAAAACAGAGAAAAGAAAAAAGAAAGACTGAGAGAAAGAAAGGAAAGAAAGAAAGGGGTAATGGAAGAGAGAGAGAGAGAGAGAGAGAGAGAGAGAGAGAGAGAGAGAGAGAGAGAGAGAGAGAGAGAGAGAGAGAGAGGGAGGAATGATAATGAATGAGGGACAAGTGAGAAAGGAGGAAAGATGGAGAGATATTGATGTTCCGGTAGGAGAGAGAGAGAGAGAGAGAGAGAGAGAGAGAGAGAGAGAGAGAGAGAGAGAGAGAGAAATGGAAGGAGCAAGAGTGGGAGGGACTGAGCGAGTGTAATCACTTGCCTTTATGCATAAGAGGTGTGTTTCTACAGGTGGGCAGAGGAAGAGGGGGAGGGAGGGAGGGAGAGGGAGGGAAGGGAGTGAGGGAGAGGGGAAGGAAGGGAGGGAGGGAGGGAAGCAGGGGAGGAGAAATGAATATATGTAAGAAGTAAGATGTGTGTGTGTATGTTCATAAGGATCATAAGGGCGTAAGAAAGTGGCTAACTGCAAAAGACCGTGTCTTCCTTTTTTATTTATTTATTTTTTTTTTTTTTATGTCTTCGAAAAGGTATGACGTGCATCTGTGTTTAACCTTTTTCTTCTTTTCTTCTTCTTCTTCTTCTTCTTCTTCGATGTCTAAATATAAATCTGTATGTCTATATATCTATCTGTCTATCTGTCTGTTTTTCTGTGCCTTTCTGTCTATCTGTCTGTCGTTCTGTCTCTGTCTATCTATCTGTCTGTCCGTCTGTGTGTTTATTTGTCTTCGTGTATGTGTAATGTTGTGTCCTTTCTTCTGCTCACAGTCATAAACCTCGTCCTTTCAAAGTCCCTTTTGCTTTCATATCTTTCCTTGTGCCTAAATACTACATTCCCTAACATCCTCACTAATTTCTTATGTATACTATTGGTGATTTTTTTATTTACTCCTCTCCACCACTACCACCACCACCACCACGCACTGCAGCATCTTATCTGTTGTTTTGTGTTCCTCAGAAAAGCTCCTTCTACCCAAATACTGCCTTCCTTCACAGCCTTTCACTATTTTTTTTTTTTTTTTGTCAGTATTGCAAACATATTCCTTCACTTCCTCTTTTTGTTAAGTGGAGGAAGTTGGCTAAGAATACAATAAAGGTGAAAAAAGCCTGTTTTCTTTCTTCATCTCCCTAAAAAATAAATTAACAGTGGAATAGAGATAAAAAAAGTTATATAAATTTAGTTTACTTTAAAATGAAAATGCCACGAAGTTCAATACATTTCATATCCCTCTTTCTTTCTTTCTTTCTCTCTTTCTTTCTTTCTCTCTCATGGTTGGTTCACCGTATTAAAAGACTGACGCTGTGCTGTGTTTGTGCTTTCCTCTCACCTTCATTTCGGCAGGGTAATATGTACAAGTTACCCATTAAACTTTAACGAGGACTGATTAGTTGTGTCTGTAACATGTTTATCCGCTCAGTCATACCAAATGTTGCCGCTCTCAGGGCTAATTATGAATCACTTATGACTGTTCGGACCAGTTGTGTTCTATTTCCAGCTGCTGCAGACGTCTATTTGTATACTAATGTCTGGACGAGTGTTTGCTCTTGTCCGATTTACTGATGGGATTATTGGCTCAGTTCTGTGTACCTCTGTGTGGGTGTGTGGGTGAATGACTGGGCTGTGTGTGTGTGTGTGTGTGTGTGTGTGTGTGTTGCCTCTTGCCTTGTTGTTGTTGTTGGTGATGGTGGTGGTTGTTGTCATTGTTGTTGTTGTTGTTGTTGTTGTTGTTGTTGTTGTTGTTGTTGTTGTTGTTGATAGTGGTGGTGGTTGTTGTTGTTGTTGTTGTTGTTGATATTGTTGACTTCTTCTTCTTCTTCTTCTTCTTCTACCTTTTCTTTTTCCATTTCTTATTTTTTTCCTTACAACAAAATAACTCTAGTCAATAACTTAAACATACTGGAAGAACACAAGTCCTCTAAACACGATCCCCAAAGCGCCACAATACAAAGGAGTTTCTGAACACCGCTGTCGCTACATACTCCTGCCCCCTTGAGCACTTGAGGTTGTAAATAACCAAGAACACAAAGCAAGGCAGCTCTTACTGAAGGAGATGGAGTGTCTGTCTCGTTTCCCTAGTGATGATATAACTCACATGAATACATTAATTTTTATGCTTCAGAAGATAGGAAGTAAGGGAATGATATGTAATTTGCAAGTCCGGATCAGAGATAAGAATGAAAGTATCGAGGAGAAGCAACAAGATATTCATGCCTCAACTTCGATCATGAGGGAGTGAAAGGAGGTACAGGAAGAGGATCAATGAGATGAATAGCCTTTAATTCTTTATACTTTGGAAGTCGTGTTTGGGTGCATGGGACTCTCTCTCTCTCTCTCTCTCTCTCTCTCTCTCTCTCTCTCTCTCTCTCTCTCTCTCTCTCTCTCTCTCTCTCTCTCTCTCTCTCTCTCTCTATCTATCTATCTATCTATCTATCTATTTATCTACTTATCTATATATCTATTTATCTATTCATCTACCTATTTCTCTCCCTCTCCCTTTCTCTCTCTCTCTCCAGGACAGAAACACAGACAGAAGGCAGCGCAACAGACGCACTCAGGCTGGGGAAACATTCTACATACATACATACATACATGAAAAAAAAAAAAAAAAACGCTTGAAGCCTCCAAAACAAAACCATTTAACCCACTTGAGAGAATAATGAAAACAAGAGATGTGAAAAGCACCGGGAGACGAGTGAGTGAGCGAGTGTGGCCTTTGTCGCTACTTTCACGTCCGCACCTGTGACTCCCCCGGCAGATGGGTGGAGGGGCCGCGGGGCATTGTGTGTGTGTGGGACGCGGAGCTCTCGAGGGCGCCGCTGGAGTACGCGTAGGTCTCTCATCCCTCTGAACACGCACCCTTACCGCCCTCTTGTCTCTCTCCCTCTCCCTCTCTCTTCTTCTCTCTCGCTAGTCCCTGCAGGTCTTTAAATGCAAGTTAACAAATGTCGCTGCTTAAGGATTGAATAACAGGAGAGGCAAAAAAAAAAGGTTAGCCAGAGGATGCTTAAGTTGAGTTTTGAGTGGCTCTGCATGTGTTTGGTTGATTCTGGTGTAGAGTTTTGATTAAATTTCTCTCTCTCTCTCTCTCTCTCTCTCTCTCTCTCTCTCTCTCTCTCTCTCTCTCTCTCTCTCTCTCTCTCTCTCTCTCTCTCTCTCTCTCGCTCATTCTCATTAAAATTGGATCTAAAAACGGCGATGGAAAGAAGTCAGTTCACAAAGAGAGTGGTAGATGACTGGAATAGACTCAGTAATCAGGCTGTTAGTGCAGAGTCAACAGGGAATTTTAAAAGATTAGGTTAAAAATAGGGATAGGAATGAAAGATGGGCTTATGCATGTTTTTTACTGGGACTGGCACGGGTAGAGCTGTTGGCTTTTTGCAGCTTTATTTATTTACTTAGGTTTCTATGAGTATATTTCTCTCTCTCTCTCTCTCTCTCTCTCTCTCTCTCTCTCTCTCTCTCTCTCTCTCTCTCTCTCTCTCTCTCTCTCTCTCTCTCTCTCTCTCTCTCTCTCTCTCTCTCTCTCTCCTGCACCATTCCTACACAATCAAGGTGGCGCCTCACTCACTCTCTCCCTCCCTTTCTCGGGGCTACTACTGATTAATTTCTGCTATAATACCCCGGATGCCTCGGCTCCCCATATTAGGGCGCTTTGCCTTATTAGGTGGCGCCGCACTTACTGCTCTTTGATCCGCCCTGGTAAATATACAGTGCGTATCCTGATGAACTTCTTGTCCTGTTGTCTGGCATCCGATGAGGCCCAGAGAAGTATATCGGGTGGGATTTTTCAGCATGTGATGGGTACTGTTTGTTATTAAGTGCGTGAGGATAGAGGGGGTGAAGGGGAACGGGTCAGAGAGAAGGAGAGAGAGAGAGTAGAGTAGAGTAGTAGTAGTAGTAGTAGTAGTAGTAGTAGTAGTAGTATTGGTAGTAGTAGATTTTAATTGACATATATACGTAGTAGTGTTGGTAAGTTTATAAACATACTCGTAATATATCGACATCAGTTCTCTCTCTCTCTCTCTCTCTCTCTCTCTCTCTCTCTCTCTCTCTCTCTCTCTCTCTCTCTCTCTCTCTCTCTCTCTCTCTCTCTCTCTCTCTCTCTCGCCCAGGTGTTGGTGGAGATGATGAGGTTTAAAGAGAAGAACAGGGAAGAGAGGGTTCAGTGTTTACCTGCCTCTGGTGAGCTGGAAGGGGCGCCCGCACCTCGCCCCTCCCACAGCCCACGCACAGCCCATCCCTCCCCCCACCTGCCTCACCCCTCCCCTACCCGCTCTCCCTCCCTCTCGTCTTATCTCCCCATCTTAACATCAGCTATTGCATATAATATTACCGAAACATGCTAAGGTCTCGCGCAAGTATATTTTTTTCTTCTTCCTCACTCTCTCGCATTCTCTCCCTCTCCCTTCGTCTCTCCCTTCGTCTTTTTTCCCGCGTGGCCGAGGTGCCGGCGCCGCCCCGAGACGCGCCTGTGATGGGCCGCGCCGCCGCTCAGATAGTCACCACTGATAAGACGCGCGCTAATAGTCAAGAGAGAAACATCCGCTGATTGGAATTTAAGATTAAGGCAAGAAGAGGTTTACTCCACCCACTTCCAGGACTCTTTCCTTCTCTCTCTCTCTCTCTCTCTCTCTCTCTCTCTCTCTCTCTCTCTCTCTCTCTCTCTCTCTCTCTCTCTCTCTCTCTCTTTCGGGGCTTTTAATTGGCTTTAGAGCGTTCGATTCAACTCTGCACGATTATTATATATGTTTTTGTTTTTTTTGTTATTTTCTTAATTTTTTCCCCTGGAAGCTGTATATGTTTATAATTACAGAGCGTAGATTTTTTTTTCTCACAATTCATTATCTTTCCATCCATCACTGTACGTGGGTGTATCTGGCGAGGTGTGAGCTGGCCTGGGAAGGGTGTAGTGAGAGAGAGGTGTGGGAGTTTATGATGTAGGAAGGGAGGGGAGGCCTGGGAGAGAGGGAAGGTTAGGGGGGAAAAGTGCAGGAAATTATTGGGGTTTTCTGTGTTGAGTAAGGAAAGTTAGGGATTGTTCAAGGGAATTACTTAAGGATTTCCTATGTGGAGTAACTAAAATTGGGGCCTGTAGCTTGATGTTTGGAAGAAAGATAAGATATTTCCAGGATTGCAGTGCAGGAAGAAGGAAGGTGAGTGGTAGGAAGAACCACTAGGGAATTGTAATGAAGATTTCTCTGGGGTTGTTTAGGAAAAAAAGAGAGGTTGTATATGAGTGTAATAGTGGCAGTGTTTTGTAAAGGGAAAGTTGTTAGGATACCAGTGAAGAGTATGGTAATGAGAAGTAAAATTTGATTGAAACTTTAATTTCAATGGGATGTACCAGTGTAAGGGATGTAGGTGTCAAATATCTGACGGATGCAGTGTTGGTATAGGTACTTTTAAGACAGCAGGAAGAAGGGATACATGTATAGGGAAATTACTAACGGGTTTCTATGGGATACGAGTATATCATAAAAAAAAAAAAAAAAAAAAAAGGCGAGATGGCACAAATGATAGATGTAGTGATGAATGGAAGTTTCTTTTTTCAGAATTGTATGGAGGAAAAGGATGCGTATGATGGATAAAATGGGAAGAAGGATGTAGATGATGGATGAACTGAAGAAGGGAATTTTAATCAGGATTATATGGAGGAAGAATGACATGTATGGTAGAAGAGAAGGAAAAAGGAAATCACTTTGGACTTTACATGATGCACCAGAAGAAGCAGAACAAGGAGCGAATGAATGTAGGTGACAGATGTTTGACGGACGTAATCTCATTAATGATAGTATTCTCAGGATTACATAGAAAACGAGGTGTGTATGGGAGATAAAAAAGGTGACGAAAGTGCTAAGGATATATGTATTTTAACGTGTATGGCTAGACGTGCTGGAAGGAAGAAGAGGTGCATATGATAGGAAGGAAATGAGTGAGCTGAAGATATAGTTTGGTGTGTATGGCTGGGCGTGATGGGGGGAGGGGGTCCAGGTGAGGCCAAGGTAACACAACACCTGGTGGCTTGTGTCTCCGCGCTAGTCACGTCCTGATGTTGCCATTCCATATTTCATCATTCCCTTTCTTCTCTCTTCCCTCTCTCATTCTGTCTCGCATCCTCCCTTCCCTCTCTCTCTATTTCGCATCTTCCTTTCCCTCTCTCTATCCGTCTCGCATCTTTCTTTCCTCTCTCTCTCTCTCTCCCTCTTTCTGTCTCGCATTCTCCCTTCCGTCTCTCTCTTTCTCCCTTCCTTTCCTTTTCCATCTCGCATCCTCCCTTCTCTTTCTCATTTTTCTCTCTCTTTCTGTCACACATCCTACCTTCCCTCTCTCCCTTCCCTCCCTTCCTTCGCTCTTTCTATCTACTTTTCTTCCTCGCCTTTCTCTCCTATCCATCTCTCTCTTTCCATTTCGCATCCTCCCTTTCCTCTCTCTCTCTTCCCTCCCTCTCCTCCCTTCCCTCTGTCTGTTTTCTCTCCTTTCCATCTCTCCTCCTCCCTTCCTTTCTTCCTCTCCTCTCACATCCCTGTCCACTCATTCCTCCTTTTCCTCCCTCTCCTGTCCCTCCCTCACGTCCTCTCCTCTCTTCCTTATCTCCCTCCTGTTTTCTTCATTTCCTTACTTTCTTTTTTTTCATACACGTATATTCCTAAAGTGTCGATATTTCTGTTGTCAGTCATGCATTCAGTTCCTCTGTTCTTGTTTAATCTTGTTCGTGACTCGATTTTTTCTTTTTTCTTTTATTTATTTATTCTTCCGTTTCCGTCTTTTTTTTCTTTTCCCTTTCCTTTCCGTTCCGTTTGGTGGAGTGTCTGTCTGTCTGTTTATCTCTCTCTCTCTCTCTCTCTCTCTCTCTCTCTCTCTCTCTCTCTCTCTCTCTCTCTCTCTCTCATCTCTCTCTCTCTCTCTCTCTCTCTCTCTCTCTCTCTCTCTCTCTCTCTCTCTCTCTCTCTCTCTCTCTCATTTTCATCACGTTTCTCAAACAACTTCCGGTGGACATGTGTATTATTTATTTGTTTATGTGCTTGGCTGTTCATACAATACATTTATTTATTCATTTGTTAGTTTATTTACCTATTTATTCGTCTATCTATTTATTTACTTGTTTATTTATGTATGTATGTACCGATCTATTTTTATTTCTATTTGTTTTCCTTACACGGTATCTGTATCTAATTTGCAAGTTTTTTTGTCCTCCCGTCTAATCATTTCATTCCGTTTGTATGTTTGTATGTGTGTTTCTTATCATTCGTTTGTCTCTGTGGCTGTGTGCATCCCCCTCCCCCCCAACCCTCTCTCTCTCTCTCTCTCTCTCTCTCTCTCTCTCTCTCTCTCCCTCTCTCTCTCTCTCTCTCTCTCTCTCTCTCTCTCTCTCTCTCTCTCTCTCTCTCTCTCTCTCTCTCTCTCTCTCTCTGACGTTTCCTCTTCCTCTTGAACCAACTCCCTGTTTCCTCTCCTTCGTGACTCGACAATCTCACTTTAATTCATAAGTCACTCTCCCTCCCTTCCACCCCCCCCTCCATAACCACCCTCCCCTTTCTCTTCCTCTCCCGCTCTCTATCTTTCTCTCTCTCTCTCTCTCTTCGTGTCTTTCTCTCTCCCACTCTCACCTGCCCTACAGACCCTCCTCATCCATCACACCTCACCTGTCGTGTCGCTTCCACTTTTCCTCGCCACATCTTTCACACCTCAGCGATGTTCCCGTTCCTTAACTACCGCCGCCACTCCCTTCTCGCCACCCGCCAGACCCCCCGTCGTGTTCCCCTGCCCGTCCTTCCCCCTCCTTCCACCCCTCCACCCTCTCCTGTGTTTTCAGCGCCACCTAAAAATTTATCGTGTGGAAGTGTTTGTTGAGTCTGTTTACCTGTATAAGCTAATGCTCAGGTGTGTGGAAGGACGGGAGGACCTCTGCCATATGGATTATTTGCTACAACTTTTATGTGGACTAAGATTTATGGTCAAGTGAGGGATGTGGTGTGGTGGGTTAAGGTAAAGGGCGTGAGGTGAGGTGAAGTGAACGATGGGGGGGACGGAGAGGGAAGGAACTGAGTGGGAGTGCTACAGTCGGTTACGTTAGGTGAGAGAGAGAGAGAGAGAGAGAGAGAGAGAGAGAGAGAGGAGAGAGAGAGAGAGAGAGAGAGGAGAGAGAGATAGTAACAGAAGTGAATGACTGACTGTGATGCGTTGGCTGAGAAGTGTGGGAGAGGAAATGTGTTTTAGATAAGTCTGGTGTGACCGGAAATGGGTCTAGGCGGTAAATGGGAAAGAAAAGTCGTTCATGGCCATCCCGGAAAGACAACATGGCTGATTGATATAGAGACAAAACTGTGCTGGCTGGAGGACAATGCATTAATACTTTATCACATGAGAACATAGTCTTACGTGTTGTTGAAATATAAGAAAAGTTTTGCTATAATATACGTACAGATAACTGATTCTCACATTGTTAAGTGTTCTATATATACATATATATATATATAATATATATATATATATATATATATATAATATTATATATATATATTATATATATATATATATATATATATATATATATATATATTATATATATAGTATATATATATATATATATAGCAATGCATCTATCCATATATACTCGTACACACATACTCGTACATACATAATACATACATATATATATATATATATAGTATATATATATATATATATATATATATATATATATATATATATATATATATATATATATTATATATATATATATATATATATATATATATATGTATGTATGTATGTATGTATGTACATACATACATACATAACATACATATATATATATATATATATATATATATATATATATATATATATATATATATATATATATATATATATATATATATATACGAGTATATATATATATATATATATATATATATATATATATATATATATATATATATATATATATATATATATATATATATATATATGTATGTATGTATGTATGTATGTGTGTATATATGGATAGATGGAAGGATGGATGCGGAGAGGGAACAGTGTTTGGAAAATGAGTTAAGTTTTTCGAAGGTGACAGAGTGGTTGGGAATATGTATTGTATATGTAATTTAGTAATCGATGCAATGCGGATTATTATTTTTTTTTTCTCCTCTACAGACATACCAGAGTAAAGAAACACGATACTCGCCCATATTACGAAACCTTTTGGCGTCCCATTACAGTTAATAGGCTTGATTGGAAGTTACTGGGATTCCAAGAACGTTTTCATGATTTCAGTAATAGTTTATGAAGGATTCTGTATCATAATTTGAAGAAGACACTTATGAGAGTACGATTTGATCATTACCTATCTTTGGAAAGTTCCCTTACCAGAATACAAAGTCCTTAACAGTGAGGGAGAGCGAGGCACAGGAACCGCTGCAGGTGAAAGGCGCGAAGTGGTCCACCCGGGGCGCAGGAAGGATGTGAAACGCGGCCCTGGGCGTCACCCTCTTCCCTTCCTTCACTCATCACGAATACTGTTTTTCACATCCTAACATTCTACAACTGTGAAAACGAATCATATTTGTTGACAGAACAACAGATATGTGATCCGTGCGAAGACAAAAGACAGCCTTTTCCGGAATGTGTAAAAAGTAATAATACATAAATAAATAGATAAATAAATATGAAAAAAAAATGTCTTCCCTATTTTTTACTTCCAGAGAATCTACAAGTGCCAAGACGCATCCAATAGGTGGATAGAAAATCCAGAGATGTTTTCTAACCATATGTAAAGACAGGATTTGATTTCTGGAAAACATCAAGAAAATTTGTTTTACTGGAACCGATGTTCATGGCGGATGAAGCAAGACACTGGATCAGGAGTGTCTAGTGTGGGAGTCGTGGGTTGGCATCCTCAAACATTTCGGTGTCTTATCTTAACTATTTTTATCAGGTTCTGTCGGAAGTTGTTGGGACTCTCAAGGGTATTTTAATGATTCTGGTGATAGTTTTAACAAGGAATTTGCACCATTAAAGGGAGAAAACACAATGAGAACCGGTTGCAACCATCTCTGCAGCCTTTGAAAATTACAGTGCTAATGGAAACTTAAATTGTTTAAAAACACGGCCGTGATGTTGGTAGTGGTTTTGCGGCGAGGTACCGCGCTGAGCTGCAGGCGACGCGTGTGCCAATCATGATGCTTAATTAAGACTCACCCAGGAAGTAATGAGGTGTCAATGCACCTGTGAGTGTCCACCGAGGACCAGAGGTGGTGGCGATTTGCACGGGTTCCTGTTGCCCACCTGGAGAGCTTCACGTGGGAAAAAAAAAAATAAATAAATAAATAAATAGATAAATGTTTAACTCTCTCTCTCTCTCTCTCTCTCTCTCTCTCTCTCTCTCTCGCTCTCTCTCGTCTCTCTCTCTCTCTCTCTCTCTCTCTCTCTCTCTCTCTCTCTCTCTCTCTCTCTCTCTCTCTCTCTCTCTCTCTCTCTCTCTTTCTGTGTGTGTGTGTGTGTGTGTGTGTGTGTGTGTGTGTGTGTGTGTGTGTGTGTGTGTGTGTGTGTGTGTGTGTCTGCGAGTGTCTGCACCGCGTCAATTATCCCTCCCTCAGGTGTGCCAATGACGAAGTTCTTTAACCTGTCACATTTTTAAAAGATATATAGATGGACAGTTATTTTCTCTACAAGTGTGGGACGTCAATGCTGATTTTATCTAATCTTCACTTTTTGGTGGCTTTAGATTAGATGTGCGAGCCAATTTCCTGGTCTGTATGTGGCCCCACCTGCGCCTCGCCAATTTGCAGGTGGATGGCAGGTGTTGACAGGCTTCCGCTTCCAAAGGTACGCTTTAATTATTGGAACTAAGCATTACACAGCCTGAGTCACCTGTGCGCGTGCGTGTGCGTGCGTGAATGTGTGTGTGTGTGTGTATGCATGTGCTTATGCGTTAATACCTCTCTGTTTCCCATGTAGAAAGGAAGGGCAACTATGCGAAGACTTAAGGAAATATGGAAATTATTGGTGTTTTGTTATTATATAGGTAGAAATATACGTGTGATGAATCAGAGAGTAGAGTAAAAAAAAAAAAAGGGAGTATCATATGAAAACATCAGAAAATATGGTAAAAATTGACGTTTTGTTGTTATGTAAGTAGAAACATGCGCGCGATGAATCGGAAAGTTCAGTTAAAAAAAAAATGTAGCAGCACGTAGTGAGATTGTATGGGAGGACGTGGTGGCCAAGAGGAAGGTGAGGGCAAGGGACAATTACCACGCCAATTCATCCCGTAATTGGATCTGATTCGCTGATTAACACTGAAAAGAAATACAACTTACGACTAGATCCCCTTTAATGAGCTGAATGATGAATGACGTCTGACACGAAACAGAATTTTACAGGAGAAGGAATATATTATTGAGTGACACTTCCAAACTATTAGCGACCAGACTTCCCAGCGTGACTCGAGGCGTGGTGGAGGTGAAGAGGAGGAAGACCACGTGTCTCCGCGCCGCGTTGGTCTAGGGTGTGATTAGAAGGTGCGCAGTCTGAGGAAAGGTTAAATTAAGAGTAAAATGATAAATTGATATATAAAGGAATGACTGAGAAAAAAAAAATGTGAGTGAAATTATATATTGGGAGATAAATCAAGGAAGGACTGAGGAAAATGTATAAAATAAAATAATAAGTAAATAAAGGAAGGAAAAGAGAAAAAGAAAAGGAATGAATAAAGACAAAGAAAAAACAACGAAAGGAAGGAAGGAAGAAAAACAAAAATGAAGTTGAATAAATAAATGAAAAAAAGGAAGAAAGAGAAATACAATAAATAAAGGGAATGAATAAATAAAGAAAGGAAAGAAAGAAGAGAGGAGAAAATATAGAAAAGGAAGAACGAAAAAAAATCGCATCACTTCATGAACCCTTTCAGTACCTTTTTTTTCCCCTCTTTTTTTTTTTTTTTTTTTTTTTCTGGGCGCATTTAGTAATTAGTACTAGTGAGGAGTCCTTATCACCTGGAAAATTTACAATGATAATGAGGGTGATATCATTCAGTCATTATTACAGGTATATTTGTAGCATTTTCACATCATTTATCAATACTAAAAGGGGACACTTCCTAATTTGATAAAAGTGTAAATTTAACAGTAAAGGATCTTTTGGCCGTGCTTTTCTCCTTCTTAATGTTTTGCATTCTTCAACGCTTTGTTCTCTCATCACGGCTATTTTCAAAGACCATAGAGAGTTTTTCGTTTCTCTCTCAATCACTGACGCTGCAGAATCCTTGTTAATTCGTGACTACTAATCATGAAAACCCTGATAACTTCCATTAGAGTCTCTTAACCCTTTCACTGCTGTATGAAACACTGCCGCAACACTAACAACACTAACAACTTTTAGGAGAACCTACAGTAAACAAAAGGGAATAAAAATAGTAGAATATCAATGTTTAGCCAGAAAGATGATGAAGGGCGGTGGTAGACGAATGGAATGAACTCAGTAATCAGATTGTTAGTGTTGAGTCACTAAAGAGCTTTAAAAGATTAGACAAAAATATGGATGGGGATGATAGGTGGAAATACAGGGACTGCCACGTGTAGGCCTGATGGCTTTCTTGCTAGCTTCCCTTGTTTTCTTATGTTCTTATCTTCAAAAGTACTCGAGTTTCAATGTTCTTTACAATAAATAACCTACCTTACGTACCTATCGTTAAGTGGTATGCTTTTTGTCGTAAAGAATTGCAGAGAGAGAGAGAGAGAGAGAGAGAGAGAGAGAGAGAGAGAGAGAGAGAGAGAGAGAGAGAGAGAGAGAGAGAGAGAGAGAGAGAGAGAGAGAATCATAAACAGAAAAAGAAAGAAAGAATCGAGTTACAGAGACAGTAAGAGAGAAAAAAATGTGTTAGTTTCGCAAGGCACACTTAAAATTAGGCTCAAGGTTAAGTGGGAGTCGCGAATTGCTCGCAGGTGAGACGTCATCAACTTCTAAAACCTGACTACAGTCGAACGTGTGAAAAAAAAAAGAATAATGACAATAATAATAATAATAATAATAATGATAATAATAATAATAATAATAATAATAATAATAATAATAATAATAATAATAATAATAATAATAATAATCATAACAACAGAGAACATTTATTGATGGACTATTTATTCATCTGCTTTATATATATATATATATATATATATATATATATATATATATATATATATATATATATATATATATATATATATATATATATATATATATATATATATATATATATATATATATATATATATATATATATAATATATATATATATATATATATATATATTATATATATATATATATATATATATATATAATATATATATATATATATATATATTATGTATTTAGGAGCCATACATTCATACTGCTAAATCCATTTTTTATTTATTTATTTTTTTTTTTATGAAATAAGTGCACATCTGAGCAATTTTACTGCATATTTACACACATGTTTATCATTAACTCTGACCAATGTGATTTTTCTTTCTACTTGGTAAAATGTGATGCAGGATTAGAATATGATTTCGAAAGGCACCACTGGCAGCATAATAATTAATTGGTAGTACAAACATTTCAGTGCCTGTAATTTGATTTTCTCGAGTAAGAGTCAAATCGAATTACTTGCATAACAGGTGTTTTTGTGTCACTGAGAATCAAAGTGCATATTCATTCTAAGCATACTAATTCACTATGTAACCAAAATTCTCTTTGTCTTGTCCTTGGCCCAAAACTTTCCATAATTTTCCAGTTATTTCCATCTAAACAAAATAGAAAAAAAAGTTATTTTGATCCTAAAATTTTGTTCTTGTGGCTAAAACCAATGAATTTACATTTTTGCCTTATTTCATTATAGCATGGGTTACTGTTGGTTTTCATGTCAGGTAAAGACCTTTGCAAAATCTCGATTGCTTATCTAATTCCTTTTCAAATGTTGCAAATAAGTTAAAACAATGAAAGAAAGAATATAAAGTGTTCTAAAGATTTTTTTTTTTATTTTAATAAGATAATTCCTGAACTGATCAGATCTAGCAAGAAATTTCTCATATTTAGAATTTGCTTACATTTCAGAAATCTTCTCAAAATGTTCCAGAATGTTCTACCAGATATTTTTAGAATTTTCTAGAACATTTTAGAACATTCTATTCAATGTAAACATTTCCAGAATATTCTAGAATTTCTAGAATACAGTAGAAATATGAAAATATCAAGAATTTTATAGAATCTACAAGAATTTTCTAGAATGGTTCAAGAATATTCTAGAAAGATTGAGGATATTCTGGAACACATTCTTGAAAGACTAAAAATATTCTAGAGTATTGCTTGACAATATAAAAGTAGGGACTTGCAGACCACCAATCAGTTCTGCTTTGGCTGCTTGAGAAGACACATCACAAGAGGTGAAATGGCATCAAATGGCTGTAATCATTCTCCAGATGCATTCTGTTGCATATGTGGTCAATTCATCAAGACAAGAGCAAAGTAGTTCTCTGTGACATCATCTGGAAAAATGGTGAAATTTAACTATTTTTGGCAAAAAAAAAAAAAAGTCATTCTGAAAACCATAAAAGCAAAGTTTGACAGGATGTAATGTACATTTTCTATTGTTTTGCAATGAAAAGAGTTGGGAAATAACACTTGCTTGTCAAAGACAAAAAACATGTTACATAGTGTTTACCTTTCAACTGTTGCAATTTTATTCTAAACCTATTCATTATCATTCCTCATATTAACTGTTGATATTGTGTCGTTAGTAATAAAAGTGTATATTCATTCTAAGCATACTAAAATTAACTTTCAAAGAGTTAACTGTTTGCAGTTTTATTCTAAGTCTACTCATTTCCATTCCTTATATTAACTGTTGGTATTGTATCGTTAGAAATAAAGGTGTATATTTACCTTAAGCATCCTAATTATCAGTCCAAGAGTTAACTGCTGCTATTGTGTTATTAGCAATCAAAGTGCATGTATATTCTGAACCTACTCATTCCCAGTACAAGGGTTAAGTGTTTGAGGGTGCATTAGGAAGAAGGGAAAATATATATTAGTAGATTGCATATTTCTAGCCAGGAATGGACAGATGCTATATAATAAGAGTGAAGCGTGCAGATTAGTTCAAGTGAAATCAAGGTAATTGCTACAGAGATTTTGTCATTATTTTCCTCCAGGTGATGAAGAAATAAAGAAAAGATTAATAATAACCATTCGATATTTTGCCCTGAAATAAGAAATGGAATTAAACTGAATACCAAATAATTCCATCTCTTATACATGGATGTATTCATACATTATACATACATAGCTTCTAGCATACACACATCCACCTACCTACCTATATACGTACGAGTACATACTCGTACATACAACCAAACATAACTCATACACACACACACACACACACACACACACACACACACACACACACACACACACACACACACACACACACACACGTACAAATATGGACAAACGGACAGGCAGGCGGACATACAAATGATAGGACTGAGGCACAAATAAGTGGAGAATTGATAGTCGCTGACGGAGGACACACGGAAGAATAACACGTTGTTTGGAAAGGGGAGAGGGGAGAGAGGGAAGCGTGGAACAGGGGGAGAGGAAGGGCACAAGAAAGAAAGGGAGTGAAGAGGTAAGTGGGAGGGAAAATGAGAAATGGAGGAAGAAAGGTAGGGAGGAAGGAAGGGGTGAAAAAGTAAGTGGAAGAGAAAAGGAGAAGTAGGAAAGAAAAATATTGGAAATGAAAAGAAAAGGAAAAGGGGAGAAAGAAGGAGGAGAAAGGGAGGAAGAAAGGAAGGGGAGAAAGGTAAGTGGGAGAAAAAGTAGGAAAGAGAGAATGGGAAAGGAAAGGGAAGGAAGGAAGGACGTGGAGGAAGGAAACGGAAGGTAGAAAGGAAATGAGGGGGAGAAGGAAGGAAATAAAGAGAGAGGTAGATTATAAAAAGTGTTTAACGGAAGGGGAAAGGAAAATAACCGATTGAAAAGTAAAAACGAGACAAAGAAAAGGAAAGATATAGAAAAGAAAGTAAGATGAAAGAAACGTACAAGGAAAAAAAAAACGAGTGAAAAGAAAGACAAAAAAATAGGAAAGGGACAAAACAAAAGAAGAAAGAGAATGGAGGAAGAAGAAAAAGAGGAAAGGAAGTAAGAGGAGTGAGGGGAGGAGATAGAGGGAAGGGGAGGCTAGATCGAATATGGGAATGAAGGGGCGTGACCGAGGCGGACAGGTGATGGGTGACATGAGTGGTCGATGGAAGCAGGTGTTGGGGAGGGAGGGGTGATGGGGCAAGAGGAGGGGGTGACGAGGGGGAGTGAGTGATGACGAGGAGTGAACCAGGGCGAGGGGACCAGTAGTGTGTGTGTGTGTGTGTAGAGGGGAAGACGGTAATAAAGGATGAACCCATGAGTAAGAGAGAGAGAGAGAAAGAGAGGGAGAGAGAGAGAGAGAGGGTGTGTAGGAGGGAAGGAAGTGAGTCTAGGAAAAAGAATTGCGAGACAGAACTGTCAGAACTAGAAACGGTTCTCAAAACGTAAGTGTCTATGATTAAGCCAGTTAGGAGAAAAAAATCAAGCAGGTATGTCGCTACGGAGAGGCAGTAGAGAGTTAGAGGCTGCGTGGGTGAGTCCTTGGGAATATGCGAAAGAGGAAAATATATGTATGTCAGAGAGAGAGAGAGAGAGAGAGAGAGAGAGAGAGAGAGAGAGAGAGAGAGAGAGAGAGACACCCACTCCGGCCAATGATTTCTTTACAGTTTAGGTCACCGTCTGAACTACACAGGTCATGTTGGGTCATTCTTGCTCATGCGTCTGGATGTTGTAGTGATTGTAGTATTATAATTGAACTAAATGATGTAAAATACTTGTTTGAATTGTGTAGTTATGTATTTGAGATTATTAAAGTACGTGTATTATATGTGTTTAAAATTCATTATATATCTGCTATTTACTATTTCATTAATTTGGACAAAGCAAGATTGTTCTGTGATTCTTTGGACTTGTGGTCTAATACATATTTTCACCATTAATCTACAAATGCCATTACGACTACGACTGAAATTATTGAATTCCTGCCTTTCATATGTATTTTGTTTTATATTTTGAATCTTTTTTTTCTTAACCGCTTTAGAATTTGTATTTTTTTTCATATTTTCATCAGTAAACAACAATTACCACAACGACTACGTACGTCAAGGCAGCGGCAGGACAGGATAGCGCAAGTTACGTCAGGTTCAGTTCGTGTTACGTACATCAGCTCAATTCTGCACGGGTGTCAAGCAAGGCGGGTATCACGTCACACGCCACACTCGGGTTTGCTCAGCGCGTCACGTTACCTCACCTCACTTCACTTCAGTGCTTCTAGTAAGGAAATAGAATCATATTTTGAAACACGTCTGCCAGCACCTAAACATTCAAAGGCTCTAGTTGAAGGGACAGGATTTTAAGCGTGTTTTGATGGTTTTAGTAACAAATTAACATTTCTACATTAGCAACACGAGAGACATTCTTGAAAACCAGGCTAAACAATTCTATGATCTTTGAAAAATAACCGTGGCGAGACCAAAGCGTTTCTGAATTCTGGCCAAGACTTCACTTCATTAACTTCACTGAGGACAAACTGAATAACTTATTAAACCTGACCCGGGCACTCAAGGTCATGTTAGGTTGTTCTCTCCCCTCTCCCTTACTTTCTCTCCCTTATTCTTCCCTCCCTTCCTCCCCCGCTACCCACAGCCCCCTTCACCCCTCCTCAAGCCGTAACCCTATTATCATGTATCACTAATCGGAGGGGTCGAGTGTTGGGGAGGGGGGAAAGGGGGAGTGGGTGAGCCGAGTCCCTCCCACACATTTATCGTAAAGCTCCTTACAACTCTCTCTCTCTCTCTCTCTCTCTCTCTCTCTCTCTCTCTCTCTCTCTCTCTCTCTCTCTCTCTCTCTCTCTCAGTAATCTAGTTCCCGTCCTTTCCCTCCTTCTCTTCTTCCTCCTCTCCCTTCTCTTTCTCCTCCTCTCCCTTCTCCCTTCATCTCCCCTTTCCTTCCTCCTCGTCTCGTGATTAGCGTTTCTTTCCTCACCTCTTTGTTCTCTTCACTACTCCTTCATCTCTCCCAGTTCTCCTCTCCCCTTGCTTCCCTTCCACGTTAACTTTACTTATCTCTCTCATCCCCTTGTTATCATCTTTTTTTTTCTTCCCTGCTCTTCCATCTCTCTCTCTCTCTCTCTCTCTCTCTCTCTCTCTCTCTCTCTCTCTCTCTCTCTCTCTCTCTCTCTCTCTCTCTCTCTCTCTCTCTCTCTCTCTCTCTCTCTCTCTCTCTCTGTTCATTACCTCACTCATTAATCCCTCTTCCCCTTCATCCCTTTTCCCCTCACGTCCCTTTGCTTTTCCTCTCTCACTTCCCCTCTCTCGTCCTTAATCCCTCTCCATTCTCTTTCTCTTCCTCCTCCTTCCCACTTCTCCTTCCCCTCGTCACGCTCTCTACGCTGCTCCTCCTCCTACACCATAGGCACGGTACATTACCATACCAAGCATTTATATCCTCCTCCTCAAATGATACTAGCATGAGATTAAGCTTTGTTTTGTTTAAGTTATTTTTTCTTTTTCATTCAATTTTTTACATGTCTGTCTCTTTTTCGTTGTCTCATTGTGCGTATGAGTACGAGATGTTGTTTTTTTTTTTTCTCATCGTTGTTCTGTCCATCTCAGCAATGCAAGAGTTAAGCAGTACCTTCACTCTTTCATGCCGTTCATTGGTCAGTAACTCTATAAACTTTGTAACTATCTTTACTTGTTTCTGTCTCTCTTTTTTTTTTTCTTTTGTTTCTTTATATGGCTTGAACTGTTTCTCGACCCATTCACTGCTAGATCTTTTTTTTTTTTTTCCATGATCAGATACAGCATTTTGAATACCTATTTTCGTTCTACACTCTTACACATTCCTGTACTTAAGAAGAAGGCAAAAATTAACCTCCCATTCTCCCTCTCTCACTTTTCCTGCATGTCTGCATTTTTTTTTTTTTACAGTGCTATCATTATTAAAGATAGCTAACCATAAGTGAAAGGGTTAAAAGTATCGAGACACCTACGAAATTGATCATCTTTTTTTTTTTTGGTGGGGGGGAATCTTTTATAAGTATCTTCTTGAAAGTGACATATTAAACTGTCTTCGTCTCCTCTTCCTCCTCATTCTTGTGTGCTTTTGGTCAGATTCCGTGACGAGTAGAATAAGAAATAGTTTTCCTCGAATATTATGGTCAATGATGCTGCTTGAAATCACTCTTAATCCTTCGAAAGAGACCTGTTTTGATTGTCCAGTCTGCTTGATGTGTGAGATATAGACTTGTTAATGGGTAGTAGTAGTAGTAATAGTAGTAGTAGTAGTAGTAGTAGTAGTAGTAGTAGCAGCAGTTGTTCTTGTTGTTGTTGTTGTTGTGATGGTGATGGTGTTGTTGTTGTTGTTGTTGTTGTTGTTTTTGTTGTTGTCGTTGTTGTTGTTGTTGTTGTTGTTGTGATGGTGATAT
>NC_087152.1:37526816-37529316 GCF_035594125.1 Scylla paramamosain | reverse complement strand
CTTTTTTTTCAGTTACCACTTCTGTCCTCTTGGTTATCTCCAGAAACACTGATAAAGTTACAAGAACTATTGAAGTTTCCAAACATTTAATGCGTTGTGATAGTGTAGCAAGATTTGTACACCATTAATGGGAAAAGAATCATTATGAGAAACCAAGTAATCAAATCTGTTCGATACGTGTAAGTGCACTACAGCATGACAGATAATGCAAGTGTTCATTACCATCTCTAGCAGGTGATGGATTGCATGCATTTAAAGAGACAGAGGTTTCCAATATTTCGTTACTCGAGGTGATCATAACGCCATGTCAGATGTAATGGGAAGGTCATCCAGTGTGAGAATGTCAGACTAATTCCTGGATTCACAACTGAAATTATCTGTCTTCAATATGGGACTGTTTTGTACCAGAAAAAGTAATTTTGGGGAGTACTAGAAATTATGTATTGTTTGAATTAATCATTATCCAAAATAAAGGCATTTCTTTTTTTCATTCCCCTTTCAGCCTTCACTTGTGTACGAAATATTTCTTTAAAAGACAAGTCAACAGTCAAGGCCAAGGATTAAAATGGACCTACCTGGCAAGTCTGTTAAACTGTAGATCGTCTCTGACAGAATATTTTTTTTTCCTTTTCTATGTGAACAATAATCATGCAAAGGCGGGGCGTCCTCACCCCAGGACGGGACTAGTGTCGCTGACCTGGCCACACTCCTTGCTCTATAACACGCGGGACTGGGAGTCATTTATGTTATGTGGGTACTTTTATGAAAAGTATACCTTGACATAATTTCTGACTGAGGGAGACTCCTCACCAATGCACTCCAAACACGTCACATGGCGCTCTGTCAAGACGTTAAAGACTGAAGGTGATTTGGATGATTTTTCATGACATTCATTGTATGAGACTGAAGTAAAACACCTTCCATGTGATGAATTATCAGCTGCTGTTAGCATAAAATAGTTATAGTTAATAATTATAAAAAAGATGTAGACTCATTATTATCCTGGATAAATGCGTAAATAGTATGACGCTAAACAACTTGTCAAGATGACCTTCTCTGAGGAGAGATTGCAGCCAGGAATTGTTACCATGCTACCTCCTTTCCTCCCTCTCGCTAATTTCCCTGCCTTTCCTCACCTGCCACGCTTGCGGGCCATCGTCAGGCAACGGTCTATGCTTGTTACCGGGTGATACATAAATGATAAAACATTCAAAGATATTCCCTCATTTCACTCTCATACTCACCAGGAACACTTCCTTGTAGCTGATAAGTGGGCTGTCTTGTATAGTGGCACGCCTTCCTGTCATGCAAAAGTAATTTGAAATGCAGTTCTATACTTTATTCTCGACGCTTTAATCTGTCATTACGTCTGTTTTCAAAGGTCACAGAGATGATACGTCAAGTTCTCATGGGTGGCTTACCTATTGATCCCGCAGTGGCTGTCAGACCATCAATAGAGTCATGGAAGCACACCTAAAAGTTCCAATAACTCCCGCTACAGCTTGTTAAGAAAAAAAAAAGAGATAAGAGACCGAAACATTTTACCACAAATTTTTGACTTATACTTATTGAATATATTTATTTCTATTTTTTCCAGCAGTTCTGACGGCTTTTGAACACGTGCTCCGCCGCCGAAGACTGAGGCAGAAATTCAGGTATGTGGCTTTTTAACCTGTTGACTGCTAGTAGGAGTATAGCACGCGGTAACCCTTTGGTAGCTAATGACATTGAAACTTTATTTTAATCACCCTACATGATTTTACTGAGCGGGGATAAAATGACATGTAATGAAAGGGCTCAGCTACTCGGTCCCTCATTTTCGTATCAGTGATGTCTTTCAAAATTGTACGTACGCTAAGCTCCCGCCACATATTTACGCTTCATTAGAACTGTGACTCTTTTATGCTGCCATTGTCGTTTTTGGGAGCAATACTATAAAGCTGCACTGGACTATTTGTTTGCAAGATTGAAGAGAAGCCACATCATTCAAGGCGTCAGAACAATTTGGATTATTAGCACTTTTGAAAATGTAGTCCTATTCTCATTTTTCATTCTTCTGGTAGACCCCAGAATTCTACCTTTTCTTCTGTTTTTTTTTTTCTTTTTCTCTGTCTCTCTCCTTTGTACGCCTTAAACTTCTTGCTAACCCTCTCACTGCTCTTTGGCACATCTCTCTTTAATTACTAACCACTCTAAGATATGTTTTCGTGTTCCACAGTCACTTGCAAACATCGTACTGCCTAGAAATTGCAAACTGTACTTTTTTTTTTCTATCCCTTCATTTCTTTCTCGTGCACATAAAGACTCCATACATTGCCTTAGCGTTGTGAACTGTTGCATATCGAAGTGAAAGTTAAAAGGAGTATCAAGACACCTGTGGGCAACTTTTGGACAATTGGATAACTTTTTTTTTTCTCTCGCTTTCTTTTTGTGTGCTTTGGGGAGCGGCAAATTAGTTTTTTTTTTTCTGTCATTTTGTTCCCTTGGCCAGACTCCTGAT
>NC_087152.1:37491816-37514316 GCF_035594125.1 Scylla paramamosain | reverse complement strand
AGATTTCAACAATACTAAACTGATGCAGTGTGTTTCCGCAGACAACCAGTCCAAGGTCTGCTGTGCGAGGAAGCCACCAGTCTTGTCGCTGCAGGAGCACGTAAACGACACGTAATGCCACAGTAGCCTTAGCATGTCCTGGCGGGTGAGATCAGTAGCTCGTATATTAAAGTACAGTGTGACTGCAGCGCTGTGCGGCGGCGCCATTGTGGTTATTCTTGACAGGATTTTTTTAATCTTATTATTGAATCCCAACATTGCGTCTTCCTTCTGTTTACTGTTGTACTGTTTGGAAGATCTTAGTTTATAGTAATGATGAAAATAATGGCAACGTTGATAGTAATAATAATAATAATAATAATAACAATAACAACAACAAAAACAACAACGATTCTTTGACATTCTTTTGACACAGAGCGTCTTAAGATGGCGGGCAAAGCTTAATATACAGGTTGTTATATCCGGCTTGTCTCTTAGAGCTTGGCATTAGTGTGTGTTGCCATTCCACAGGCCACGAACTACTGCCTGCATAAGGAGAAATGTCACATAAACGCACTGCAGGCCCACGCGTTGTAGTGCATCGCGTGTGAAGGTCTGGGTGGAGGCAGAGAGTTAACACGATCGGCGCAGCAGTGGATGGAACTCTCAGTGAAAGAACAAGACGCATTTGTCGTTACTGCTTCACCATGTCATCATTTGCTGTGTCTGACTCGTCCTCACTAAACGCTTGACATTATTTTTTGTTTTCCTAGCGCTACAGTTCTGATACATCCATTGCAAAGCGTCTTGTTGTAACTGTGTAGTATTTCTTTTTTATATAAGATAGTTCATGACAGAAATATGTGCAAATTCCTCCACTTATCTGCTACTTATGTTTGCCCTCATGTTATGTCACAGTAGAAACATTCAGTTTACCAGTACTTCACATTTCTAACATTTAACTAACTAACATTTCTGCATTTATTCCACTCGTAATTACCTGCCTTCCCTAGTATACATGCTCTCTTTCTACACTACTTCCCTACATATTAGAAGTATCAGCCATTTAGCTCACATACATCTTCCCTATCATGCATATTCTTATTTTCTACACTAATTTTCTCCCCTCATACCTCATCTTCCACTCAGCTGACCTCTCCCTCTCTTCCTCTCCCTATCTCTCCCTTTCCCAGCCTCCCATTGCCTATCCTCGGACGTGACCCTATCTAGCCGTATCTCCGGGGGTCATAGGTCGTGAGGAGGGACCTGCGGCGGCTACTTGGCATGCAGGGAGCCTCAGGTATGTCTCCACTAATTAAGTTGTCATTAATTCCATGGATACCTGCCCACTGGGATGTGCTCGCCTCACTGTGTCCGCGCCCAGGTAAGGGTGAGCTCTGAAGGAGGAGGAGGGGGAGGAGGAGGAAGAGGAAGAGGATATTAATATTGATCGTTATCTCCTTCCTTTTAATCTTGTGTGCCTTTCTCTCTCTCTCTCTCTCTCTCTCTCTCTCTCTCTCTCTCTCTCTCTCTCTCTCTCTCTCTCTCTCTCTCTCTCTCTCTCTCTCTCTCTCTCTCTCTCTCTCTCTCTCTCTCCCCGTCCAATAAAGGAAATAAAGCAATTGACATACTATTAAGTTCTTAAATTACAAAGATGGACAAAGATAAGGTAGATTTATCACGCAGGATGCGCGATGGAGGGTAATTTTTTTTTTTTTTTTTTCCACGTTGAGAAGAGCAGTGACCGTGAAAATAGCGGTGGAGGAACGCGATGGAAGTAGCGGGAGACTGTGGGAATCGGGAACAGTTACAGGAAGAGAACGTAGCATGCAAATAGTAGTAGCCCTTGATATTACCCTGTTTAGGAGTGTTAAGAGTGTTATGTGGGTGGAGGTCAGGTGTGTGTGTGTGTGTGTGTGTCAGGGGCATGATCAGTATTAGCGTAACTTGTATAGGGAGACATCTGGCTGGCTTCGGAGGGCTCAGCGGAGGAGATTAAAAGTCTATCTGCCTACTATGTGTTTCAGACGCCATGTTACATACATTTTCTTTTCTTTTCGGAAATAACTCGCTAATAAACTGGTGAACTGAGACCATGCTTTGACACAGCTGCTCCTGAAGAATTACGTAACATTGCCTCTGAAACTCATGATAGTGACGCCCTGCCCTTGTCCTCAGTTAAATACACACACACACACACACACACACACACACACACACACACACACACACACACACACACACACACACACACACACACACACACCGACGCACGCACACACACTTCAGCCTCTGTGGTCACGTCTGCCTCACCCACAGCAAATGTTCAATGTGCGCCTTCAGTGTAATAATCGCCATGCTGCATCCCCCCGTGAGACAAGTGTTGGTTCCTGAGGAAAATGAATAGTTTATGCCATTATCACTATTCATTTTCTGTCATCACTCCCTTGCCTTGCATTACTTATGGCTTGAGACCTCTTCAATAATGCGTTATGATATATTTCCATATTTTCTGTCAGCTATAAATACAAATATATTACCAGTTCAGTATATATTTAATTTTATTACCATACAATTTTCTTTCCTCCATAATTACTTGTCATCTAACATCTGACTTTGACATTAACTCATGTACATCTTAATTATCACATTAGTAAAAATAAGAACTTTTATACGTTTGTAGATTTTCCACTCGGAATAACTGTAATTAGCATATTTTTGCCATTGTTATCCATTTATAGCGTTTTTATTAGTTTTATTCGTGTGGTGGTGGTGGTGTTGGTGATGGTGGTGGTTGCGAGTGGGCGGCTCATGGCAGCAACTGCACTCCCGGCGCGGCAGGCAGGTCGTGGCCTTAGGCTGAATATGAATGTTGCTTGGTGAGAATAGCAGAGTATCCCCGGACCACATTCTCAAACGTTGCTGCTTCTTACCTCCACTGCTCCCAACAGGTTCTAGTGCATTTTTCAGGTCTTTCAGGGATATTTTTTTTATGATTCAATAACAGTTTGACAACGACTCAGCGTCACTAGAGGAAAAACAGCCTGGTCGAGCCTTTGAAAATAGTCGTTATGAGAGAACAGATCGTTTCAAATTGGAGCTCCAGCTGAAAATTTAGCTTGTGCTGGACTGCCGGATATATTTCAAACTGTCTTTGTATTTGTGTCAATCAGAAAAAAAAAAAAAAAGTTTGACGGGTTACTGAAATCAGAAGAAATTAGTTAATATTTTGTCATACGAACACAATGAAGTTTCGTAGCCCTTATTAATCCTTTAACTCTTACACAGCCTCATATTAAGCTTAATAAAGTGGTCTAGTGCAAGTTAAGAGTATATAGAAAGACTCCAATAACAAGGAGAGGAGTGATCACTCAGCTCAAAACGTAAAGTACCTATAATGATACTTCACGTTTGAAATCGTTTAGTTCCACATTTGAAATAACAATTGCCAAAATAAATCTTCAAGCATTAATGCATTTGAAGTATTTTATGACTCCTTTATGCATTCAGTCTTCTGAAATTAAACTCTAAACTTACATTGTATTTTATTTAGCGTGAAGGGAAGCCATGGCATTCGAAGGTTTAATTATCGAAAGAACCTGCTAATGTTACCTCAAATCACTTCTTTCACGCTAAATATTTTGTCCTCCGCTCTTTCCATACGGTGTTCGGTGGCCTTGTGGCGCCTCAACCCATTTAATACTACCGATAGCTTCCCAAACTTCATTAAGTCACCTATTTGTCTGGCATAATGGAATAAAAAATGTACACGCGGTGGTTGGTTAACTGGACAACGAAAAAATATCAGCCTGAACTTGATAAATTTCTCCACTGATAAGTAAGACCTATAATGAAATCGATGTTGTGGCAATGAAAGGGTTAAATTAATCAATCTCTCTCTCCCTTCTGCTTTCTTTGTCAACTAATTACATCATCAATAAAGAATAAAGACGAACAAAACGTACTTGCAATGGAAACCAATCAACAAAGCAAAGTTTACTTCATCAGATAAAACTGTGCTGCACCAGGTATCTTTTCCATTGCCGTGGGAAAGTAGAATAAGCTTCCGTTCCACTGGTGTATTGCAAAACGTGTATATCATTCACTTAATTACTTCAATACCACCCATCGTAACACTACCTTTCTCATGCAAAGTGTGAACCCGGAAAACTGAGGGACGGACCTCCACTGTGGACTGACACTCTCTCCTCTCTCTCTCTCCTCTCTCATCTCTCTCTCTCTCTCTCTCTCTCTCCTCTCTCTCTCTCTCTCTCTCTCTCTCTCTCTCTCTCTCTCTCTCTCTCTCTCTCTCGTTTCACCCCAAAAAACAGACGAGCAATGCAGTGACGAACTATTTTAAGAGGAGAGCATCTAGACATTTCCTGAATTAAACTGACCTTCGACTTGGACAACCTTATATTATTTTCTTAGGAACAGCAGCAGCCTTTTTTATGTGTGTGTGTGTGTGTGTGTGTGTGTGTGTGTGTGTGTGTGTGTGTGTGTGTGTGTGTGTGTGTGTGTGTGTGTGTGTGTGTGTGTGTGTGTGTGTTTTTATGTGTGTGTGTGTGTGTGTGTGTGTGTGTGTGTGTGTGTGTGTGTGTGTGTGTGTGTGTGTGTGTGTGTCCTTGCCCTGCCTCTTCCACACGTAAAGAAAGAAGTTAACAATTAGAGGAAGCTGAAGTAGTTTCGAATGAAAGACACCAAACTTTTTTTTTTCTCCTCCTTTTAGTTCCCAGTGGTAAAATTTCATTCCACATTGATGTTTTATGTTTTTTTTTATTATTTCTTTTTTTTGTTTAGTTTTGTTTCCTTCTCTTCTGTCAGTATCAATCAGTCATTTATGATACAAACTCTATTTCTTTCCTTTTATCTCTGGCGTATCAGTAATGACAAGATTCATTTTACTTTCCCTTGATTGTTTCCTTCGTGTCTGTCAACATCAGTCAATCAGTCAATCGGTAAAGACAAGACCTTTTTTCCCATTTTCCTAGACAGTCTCATTCACTTCTGTTGTATCTTTTTTTCTCATTCATTCTGACTTCTATTCTCTTCTACCAACAAGAGTCTATCAGTAATAAGTCTTTTTTCTCTCTCTCTCACTTTATGTCTGAAGAGTATTATTGGTCTGAGTTTAATGTCGAGTGTGACAGTTTGTTTCTGTGTTCTCTGCTGATAAGGCTCTTTTCACCCTCCACTCTCGCTGCAAGTAGCGCTATTAAAGGTTCCTGTGGCTCGTGGGTGATGCGAGATAGGGAAGCCACTCTAGCTTACTCAGTAATACGTGGAAAGTGAAGTCTTGGAGCGATACTAAGCCATGGACAATGCCTTAAAGTAACACAGATGTCTTTACTCTCTCTCTCTCTCTCTCTCTCTCTCTCTCTCTCTCTCTCTCTCTCTCTCTCTCTCTCTCTCTCTCTCTCTCTCTCTCTCTCTCATTATAACCTCCATCCTTCCTCCCTGCAAAGAAGAATGATGCGTTTCGTTCTGCATTCTTACGTAAACACACACGGCCACACCACCCAGATGAGACGCTTCCTCCTCGCGCGCCATGCAGAGAGAGAGAGAGAGAGAGAGAGAGAGAAATGGGGGGGGGCTGATGACAGGTGAGATAAAAAAAGGAGAGATAAGAAAGAATTAAGAGGTTAAGAAGAAAGGACAGGGGGAGAGAGAGGAAAGGATAGGAAAGAAAAACACAGATTAATTAAAACGGAAAGGATGAGAGGAAAGGAGAGAGGGAAAGAGAAAGAGGAAAGGTGAATGGATAGGAGAAGATAACAGATATGAATAAAGATGAAGTGGTCATGAGGAAAGGAGAGGAGAGAGGAAAGAGAAAGGACAGAAGAGGATAACAAAGATTAATAAAAACGAGAATGAGATAAAAAGCGAGGGAGAGAGTGAGAAAGAGGAAAGATGGAGGAATAGAAGAGAATAACGCAAATGAATGAAAATGATGGAATAAATAGGGGAAACGAGGGAAAAAGAGGAAAGAAGAAAGAACACTAAAAAATAAAATAAAAAAATAGATAAATAGAAATGGAGAGGACGAGAGGAGAGGAGAGAGTAAGAGGCAGGAAAGAAAAAAGGATAACAGATAATTAAAAAGAGTAAATAGATAGAAATTGAGAGGACAAGAGAAAATGAAGATGGAGAGAGAGGAAAAAGAGAATGACAGCAACCAATGAGAAAAAAAAGATAGATAAATAGAAATGGAGAGGAGAGGAGAGGCGAGGAGGGAGAGGGAGAGCAGGAGAGGACCCACACCACCAGTCCCCCCACAACGGAACATAAACACACATCACAAAAGAAAAGGAAGAACAGCTTTGCAACAATGAACTATAGCCCCCTTTCCCCCCACCTGTGTCCCGCCTGCCCCCTCCCGCCCCACCCTCGCCGCCCCCTCCTCCCGCCTTCACCCCGCCAGTGCAGCATCCCAGGGGCGGCAGCTCGGGCCCACAACACTCACTGAGGGCCTTATGGATTGAAGGCGCTTGTGTCACTCTTGCTCCGAACCCCGGCGTGACAGACTGTGGGGATCATAACAATGCCGGCGTGTTGATGTATGTGGGCGGGGGGAGGGGATGGGCGGCCCGGGGCGTGAGGTGGCTGGTCCCAACGCCCATCTGACTTCCGCCCACCATACGCCCTCCTACTCCTCTTCCCACAACCACCATCACCACCTCTCTCTCACACACGCATTTTTTTTTTTATTCAATTCTTTGTTTCAATATTTACTGCTCTTCTTTTTCTGTGATACTTATGTGATTTTTTAAGGTGTTTTTTGTGTGTCTGTTTCCTTCCGTCCGTTTCTCTCTCTCTCTCTCTCTCTCTCTCTCTCTCTCTCTCTCTCTCTCTCTCTCTCTCTCTCTCTCTCTCTCTCTCTCTCTCTCTCTCTCTCTCTCTCTCTCTCTCTCTCTCTCTCTCTCTCTCTCTCTCTCTCTCTCTCTCTGTCTCCACTTCTCTCTCTCCCTCACAACCTGCTGCTTCCTTCACCGTGGCTTTATTTTTCCCTCCCACGCGACGCCTCACTCAGTGCAGTCACTGGGAAAAAGAGAAAAAAAGAAAGTGATATTCAGAAATAGGAAAACGACTATAACACACACACACACACACACACACACACACACACACACACACACACACACACACACACACACACACTTTCATAGGTAAAATCACTAAGTACTATAGACAAGCTTTCATATTTTTGTTGTTGTTGTTGTTGTTGTTGTTGTTGTTGTTGTTGTTGTTGTTGTTGTTGTTGTTGTTGTTGTTGTTGTTGTTGTTGTTGTTGTTATTATTATTATTATTATTATTATTATTATTATTATTATTATTATTATTATTATTATTATTACCACTACTACTACGTACTACTACTACTACTACTACTACTACTACTACTACTACTAACTACTAACTACTACTACTGCTGCTGCTACTACTACTACTACTACTACTACTACTACTACTACTACTACTACTACTACTACTAGTACTACTACTACTACTACTACTACTACTACTACTTCTACAGCTATGCAAGAAAAGTAAAAAATAGTGAATTTTCGACAAAGGAAGACCTAGTTTAGATTAATGATGGAAGAAAAAGAAGAAGAGGAATAACCACAGCAAACGAACTCGAGAGGAAACTGGTCAGAGCGACGAAAAGAGAACGAAACAAACAAAAAGGAAGAGCAAACAGAAGGGGAACTGTTTGTCCTCACGTGGCTGTTTGTGGGAACCCCCTAACATACAGTGAGGGGAATAGGACAATAAAATGATAAAGATAATAACGAAGAATAACAAGCAACAGTGAGTAGGGTGTGTGGCATTTCCCTTCACCCCTGATTCATTTAGATCCTGGAAAAGCGAGCAAGCGGCGGAAGACAACTCATTCCTGGGTGGCAAATAGAGGAGGATGTTCCCGAATGAGTGAGTGGGTGGGTGAGTGAGTGAGGCACAGAGAAGCGTCGCTCACTGAGTCAAGGTCGCCATTCATCTCATGCTCAGTCACAAGTGGAGTCATTAGGCGAAGTGAGGCGAGGTCATCCGCTGCCTCCCGCTGAGTCTGTCTGTCACGGTGGTGGTGGTGGTGGTGGTGATGCTGGTGGTGAAGACTTGGGCACCGCTAGGGGGTATTCTCTCTCTCTCTCTCTCTCTCTCTCTCTCTCTCTCTCTCTCTCTCTCTCTCTCTCTCTCTCTCTCTCTCTCTCTCTCTCTCTTCTATGCCTGTATTCTCAAACGCTTTGCTCTCTCATCAGTATTTATTTAAGGGGCATAGAAATGTTTATGCTGGTTTTTACGTGTGATTTTCCTACTGATGATGTAGAACCCTTGTTAAACCATTACTGTTGTCATGAAAACTCCCTTGAAAATCTTCCTGTTTTCTTATCAGTACTATTTTCAAAGGCCACAGAGATGATTAGCCGGGTCTCCATGAATGTTTTTCCTACCAGTGATGCAGAATCTTTGTTAAAGTAATCCTACAATCACGAAAACACTCTTGAAAACCCCAGTAACTTCCCCTACAGCCTGTTAAATGAGAGAAATAAGACTTAGTGCTTGGATGTAAGGTCCCTGGAGTCTGGGGAGGGGGTAGGTGGGTTGTAGCGAGGGGCGGCGGTGACAGTGCACGGGAGGTGTCGGCGCGGCGCGTGAGGCCTTAACTATCAGATGAGATCCTCGCGGCGATATGGTGACACAATGGGCGGTATATTCCGTGCGCTGCGAGGGGCGGGCGATCGCCGTCCCGCCCATACTTAGTGTTAGCACCACGCGCCTTATCACCTCGTATCGCGGGTCCAGTGTGAGTTATGAATAATTCCCCCGCAATGAAGTCAACCGGTGAACAAAACATCCCTTGGGTCGCTGCCGGTGGGCGAGACAAAGGTGTTGCCAGGAAGAGGAAGGCGCGGCCATATTGCACGTTCTGATAACTCTGTGACGTCACGTCCGGCGCGGCGGGAAAAGATTGGGATGAAAGGAATTGCATTTTCACGGTATTGGACTCGTCTCCGATGTATTGCAAGGCGTCGCGCGTCCGGCCCAGTACACCACGATGGTCTCCGCCTCCCCGCATCTTGCCTCGCCTCGCCTGGTGGGTGTGGCGGTCGCGGGAGGGCGCTACACTCTTCCTGTAGGAGTAGAAGCAGGAGGTACATAACACCGGCTTCCTAACTCTCCTACAAAGCAACATACCGGTGTGTTTCAGGTGCTCGTAAAGAGGGGAGGTTGACCGGCGGTTTATTTCATGTGTCCATAAATATTTCCCCAACTTCCTCTCCTTCTCTCCCTCGCTTCCCTTGCCTTCCGCGTCCTCACTCACTCCTCACTCACGCCTCCCTTCACCCATATCTCCCCTCCACACATCCTTTCCTTAACACATCCTCCTACCTCCTACACACGTTACTTGTATAACAATCTCTCTCTCTCTCTCTCTCTCTCTCTCTCTCTCTCTCTCTCTCTCTCTCTCTCTCTCTCTCTCTCTCTCTCTCTCTCTCTCTCTCTCTCTCTCTCTCTCTCTCTCTCTCTCTCTCTCTCTCTTCAACACAAACACACACACGAGGAACGGGATGTATATTACCATTGTTAGCACAGAATTCTGCCACTCCTGTCCTCGATATAGTCTCTCTCTCTCTCTCTCTCTCTCTCTCTCTCTCTCTCTCTCTCTCTCTCTCTCTCTCTCTCTCTCTCTCTCTCTCTCTCTCTCTCTCTCTCTCTCTCTCTCTCTCTGCTTTTCCTCCGTCCCCACACTGGAACCTCCTTGCCGTCTGAATATAAAGATGTATGCAGCTCAGAAATTCAGAATCCTACCTGGCAAAGTTTGAGGCACCTGTAATTAGCATAGACAACTCAGGTGAGGAGGAGAACTATTGAGGCGAAGTTTGTGTGTAGCTCGAGGCGGCAGTAGAGGGAAGACTTGCCGGGTCGGTGGCGAAGGAAGGATAATAATGATAGTGATGGTAAAAGAAGGAAGATGGTGAGAGTGATGATAATAATAGTAGCGATTGTGAAGGGAGGAAGATGATAAGAATGGTGGGAATGGTAGTAACAATAGTAATAGTAATGATAGTGGTAGTTAATTGGATTGCTAACATTTTTTTTTCTCTCTCTCTGACGTGCATAAGAATAAAATAAACATAAGAAATACCATAAGATAATGCCAGCAATACCAATAAAAATAGTGATGATGGTAATGATTGACTTGTATGCTAACTTAACTTTGCCTTCCTTTCATTCATTACGTCCATAAAGAAGTGCATAAAGATGAGAGCAAAGATATTGTAAAAGTATCATCAGGTATTTTTTTATTGAAGAAAAGCATATCTCTCTTTTTTTTCGTGATAGTCATTAATTAGTGCACATGAAAAATAGAAGAAGAAACAAAAGAAAGTCATCATCGAGTTTGCAGTAATAGGGGAAAAATTCTGTTCTTGTTATTTATTTATTTTTTTTATTCATTTATTTTTTTTATTTTTTGTAAGCTCTGTAACAGCTATTAAAAAAAAAGCACACACAAAATAGAGTAAAGGTGAAAAATAGCATTGCGTATGTACGTACTAATGAAGGAATAAAGAAAACAGTTTCCCTCTTTTTTTTTTTTTTGTATTTTTTTTTCCAGTGACAGCCATTAAAAAGTGAAAAAAAATTAAACGAAAGCTAATAAAAAAAAAACACATCAGATATTTACAAACGAAGAAAACCTGTCTCTTTTTTCTTATATTTATCCCCTTGACAACCATTAAAACTCCACAAAAAATTACAGTAAAAACGAAAAAAAAAAAATCAAATATGTAATAATGAAGAAAAACGTGTTTCTCTGTTTTTATTTCACGTGGAAGTAAAAAAAAAGCTACCAAGAGAGGAAGAGGTGGAGTTCCCAGCCCTTTGCACCTGTCCCACTTAGCTGGACGTTTTTACAACCCAAGGAATATGATGATTAGTTTGTGCTAAGTTTCCGTTGTTATGTGGCTAGCAAGCAGTGGTGGTAATAGTAGTAATAGTAGTAGTAGTAGTAGTAGTAGTAGTAGTATTTGTTGTTGTTGTTGTTGTTGTAGTGGTCGTAGTGGTGGGTGGTGGTGGTGGTAGTAGTAGTAGTAGTAGTAGTAGTAGTAGTAGTAGTAGTAGTAGTAGTAGTAGTAGTAGTAGTAATAGTAGTAGTAGCAATAGCAGTAGTGATGATAATAACAGTAGTAGTAGTAGTAGTAGTAGTAGTAGTAGTAGTAGTAGCAGTAGTAGTAGTAGTAGTAATAGTAGTAGTAGATATAACGTTATTCTATAAAGTCTAACAAGAACAACAACAACAACAACAACAACAACAACAACAATGATAATAACAATAATAATAATGATTATTATTATAATAATAATAATAATAATAATAATAATAATAATGATAATAACAATAACAATAACAATAATAATAACAGTAACAATAACAATAATTAACGATAACAATAACACTAACAATAATAACAACCAGGTGCCAGTGAAAGGTGGGAGAGAAAACAGATGCATAATGAGAAGAAAGAAAGAAAATCAAGAATGAACCAACGTCTTAATGCTTGGACTGAGAAACACCGGCGAGGAAGCGAGGAAGAAGAGCAAGAAGAGTGGGAGATAATGAGAGAAAGGCGTCGTAACGAGTAATAATGGCGCGATAAGACGATGCTGGGATGACTTAAGGGAGGAAGAAACGCCATCATTACAACAGGAGACAGCAATCAAGGAATAACTTACAGACAAAGGGAACATGTAGATAAAGAGGAGGAGAAAGTGAAGAACTGAGAGAGAGAGAGAGAGAGAGAGAGAGAGAGAGAGAGAGAGAGAGAGAGAGAGAGAGAGAGAGAGAGAGAGAGAGCATTAAACATTCTCCTGGTGGCGCTGAAGTGGAGCGTGGCGTGGCATGGCATGGCGTGGCGTGAGGGAGGTGGACTGGTGGAGTGGTGGTGGCGCGGGGCAGGCTGGGTCAGACGGGGCTAGCTGCACCTGCCTGGACACCTCGAGGCGGCGGCGGGCGGAGCGAATTGGCGAAAGGAGGACGGTATTATGTACGAAGATTGGCGTGTGTGTGTGTGTGGTGTGTGTGTGTGTGTGTGTGTGTGTGTGTGTGTGTGTGTGTGTGTGTGTGTGTGTGTGTGTGTGTGTGGAGGTTTTCTTTCTTTACCCTAATTTCTCACCCAAAAATTCCACTTCTAAAGCTTCTATTAATATTTTCTACGTTTCTCATACCAGCATTTCACTGGGGAGCTTTGAAAAATAGATAATTTAATGGATAGGTATGTTACTTTTATACAAGGACTGCCACCTGTACATCTACTCATTTTTTTTATAACATTTTTACGCACACATTTCACTACGAACCATTTTTACGCACACATTTCACTACGAACCATTAAAAATATATATATTAATTAATGGATAAGGTTGCCTAGGATAGATGGGTATAGGTATGTTAGTATTGTACAAGGACTAACTACCTATTGTACGAGTAGGTCTGTTGACTTCCTGCAGCTTCCCTCATATGCTTATTTGGAAGTCCTTGGCTACTGTGCTGCGTCGCCATATGTTTGTGTGTCACTCTGCTAAGGTTGTCTTTGTTCCGGAGGGCGGCAGGTGAACCGGGAGAGGATGGGAGGAGGAGGAGGAGGAGGAGGAGGAGGAGGAGGAGGAGGAGGAGGAGGAGGAGGAGGATACAGCCACACACCTGCAGCCTGACTCACGCACGCGATCTCCGCCTATCATCATATTTTGAACTGGGAATTGTAAAAAAGTTTGAAGTTTTATGCTGGGTATCAAGTTTTAGGTATTCGGGTTTTATGGACGTAATGGGTACACGGTCTGCTTTCATTTTTGTTATTGCCTGCGTGATGGTAGTGTCGTGTTTGTGTGTGTGTGTGTGTGTGTGTGTGTGTGTGTGTGTGTGTGTGTGTGTGTGTGTGTGTGTGTGTGTGTGTGTGTTTTACAGAGGAATCCGCTTGGTTAACACCTGAAAAAAATTATGGGTAGTGATAATAATGATGATGATGATGATGATGATGATAACAAGAAAAGCAACAACAACAAAAACAGCAACAACAACAACAATAATAATAATAATAATAATAATAATAACGATAATAATAATAATAATAATAATAATAATAATAATAATAATAATTCATAACAATAATAACAACAACAATAATAATAATAATAATAATAATAATAATAATAATAATAATGATAATAATGATGATGATGTGATAATAATAATAATAATAATGATAATAATAATAATAATAATAATAATAATAATAATAATAATAATAATAATAACAAACAAAAATAATAATAACAATTGGTGTAGTAGTTGTTGTAATAGTAATATAACAGTTATAGCAGTAGTAATCGTATTAGTCGTAACTGTAGCAGTAGTAGTAGTAGTAGTAGTAGTAGTGATAGTTGTAGTGGTAACAATAGTGGTAGTAGCAGCAACAACAACAGCAATACAGCATCAAACAGAAGTAGCAGCAGTAGCAACAGTAGCAGCTACCTTCATCCCAACAATCCCTCACCACACACCGCCACGCCCTGCCGAGCCTCCTGAAAGGTGGGTGGGGGTGGGGGCGGGGGAGACCTGAGCGCCTCTACCCCCTCCAACGGCCCCCCTCAGGCTTAAGACGGCAATTTTCTTCACTCTTAATTCAACTTTACATGTTCACGATTTTCATAATCTCTCTCTCTCTCTCTCTCTCTCTCTCTCTCTCTCTCTCTCTCTCTCTCTCTCTCTCTCTCTCTCTCTCATCAGCAATATCATTCTTGTCCACCTTTATCCCCCTCCACCACCACCACCATCACCATCACCAGCCCTACCACCACCATCACCATCACGGGCCGCCGCCTCCCCCTGAGTCCACCACGGCCCACCATAATTACAGTGTCCGCTCTAATCCTCAAAGGTAAAATCCTTCACAAATCCTCAGCTAATTAATTAACTCGAGCAAAGCCGTGAGTTGCGAGGCCGATTACGAGAATCATCTTGCGTTCGTGAGCCGCGAGCCGGATTCATGACGTCACTGGGAAGATCTGCAAGAAGCTGTTCGGGGATCTGAGGACTTGTGATGCAGGTCCTGGCCTTCCTCCCGTCCTCCCGCCTGCCTTCTTATACTCCCTCCCTCCCTCCTTCCTGCCTTCTTATTCTCCCTTCCTTCCATTCCTTCTATCCGTGGCCTCTCCGCCTCTCCTTCTCTTCCTCCCTAAGTCCTCTCTTCATATTCTCCTTTACTTCTTTCCCTCCTTCTCTGTCTCCGTCCTTTCTTTCCTCCTGCCCTCTTATTCTCCCTTCCCTCTCTCCTTCCCTTTATCCCTCCCTCCGTCTTGCCTTATTCTCCTTTCCCTCCTTCCCTTTCTCCCTACCTCCTTCCTGACTTCTTATTCTACCTTCCCTCCCTCCCTCTCCCTCTCTCCCTCCCTCCTTCCCTCCTGCCTTCCTATTCTCCCTTCCTTTCTTTCCACCCGTGGCTTCTCTTTCTTTTTCCTCCTCCCCCTTTCCTTCAGTTCGAATCCGATACGTTTTTCACGATACGTTTCATGTTAAAGTACTTGTGTCAGGTCTCATTCGTTCAACTTCGTCAGTATATTAGGAGTGAGAGCCTTATTAGGGGAAGTAAGGGGAGGTGGAGGGTGTGAGGGGAAGTACAGGTATGTGTGTGTCTGCAAGATGGCAGTGCAGGGCGAAGTCTGGGGCGAAGGCATGGTCAGGAAGGTCAGAGAGAGATAGTTGGGTGGTCGAGGGCTTGGGGGTATGACTCGTAAGGACAGGACAGGACTGGTTGCAGTTTGTAGCTGTAGAGGCTGTGTTGTGTATTGCTGCGGGGGTGGCCAGGGAGGGTGGAGGAGGGGCGAGGAGTACAGGAGGACATAATAGAGTCTAATATTATGACAAGGGAGAGCATTGCCTGAACGCCGAGGAGGGAGGGAAGGAAGGAGAGAATTAAATCACAAGATGGCGTGCTCGGGTTGAGTTTGAGCGCATGTAGTACACACACATCACTCACACGACGACTCACTTGAAAAAAGAAAATCATATTGAAGTACGTAAGAGTGCATGACGCAGGAACCGTGTATGCTGAGTCCTAATTATACACATCAAGAAGCAGCTGGCGGTAATAATTCCTGTTTAGTGTCGACCTTTAAAAGTATAATAAGTGGCCGCGGCTCGTGCATCACAGGACTCATGAAAGACAAGAATATCATAAATCAGGAATCTCTCTCAACGGGGCCATTCCGAGCCCGCCTCGATCATACACGAGAGTGCAAATTAGTCTGATTTATATTCGATCTTCTAGTGCCTGCCTTGACTTAGCTAATGCTCGGCCATCCTTCGTCGGTATAGGGGGGAAGACTGCAGGTGCTGGAGGAAGAGGGAGGAGGGAGGAGGAGGAGAAGGTTAGTAGGACGTGTCATCAAAGGATACCAAGTGACATCCTGCAGGTCTCGTATATCCTGCATTATTTTCATACAGCGGGGATCAATCGTGCAATCCTCGCCCTCTTGTTGCCGTTATCCTCACACGCGAAACAGCATTTAGTCATTACGTCCCTCACTTTCTTTTTTACGGCGTCCCTACCTGACTGGCACGGCGGGCAGGACTCGTAGAGCTATCCTGGCCGCCCTCGTAAATCAGGGCGCTGACTGAGCAAAATGGGTAGGCAGGCGGGGGCTCGCGTGGAGGTAATTGTCGTGCACAAAGACTCGTAGCTCGGCCCCGACCCGCGGAAATGACAAGGCCCGGTAATTAATCGCCAGCAACAGTGTTATTTATCTCGCTTTTACACGCCCAGAGTAAAGTCCTGCTAACCTTGTGGATTTTCTGCGTCAGAGAATCGCTGGTGATGTATGTGTGAGTCTCGGAAGTCACTGGGACTGACTGACTGATTGACTGACTGACTGACTGGTGGAATGATTGACAGCACGATTGGTTAACTGACTGACTTATGACGCTACTAGCTTGTCAGTTGACTGACTGATTGGTCTGACTGACTGGAGGAGTGATTGATTACATAGCTGATTAATTGACTGACTTATAGTACAAGGAATTCATTAACTGACTGACCAACGACATTACTAACTGATCAGCTGACTGATTGAATGGTTGACTGACTGACTGACTGACTTCCTGATCGAGTACCTAGCTTTGTAAGTGGCCGACCGACTACACCGTTAAATTATTAACTGACTGACTGATTTCCTGAATGACTTCTTGACTGACTGCTAAACAGACGATGACAGTTTGAGTCAGTGTTCTACTTACTGACTGACTGACATTGATTGACTCGCTAGATGACTGAGTGGCTGTGACCTCGATCATATTTTTCAGTTATCAGATTAAAAGTGGTTTGGTGTGCATATATATCTTGCGTGTGTGTGTGTGTGTGTGTGTGTGTGTGTGTGTGTGTGTGTGTGTGTGTGTGATGACGTACGTACATGCGTCTATTTTTAACCCTTCCAGTAATTCTAAACATGCGTAACATAGCACGCCTTTCCCCTCTCCGTGACATACTCCCTCCCTCCCTCCCTCCCTCCATCCCTCTCTTCCCTCCACTTGAATCTCGCTCCTGAACCGTTTTCCTTCCTCGACCTCTCTTTTCCTCCACGCTAATTTCCCCCAGTCTCTTCCTCCCCTCCCCCCCAACTCCTGATTTCCATGTGTCTGGCTGGAGCTGGCCGGGTACAGACACATTACAACTCCTCGCTATACACACACACACACACACACACACACACACACACACACACACACACACAAGCTATCATCATCATAACTATCATCATCATCATCATCATCAACGGCGCAATAAGAAGGTACTGTATAGCCTTCAATCCGCCGCCCGCCGAGCCGCCTCACTTCACCCCAGCAGGAGGACTGGGCCTGGCCTTCGCCGCCACCTGCAGACGCGACACTCCTTTCCTTACCTGTTTACTTCCGTCAGCAGCAGCAGCAGTAGTCATGAGAGCTAATCAGGCGAGAGAGACGAGGGTGATAGACTGCCGGTGTACCCTGTCGGCGGCTGTCTGCAGGTTGTCAGTCGCCGGCTAATGACAGGGGGACACGGACGCCTCCTCATCCTGCCTCAAATGATCGATATTTCGGTCGGGAAATCTGTCCCCAAAATGGCACCTTCACTCCTTACGTCTGCCGCTGCCCTCCCTCACCGCGCCTCGTCCGTCTATGTTTATCCGCGCCTCCCTGATGGCTTCATTTACCACCACCACCACCATCACCACCAGCGGCAGCAGCAGTAGTAGTCCCGTCCAGGCTCGGCGGCGGCGGCGGCGGCGACGGCGGCGTTGTGCTCAGTCGTGTGAGGAAGAGACAAGTATGCCCTTTTTTATGCCGAGTTTATGCAGACTTTCGCGCTTAATAGTAGCTCCTCGCATATTTTCCTGACACATTTTCTTAGGGAGGACAAGGTATAATTTCCACACTGAGGGCAAATGAAGAAAATTATCCGGCATTAGCCTCTCCTAAGTAAAAAGGAAGAGAGAGAGAGAGAGAGAGAGAGAGAGAGAGAGAGAGAGAGAGAGAGAGAGAGAGAGAGAGAGAGAGAGAGAGAAAGTCAAAATAAATGCCCGTTTTCTTTGACTCACAAGGCGACTCAAGGGTGACTTATCGATCTGAGCAGCTCGTGTTGTCGTCCTCAAGTGCCAGGGCCAGTAGTGCCTACGTGCGCGCACCTGCCAGTGTGAGATGGAGGTAGTGGAAGGGGATGGACTGGAGGCAGGGCGGGAGGGAAGCAGGAGAAGGCGGAGGTGGAGCGGCGGGGTGCTGTGGGAGGAGGAGGAGGAAGAGGAGGAGGGGGAGGAGGAGGAAGAGGAGGAGGAGGAGGAGGAAGAGGAGGAGGAGTAGGGACCTCTGCGTGCCACACTGTCGTATCATAAACAAGTCTCTAGTCTGGCCGTCTCGCCGTGGCCCGCTATTAATTCTTACTAAGACAAAAAAGAAAAAAAAAGAAAAGAAAAGAAGAAAGAAAAAAAAAAGGATATAAACTTCTGCCTGAAAATATACACCAAGGCTTGCGTGGCAGCGAGTCGTATCGTGAAGTTGTAGGAGTCATGGGCTGGCGTGGGTGTGTGGGCGTGTGGGGGATGGGGGGGTGCCAGGGTGGGGGTAGGGGAGGGTGTGAGGTGTAGAGGCTGCGCTGCGTAGGGTGTTAGGGTGTTAGGATGTCGGGAACTGGAGAGAGAGAGAGAGAGAGAGAGAGAGAGAGGAGTAAAGGTGAGAGTGTAAGAGGAGGAACTTAAGTGTGTATCGTGCAGAGTGAGGAATCTGTGAGTGTGTGGAGAATGAGATTAAGTGTGTGTTCCTCTGAGGGTGAAAGACTGGGTGGGGTGTATGTAAGTATGCATGTAAGTGTGTGTAGTGGTGCGTGAGTGGTTGTAAGTGGCGGTGTATTAGGTGTTAAGCACGAAGGGACAAGATCAGGTGTATTGGAGTGGATGAGGCGTTAAAGAATAGAATGGTTATGCAATTAATGTACGCATATCATTATTTATACACTTATCTACTCATTTACATCATTATTGTTAGGTTAGATTAGGTTACGTTAAAGTAGTTTCGGTTAGGTTAGGTGTGGTTACGTTAGGTAAGATAAGATTAGGTTAGGTTCAGTTAGGTTAGATTGTAAGGATAAGTTTCGTTTGGTTCGATTCTGTTCTGTTCTGTTAGGTTAAGTTAGGTTACGTTAGGTTAGGTTAAGTTAGGTTAGATTCAGTTGTTAGGTTAAATTCATTTCGTTTCAGTTATGTTAGGTTAGGTTTAGCGTACCATGAGAGAGAGGGACGGGAAAGTGGTGATGGTGGTGAGGTGAGTGGTGAAGATGTGTCTTGGAGCAGGGAAGAGGCGAGGTGAGTGTTTGTCCCGCGCCTTGCTGCGGGTGAGAGTCCTCCTCAGGCAGCGGCGTGTCCTCGTGCACGGAAACTTCTCATCACTTTTAAGCATGACGACGGAGGGACGGACGAGACGGGAGGGGGTTCTCTATCCCTTCTCATTTTATTTGTCTAAGAGGAAGAAAGGAAAACGGAAGGCAGGAAAATGACTACTAATGTGACGCGTGGGAGGATCAACAAAGAAGATGATGAAAAAAAGGTGTGATTAAAAAGAATCAATTCACCGGCTCACCTTTCGGCATTTAAACTTGAACCTTTCCGGAGGTCGCATGTTGGTTTTGAGGGAAGGGAGGGAGGGATGGAAGGAGGAAGGACAGAAGGATGAAGAGCTCTAGGGCACGAAGGAAGGGAAGGGGATAGACTGTTTTAACTTTTTCACTTCGATATGCAAAGATTCATGGCAACTAAAAGCCCAATAGCAAATCTTCACAGACATTTACAGGAAAGAAAAGGAATTAGAAATAGCTTTTCCAGTGTCCAGCCGGTATAATCTGTAGAAGTGGCTGTAGAATATAAAGGCTTGTTTCAAAGTGGTTTGTGATGAAAGAAAATGTGTCGTGTATTTGTGAAAGGGGTAAGTGACACCTGAGAATCCATAACTCTATTTACTTTTCCTCTTATCTCCTTGCGGTCACCTTACTCCATTTTTTTCTTCCACTCCTCCATCCTCCTCCTCTCCAGTCACCCATCCCTTAAACACCCCCTAGTGATCACCCTTCCACGCCTACACCCACACTCACCCAGCTATCTTCACAGCCATCACTCCTCCTCCCTGTTAATTCACTTCATTACACCCACACACACACTTTCCTTCCTTAACACATTGCCTTAAATCATACGAGAAAGTGGCTTGGCCTTAATAAACTAGACACACACACACACACACACACACACACACACACACACACACACACACACACACACACACACACACACACACACACACACACACACACACACACACACACACACGGAAGCAGCAGCAGTAGCAATATTTAACACGCTTAAACACACATACACTGACCTACGTATTTGCGTTTCCCGACAAAAATAATACGCATTAATCTCTGCCACCATAAATAACCAATTCATTAAGTCCCGGGCCAGGTAAGCGCAGGTGAATTTACGCATCACGCACGCCTCGCCGTATCTGCCGCGCCTCGTAAACTAGATCGCGCGTATATTTAGAAGATCTGCACCACTTTGTTCGCTGTTCCGGTGTCAGAAAGAGCGACTGGTGTGTGTTATGGCCGCGTGTTTTTCTTTTTTTTTTTTTTCCTTTTTTTTTTTTACGTTACTTTGAGCTGGTAGTGACAGAGAGAGAGAGAGAGAGAGAGAGAGAGTGTGTATGTGTGTATACTGTCCGTTATGTTGGTGGTTTCTTTTTTCTTTTTTTTTCTTTATTTGTCACTTTGACCTAAGAGAGAGAGAGAGAGAGAGAGAGAGAGAGAGAGAGAGAGAGAGAGAGAGAGAGAGAGACTTTAATTATTTGCCACTTAATCAGAAACTTTTTTTTTATTGTTATCAATGTCCTCGTTTTTATTTCTTTAATAATATAAATCTAATTCATTTCCTTATATTTATTAATTTATTTAGCTAATCAGTTACTAGTACATAAAATACGAGCGAAATTAATTAACATATCTAGATCAGCTGAGGCTGTTGAGAGTAAACATAAAACAAACTCTCTTAATTGGATCTGGTATGTACACACTTGAGAGAGAGAGAGAGAGAGAGAGAGAGAGAGAGAGAGAGAGAGAGAGAGAGAGAGAGAGAGAGAGAGAGAGAGAGAGAGAGAGAGAGAGAGAGAGAGATCAACCAAATACACTAAATTTACTAACAGACAGACAGATAGACAAACAGACAGCCAAACAAACAGATAAACAGCAGACAGCCAAACGAACAGAGACAAACAGACAGACAGAAAGAGAAATACAGAGAACATTACGAAATATTTCCCAACATATTTACGGATATTTTTTATTACTAATAGTTTCTCCTTCAAGCATTTGTGGTCATGGCCTGGAGAGACGGGCGGGTGAAGGACAGGGCGGGGTAGAAGACGGGAAGAGAGTGCATGAATGAGAAGCATAAGAAGCATAAGGGAAGGTACACGTACATAGATTAGCTTCGTCTGTTTCGTTTCTGTGTCATTAGTAAGTCAGGTTAGTTTTCTTCTGAGTTACGAAAAGTATGTGGATGTGACTGGTAAGACTCGCAAATAGGGTGTAGAAAACAGAGAGAGAGAGAGAGATTTGGGTGAAGAGAAGTGACGAGGGAAGTGTAAGGATAAAAAAAAAAAAAAAGAGGGACTTTACGAGAATGTCACGTTATGAATCTTGTCTTGTCTTAGGTGTCGTGTGTTGTGGCAGGATTTGTGTTGGTGCTTTATCTAATGTTGTTAATGTGGCGAGTTGGTGTGTTGTTGTGTTTATAGGTAGATTAGTATTGATTTTGTCTGCTGAGTGTTCTTGCCGTGTGTGTGTGTGTGTGTGTGTGTGTGTGTGTGTGTGTGTGTGTGTGTGTGTGTGTGTGTGTGTGTGTGTGTGTGTGTGTGTGTGTTTACCTTTTCGGGAATTTAGTGTTTACATTGTTATTTTTGACTGCGATGGTTTGTATGAAAAAAAAAAAGATCGTTATTCATGTGTGCGTGTCTGTGTGTGTGTGTGTGTGTGTGTGTGTGTGTGTTGTCTGTGTCTGTGTGTGCGTGTGCGTGCGTGTGCGTGTGCGTGTTTGAATATGATTGATGGAAGGCAAGCCGATGACCGTCACGCACCGCACACACACACACACACACACACACACACACACACACACACACACACACACACACACACACACACACACCAACCACACCACCAACCATCCGTTAACTTCTCGCGGCGCCGTGTCTTTCGAAAAATGGTGTGCTGGGCTGCCTGGAGGCCACACACACACACTAGAGGCGTTGCTCAAGCGACGGTGGCGTTGAGGGCGCACCGCTGCAGCCCCGTGGCGGTGCCGAGGTGGTGGTTAGGCCGGCGCTCGCGACTCACGTGAGGGTGTTGAAGTGTGAGGGTCGCCGCGATAAAGGTGAAGGGAGGTAACTGGGCCGAGTTCACGAGACTTTTTTTTTTTTCTTTTTTTACAGTTCAGTTTAGCTTAAGGAGTATTTACATCACTACTCAGTTCAGTTCAGTTTAGTTCAGGGACGTGCATTTACATTACCTCCCTCTCACTATCTAGATCTGTCTGTCTTCTGTATTTGTTTCTTTCCTCCTCCTTTATTTGCGTGTATATGAGGCGGGTTAAGAGCTACGAGCACCTAAAAATATATCTCGTTCAGTCGCTTAAAAAAAAAAAAAAAAAAAGTGGAGTTTCCTAAAGTGCTCGATTCTCGAAGCCCTTTTTTTTCGTACCGTTGTAAACCACGAAAGAAAAAAAGATGGTATAAATAAAGCACAGTGTAAATAGACCGCAGCCTGACGTCTTTGGGCCCCGAGCGTCCATTCATCGCCGGGAGTTCGACCTTCGTGTGCCGCGGCGGAGTGTTGCGGGGAAGGTATAACAGCAGCGCGGCGGGAGTCCGGGAGGTGCGGCGCGTGATGATCC
>NC_087152.1:37461816-37486816 GCF_035594125.1 Scylla paramamosain | reverse complement strand
GTGTGTGTGTGTGTGTGTGTGTGTGTGTGTGTGTGTGTGTGTGTGTGTGTGTGTGTGATAAAAAGTAAAGCAAAAGTAAAACCAGAGAGAGGCACACAATTTCATGAAGAACCACAGCCAGAACCTTGCAAGAGAAGCCACGCAACAAGTGGTTCATATCCCCTCAGAACGGTTAGTGATTTTGAGGTGAGGGGAGGCTAGAGGGAGAGAGAGAGAGAGAGAGAGAGAGAGAGAGAGAGAGAGAGAGAGAGAGAGAGAGAGAGAGAGAGAGAGAGAGTGAGAGACGCAGGAAGTGAGGGGAGAATGCGGCGACGATGGAAGATGCGAGCGTGAGGGGAAAAGAGGAACAGTGTGACGTGAACGAAAAGTGAGCGAAAGAGAGTGAGAGTGAGAGGGAGAGGCAGGGAAGGACAATGAGGGAAGACAGGTGGGTGAGGGGAGGGGAAGCGGTAATTACTCTTACAGGTGAGGTCACTAATTACCACATATCTACAGGTACTTACGCTGGGATGCCGGTCATCTCACCCCCACCTCACCTGGCGGCACAGTCTTGTTCGGGTAACGTAAGAAAATGCAGTTTATCTAATTGATTTGGGTAAAATTTAAGACCGTTTCGGGGACACAGGTAAACGTTGCTATTATCTTGTGCTTGTGGGAGGCTTGTATTGAACCGTCCTCCCCAGTGCTTTTCCCTGCTCGGAGCTACAAGGTGAAATCCCTGCCTAATGGAAAGTAAGAAGAAAGCATCAAAGTTGTTTGCCTGGAATCGATCAAACTCAAGCGTCTCTCTTTGATTACCGACTCTCAAACTTTACCTCTCGTGGCGGCGATTTGAATACACAACACAAGGGAAACTGCAAGAAACCATTATGGCATACACTTGGCAGTCTCTGTATAAAACCTATCATCCCTTGTTGAGACGGTCTGTCTTTTATCTGCATAAGAGAAACTACAAGAAATCATTTGGCATACACGTGGCAGTCCCTCTCTATAAAACGTATCATCTGTCCACATGGCCTGTCCTTCATCTGCGTTTATGTGGGTCAGGTGAAGCATGACGTTATTAGAATTACTATATCTATTATCTGGCGGACCAATTTTAAAGTTTGACGATCATATGCCAGGTTTGTGGGGGCTGTGTCAAGGCCGATACTTGCGTGTGTAGATAAGATCGTTGCCAAGTTTGTCTAGACAGCGTAAGTAGTGTTAGGTGTCGCATGCACTGCCTGTCTTGAGTGTCCGAGGGCTCTGTCTGTCCTGTCTTCCGTTCAGTGCTGGCAGACTTCACTCCTTTGTGTCATGTTTGGATTGCTGTTTGTTGTGGTTCATGTAGATGCACACCAAGGACTTGTTTGTCTCTCTCTCTCTCTCTCTCTCTCTCTCTCTCTCTCTCTCTCTCTCTCTCTCTCTCTCTCTCTCTCTCTCTCTCTCTCTCTCTCTCTCTTTCAGCTTCTCTTTTTCCTTTTCCTTTTCCTCCTTTTCCATCTTTATCATTTATTTTGTATTCCATTCTCTGTATATTCTTTTGTTCTCCTATTTCTTTATTTCTTTACAGACCCTTCACTTATTCCTTCCCCTTCCTTATCCGGTTTTTCTCACCTTCCATTGTCCATTTTGCTTTTTTTTTTTCTTTGCTACCGTACACTTGAAGCTCAGTCAGTTGAAAGACAGAATCAAAGGTGTGAAGGATGTATACAGTGACTAGAATTTGAATCCTCTACACATTGACTTCATACAGGTGCCTTATCGCCTTGTCTGCCCAAATGTGGTGTAACTTTCTGATGTTTATATGGTGCAGAGGAGTGGGGAGAGAGAGAGAGAGAGAGAGAGAGAGAGAGAGAGAGAGAGAGAGAGAGAGAGAGAGAGAGAGAGAGAGAGAGAGAGAGAGAAGGCCTCCACTCAGATATCCTAAGCTAAGTATACAAAAAAAAAAAACTCTTCTCATCACCTCCTCACCTTCACCTGTCCTCTATGTGTGACATTTCGTTGTAGTGTCGCATTTCTTTTATCTGTTTATGTGCATGTTTATTGTTCTGAACCTGTTAAGTGCTCGGCTCTTCTCCTTGCCGAAACCTTCCCTTGTAAGATTTTCTGTCTTACTAATGGGAGGGTTAACCTATGACTGAAGAAGAGGGGGGATTTCAATATACTTATCTAAACTTTGATGATCCTTTTGGCATTTTACTTTAAGGACGGACACCTCAATGGGCTTCTTGTTTCATAAGTTTTTGTAGCCCATGGCCAGTGCCCTTCTTGCATTTAAAAAAAAATTAAATAACTTTTCGTCCTCTTCACTAGTAAGCACTGAAATTTTCTGCCTCCCCTTCAACCTTGTTTCCCTCATGGCACCTTCCTTCTACATCAAGCAACTTACTCTGGTCCCTTCTCGTCTCACACGTCTCTATCGTGTATTACTTTATGTCAATTTTGAACATTCGCGACAAGTCAGAACCGATCACGCCTCCCACGGGTCTCCTACAGCTTGTCCGGGCAGCGGGGAACAGTTGCACACTCCTCGCACCCCAAACACAGAGCCAGCAATGAAGAAATGACGGAAGCTGCTGTTTAGTTCATGGTAGGAAGGTCGTTGTGAGTTTAGGAACGTGCGATATCAGCTCAAGATCAAGACAGGAGATGTATGGTGGCTATCTCTCTCTCTCTCTCTCTCTCTCTCTCTCTCTCTCTCTCTCTCTCTCTCTCTCTCTCTCCTCTCTCTCTCTCCTCTCTCTCTCTCTCTCTCTCTCTCTCTCTCTCTCTCTCTCGTGCTAAAGATTTCCGTGTTTTTCATTTTCATATATTAGTTTTTTATTATCGTTGAACAATAATTTTATTTTCATTGAACGTGGGAAGCCGCAAGAAACCAGTGCGTCAGTCTTGTATATTGTCCACCTATCATCCCTATTCATAACTTTGTGTAATCTTGTCAAGTTCCCCGTTGACTCGGCATTAACAACCAACCACAGACTACACCTACACATTCTCGTATTTCTCTTGCGTAGGTTAAAGATGATGAAAAACACACGAGACGAAACAGACAAGCTAAAGTAGACAGTTGTTTAAGCTTGACTTGAAACTTCTGTCTCCCTAACTTGTTTTCTCACTAGACTGGAGGGAAACACAACAAGGAATTTCATTTTGTATTCTATCTTATTGTGTTGATCTTTTATTTTTTTCCTTCTTCTGTGTCTCGCTTCTTTTTTTTTTTTTTGTCTCGGAGGTCAGATGCCATTGCTGACGACGGGAAAAAAGGAAACATTGTGTAGACGTGCCAGTAGTAGCAGCAGCAGCAGTAGTAGTAGTAGTGATAGTAGTAGTAGTAGTAGTAGTAGTTGTAGTAGTAGTAGTAGTAGTCATAGTAACAATAGTAATAATAGTAATAATGGAAGAGTTTTATATCGTCATTTTTAGTAAAGACGCATTTTTCCTTCTTATATTTTTTTCTCTCTTATTTGCCATCGCTCCTCGAGTCTGTACTTTGTGAAGGTAGTTGAGATTTTTCGAGACGTGGCAACCTCGCCCCCCAGTCCCCGCCCCCTCCCACCATCTTGAGGAGAAAATCAATGATCATCAGAGGAGCGTGATGCCGGCCGGGAGATGAAGAGAGAGAGAGAGAGAGAGAGAGAGAGAGAGAGAGAGAGAGAGAGAGAGAGAGAGAGAGAGTTCATGCTTCATTGGCCACTTGGAACTTACGGAATATAATGTAATTAATTCAAATGACATGTGTTTGATTAGGCGAGGATAAGCAGAGGCCGCAGAGATAGAGATAGATAGAGAGAGAGAGAGAGAGAGAGAGAGAGAGAGGAGAGAGAGAGAGGAGAGAGAGAGAGAACACCAACTCACAGGAACAAATTCTAAACTCGGGCGGAACTCCAGCAAACTGTTCGTGTGTGCATCAGATTTTCAGCCGGATTTCAGAGTGTGCCGGGAGGAGCCTTCGTGTGGCGGGGCATCTTTAAGACAGAAGTGGAAGAGGAGCAGGAAGAGGAAGAGGAGGAGGCAGAGGAGGAGGAGGAGGTGGAAGAGGAGGAGGAGGAGGAAGTATCAGGAAAAAGGGGAAGAGTAATAACTTTGTGCCTCCTTTTTATTACTCTTACCATTATTATTATTTTTCAAGAAATTTTCCGCGCATGGGCCGTGAAGCGTAGCCAATGAGCGGGAGGCTGGCGAGGCGCGGCAGCCAATCAGTGAGGAGTGGGGGTGGTGCCATCTCGCGGCCAGGACAGGAAGTCGCGTTCTCCCAGCCAGCGTGCACTTGTTCTTGAAGCAGAGAAGGAGGACTGGCTGGCTGGCTGGCTGGCTGGCTGGCGGACTGGCTGCTATTTTCTCGTCCTTCTACACGAGCCTTCCACCTCCAACAAAACCAACTGAATCTTGTAGTTTTGCCAGTCCTTTGTATTTTCCTTGGTCTTCTCGCTTTTCTTCTCATTTCGTTCTGAGTGGGGAAGGTTAGGAGACATCCGCGGCCGAGAACGAAGAGAGGGGAGGAGGAGGAGGAGGAGGAAGAGGCTCTTGGCTCTTCTCTGATTGGTTGACGTCTTTATCGATTGACTTCAGGGGACGTCTTTCAGAAAGTTCTCCTCCTCCTCCTCCTCCTCCTCCTCCTCCTCCTCCTCCTCCTCCTCCTCCTCCTCCTCCTTCCGCCCGTCCCTCGTCCTTTTCCTCTTCTTGATGCTGCTCGAGGCTTCCTGTTCGTAGGGAAGGACTTTCTCTACTTTTCTCTCTTCTTCTTCCTCTTACTCCTCTTCCTCTTTCGCGTCCTCCTTCTCCTCCTCCTCCTCCTCCTCCTCCTCCTCCTCCTCCTCCTCCTCCTCCTCCTCCTCCTCCTCCTCCTCCTGGCTTTTGTTTCCTTGCTTCCTTCACTTCCTCTTTTTTTTTTTTTTTTCTCTCTTTGTCTAGTTTTTCCTCAGTGATACTATTTCCCTCCTCCTCCTCCTCCTCCTCCTCCTCCTCCTCCTCCTCCTCCTTCTGCTTTACTTCAAAATTCATGTTTACGTAGATTTACTTAACAAATGTTTACCTTTCTTAATGTTTGTTTTTTGTTACTTTGTGGTAATTTCTTTGAACCTTCTCTCTCTCTCTCTCTCTCTCTCTCTCTCTCTCTCTCTCTCTCTCTCTCTCTCTCTCTCTCTCTCTCTCTCTCTCTCTCTCTCTCTCTCTCTCTCTCTATATATATATATATATATATATATATATATATATATATATATATATATATATATATATATATATATATTGGCCTCGCGTTTCAGTGTCCTCGTCTGGTGTCCTCGTGTTGGCAGCAGCTTCCCTTTGGCGTGCATGTGGCAGGAGCGTCACCTCGATGTCTGCTTCTTGAGTTCGATGGTTTAGGGCTGAGAAGGCCAGTCGTGCTCCTCAGTGTAGATAGAAAATTCGCAGGTAGACAGTGGAGGGGAAGTTAATTGGCGTGTAAAGATGGTTAATTTCTGTTTTTGTTTATTTGTTTACCGTTTTACTTATTTGTCTTATGTTGTTGTTGTTTTTTATGTGTGTGTGTGTGTGTGTGTGTGTGTGTGTGTGTGTGTGTGTGTGTGTGTGTGTGTGTGTGTGTTTTATTCGTTGTTTTCTTTGACGAACACTCTCTCTCTCTCTCTCTCTCTCTCTCTCTCTCTCTCTCTCTCTCTCTCTCTCTCTCTCTCTCTCTCTCTCTCTCTCTCTCTCTCTCTCTCTCTCTCTCTCTCTCTCTCTCAGGTTTTCACTCAGTTTATAGACACGTTGCTAGAGGGAACTTAAAAAATTAACAAAAAAATATTACCATAATGAGATAATCCTTACGAATTAAGACTTGAAGACCTAAATTTGTTCAGCCTGAGAGACAGACCTTACGAATAAGCACTAGAAGAGCTTATTTTTTTAGCTAACAGAAATACAGAATGCGTGGTGATCACATAGAAGTGCTAAATTACTAGAATTATATAACAACGTCAATGCACAAGATTACATTCGATCAATTAGACTATAGAATACACGAGAGTTTTGAGGTAATTGGCAACAGATTATCGCCAAATGAAGCCAGACACTCTTTCTTCACTGAGGTTGTTACCATCTGAATTCTCTGCCTTTCTAGTGTCACCGATATAACAGTGACAGTTTTCAAGAAGATTTTGCACATTTACTTAAACTGGAGTCCGCGGGTAAGCTAATGTGCGTCATCATAGCGAAATGGGAAGTCTTGCCAATGTTATTTTGAAGCGTCGTTATTTTCGAGGCTGTTGTTGATGCTCTGACGCTGCTGGGGCTGTCCGGATGGCTGCGGTAAAGTGGTCACTCTTATCTCGCTCCTGTAAAAATTTATGTGTAGCTTTTCCACTTTTTTCCACGAAGGTTTCAAGATTATTCAGAATGTTATTTTGACTTGTTTTTGGACTTTTCTCTTTATGCCAGTCAATCTTTCCCATAATCATCTACAGCTTTTAAAAGACTTAATTTTATGTACTGGTCTCTCAAATACGAATTTCTGTAGCTTAACAAAAATGACAATCTGTTTTAGATTCATTTGTTCTTTGTGTACATCTAAACAATTTATTACAGTGGCCTTAATGTCAACAAAAAAATGACCATAGCAGAAAAAAGTTAAGAATGGCCACCTCCATTGGTCCTTTTTTTTTTTCTCTCGTCTCCTTTTATCCGTTTTGTTGCCTTTGCTCATAGTCACTCCTACATGAATGAAAAAGAAAATGAAAGTATAGGATTTCCTCCCATCCTGTTAGCTACTACGGGAACGAGTGCTGTATGGGGAGGAGCCTTCATCTTTACTATCCTACTTCATTTACCTAAGATTAAACACTGCAGCTTATTATAAACAGCCTCGTAGGGTCCAAAGAGTCTGTTGTAGTTTTTTTCTTTCTTTTCTTTGTGTGTGTGTGTGTGTGTGTGTGTGTTTGTGTTTGTGATGATACATAATGACAGTGCGATGGAATTTAAGTCGTTTCGGTAAAATGGCAATAGGTGTGACTTGGAGCTCCAGAACCCGAATTGTGGATGACTTCATTATAGGGAGCAATGTGCAGGCTCTGTAACAGTATAGTGGGGAGAATGTCTTTGAATGAAAATATATATCTAGTGCATATTGTGTGATTTAAATATGTGTGGTTTTAGTAGTGTGCGTGTGTGTGTGTGTGTGTGTGTGTGTGTGTGTGTGTGTGTGTGTGTGTGTGTGTGTGTGTGTGTGTGTGTGTGTGTGTGTGTGTGTGTGTGTTTCATGAGAGCAAACACATAATGACTCCCTCTGGCGGCCAACAATGGAATTTCCGACGCTTTTGAAGATTCCGGAGAGAGAGAGAGAGAGAGAGAGAGAGAGAGAGAGAGAGAGAGAGAGAGAGAGAGAGAGAGAGAGAATATGGGGAGCCAATAATCTCTTTCACCCCATTTCACCCTTTCCCCTTCATCCCTCTCCCTCTCTCTCTCTTTATACGCAACCTCTCACCCCTCCCTTTCCCTTTCTCTCCCACACCCCTCTCCTCCTCCCTCCCCTCTTGTCCCCTCACACTGGCAGCGGAAGGCACCAAATGGCACTCACTTTGAGACGCCCACTAGTGCCATTTCTCCTCCAAAGTCCCTTTTATTCCCTAAAAGTGTAAGTGCCAGAAGCCAGCAAAGGGAAAGGAGGAGGAGAGGGGAGGAGGAGCTGGAGGAGAAGGAGGAATGAGGGAAGGTGCCTTTTTCTCTCCATCTCTTCACCTCCTCTTCGTTGGTTTTTCTTCCTCCCTCATTTTTCCACATTAGTTGTTTTGTTGTCTTTTTTTTCATTATTTTTTTTATCTCTATATATCTTTTTCCTTTGTTTGTTTGTTTTTTTTATTGTAGTCTTTTTGTATTTTCTTTTTCTCTGCGTAGTAGTGTTTTTCTTCTTTCTCAAGATAATAGTTTTTTTTTTTTTTTTATCTTCTCGACATTGTTTTTTATTGTTCTGTCCTTTTTAGCAGACTTTCCTTTCTTTTCTCTTTCTCTTTCTCTTCATATCATTCGTTTGGCTCTTTTAGTTACCTTTATTTTCATTCCCCCTTCTTCACATATCGATTCCTTTATTTCTTAAATGTCCTTTTATTTAGATATGTTTTTTTTTTTTATTTACTTTCCGTATCCACTAGCAGCATTCCTCTTCTGCAAATTCAACGAAGAAAAAGAAGAATATCCCTTAAGGCTCAGTAGATAAAGGTGATACACGCATTCAGTCACCGGTGCAGTTAATGACATGCTGGCCAGTATTCTTCAACACTAGAATCTCACTAGAATTATTTTCAAACGTTGCAGAAATTATAACTCGGATTCTCATGCGTATTGTTTACCTTTGGAGAAGTACATCATTATATCATTAGAATCATGAAATTACTCTTGAAAATTCTGTCCTCTAACTTCTACTGCAGCATGTTAAAAGCAGTCAAGACGAGCCATCAAAACGTTTAAGAATACAAAACTGTTGATACTTATTTCATTTGGGCAATCATACGCAATTGTAATGTGCAAAAATGGAACTCAACTAAAAAGCCACTAAAAGATTTTGTCTGTTACGTCATTACTATCTGTGCCATCCTTCAGAATTGTACTCTATACTTCAGTCATAGTATTTTATTAAACCTAAGGGTAAACAGCACTCATTGGTCCGTACTCTAAAACTCTTTGTTCTTTCAGTAGGATTATTTTCAAAGGCCACAGAGATGATTAATAGTTTTAATGCGTGGGTTTTCCTATTAATGGAGCAGAAATCTTGTTAAATTTTACCTAGAACCATGAAAAAAAAATTTAAAAATACCTCATATGACCTCCATTACAGGCTGTATTGTACCCATCACTTTGTGCTCGCATAAAAAAAATGTACCAGAGTTTGTTCAAGAACTTAGTGAATAATAAACGCTGAGTGAATGTTACAGGTAAAACAAAGAAAGGATGCCCTGTGGAAGTGTAGAATTGAATTAACTTAAGCTTCATTTGGGATTCATATTAGCAGACGCTTTGATCTCTCATTTGAACTGTTTCCAAAGGCCACAGAGATTAATGATAGTGTTCTCATGAGAGGTTTTCCCATTGATGATGCAGAAATCTTGTTAAATTACCACTAAAATCATGAAAACACCCTTCCACTGTATTTTCTTTTTCTAATATAAGAGATCAGACGACGATCCGTTAAGAAATACGAGCCATAAGGTTAGCTGTCATATAACCAATAATGATAAAAATAAAGAGAAGCACTCTGCGTATACCTTCCCATTGGTTAGTACTTTGTGTGACGGAAACTTTCTTGCTAAAAATTTGTACTGGGGAAGACAATTATAATGAGAGACGGGACTGAAGGAGCTGACAGGAAGCGACAGAAGAGAAATGGAGGGAAGGAAGGCAAGGTTTTAAAAGTGGATAAGACAGAAGGGATGAAAGAAGGAAATGAAAGAGAGCAAATGAAGTGAAGAAAGAAGAAAGGAAGGTTTTGATGCTTTTGAGAATTAAAAAAAAAAAAAAAGGATACAATAGAAGGGAGGCTCTTAAAAAAAAAAAAAAAAAAGAGAATAAGTGAAGTAGAGGAATTAAGTTTTTTGCTGTATAAGAGAATAAGAAAGAGGATAAAACAAAGGGAATGATAGAGAGAGATAATAAAGAAAACGATGGAAAAGTAATGAGGTGAGAGAGGGCAAATCTTTAATGTGTAAGAAAAGGATAAGAAAGAGGACAGAAAAGAAATTACAGAAGGAACTAAAAGAAAAGGACAAAAGAACAATTAAGTGAGGGGAAGGCAAGGTTCTGATATTAAAGAGAAGGAAAACAAATAAGAAACATTGGCAAGGAAGAAAGAGTGAAAGAAGTGGGAAGAAGGAGACTTGAAGAAAAGAGAACAAAGAAGTTAGGGATGACACAGGAGGAACAGAAAAAGAAAAATAAGACGAGAGGAGAAAAGGAAGGAGGGAAAGTAGGCACTACGAAGAAAGAAAGAAGAGGGAGAAAGTGATTTGGAAGGAAAAGAGAACGAAGAAATTAGAAAAATGACAGAATGAACAAGAGAAGGAGGATAGAAGAAGGAAGAAAAAAATGGAAAAGCAGTCACTAGGAAAAAAAGTAAGAAAGAGACTTGGAAGGAAAAGAAAACGGAGAAGCTAGGAATGACACAGGAGGAATAAAAGAAGGCATAAGAGGAAAAAAAAAAGGAAAGAAGGAAGATGAGAGTGAAGAAAGCAAAAAGTCCTGGACATATCGTATTTTCTCTCTATGTAAAACAAAAAAAAAAAAAAAAAAAAATCGGAGCATAAGAGTGTTTGTGTAGTGGAGGGGGTTCTGTTTGGCGTTAGTCTGTCCGGCGGCTAATGGGCGAGGCTGATAAGGGAAGGGAAGGGCATTTAATTATGTTCCTTATTAACTCTCTTCCTTTTGTGGTCTTTGTTTGAGTTTGGCGTTTATGGCTACACGTCTGAACACAAGATTGAGACTAATAACACGAGAGGCTCCGCTGAAAGGGGCCGTGTTGGGGGGTGGAGGGGGTGAATGTAAGATAGTGTTGCCATGCGATTTTTTTCTTTTCTTTTTCTTGTTTTTTTTTATTTATTTATCTATTTGTTTGTTTTATTTTATTTTTTGTCTTTTTTATTATTTTTTATTTATTTTTATCTTTATTTTTTTATTGATTTATTTATTTTATTTATTTTATTTATTTATTTATTTATTTATTTATTTTATTTATTTATTTTATTTATTTTTTTTTTTTTTTTGCGTGGGTATGAAGCAGGCCGGCCTAAGACAGAAAAATGAAGGGGAAAAAAAAGCCCAATAAAAAAATATCACTCCCTTAAAATAGTTACACAGAAGATTAAAAAAAAAAAAAAACAGGAGGCCCATTTAGTCCCGCAGACGTCCTGATAGGTACTCTTGCGACAGTTCGTGTGGAAGGAGGGAAGAAAGAAAAAAAAAACATAAACGGGCAGAGATTTCCAGCTCCACCAGTGAAAATGATGAAAGAGTGAAGGTACTGGTGAATTCTTGCATTAGTGAGATGGACAGTATTGAAGATACGTTCGTTTGCGTAGAACTCCTTTCGGGACCAGCATTTCAGTGGGCTTTTTTATTTTTTTATTAGATTTTTGTTGCCCTTGACCTGTGTCCCACCAACATAAAAAAATTTAAAAAAAAATAACTATAATGAACAGTAGCAGCTGAGAGTCGTCGCCTTAGGACAAAACAATGTAGACAATCGCATAGTCTTAGCCAGTTTTATTGAGCAAAATTGTACAGATTTACATAACATTACAGTAAATCAATATAAGATCCTGTTTAGTCCAAATAAAGAAGTATACTTTAACATATATACACAGGAGCATGGATGAATAGTTTTAGCACCAGCGGCGAGGCGGGGCACGGCTTTACGTACCAACAAGAAATATCTGACACAGTATAAGCCACAGTAATGAAAACGCAAAACTTTATGGATCAGGTTCTTTCTTTTCTTTTTTTTTTCTGTTTTCCCTGAAGATTCACATTTTTCTATGCTATCAAAACCGTTCACCAATTCTCAAGGTCTTTTTTTTCATGCATTTCGTATACCATCTCAGACTTTTCCCAGTAGCACGTACATGGAGAGCTACTGTTCCGCCGTGAATACTCGTAACCCAAGATGAGCGGCGGGCGATAACACGCTGTCTCTCCCACTCCCGGCCCCGACTCTCCGTGAAATCAGTGTCAGTACTCGGATGGCAGTGAGTGGCAGTGAGTGGCGGGCTAATGACACGGAGGCCGCCTGGCGCAACACCTCACCGCGGGGCCGCCAATTGGGGTGGTGAACAAAAAGCTTGGTGTCTCCCGGCGTTGCTGAAGTAAACAGGTGGAAACGCGCCGTAAAAAAAAGTACTCCTCCTGTGTCTTGTTCTGCGTGTACGTGTGTTTTGTCATAGGGGGTTAGGAAAAAAGTAGCGGGAAGTTATTGTTGTCTGATAATTATACCGTACACATAATTTATACTTTGATCTGTGGTACATTTGTTATTACAGAAAACGTTTTGATTGTATACATAGCAGTGTCCTTATTGTTTATTGTATTCTGCCTGAAGGTCTCTCTCTCTCTCTCTCTCTCTCTCTCTCTCTCTCTCTCTCTCTCTCTCTCTCTCTCTCTCTCTCTCTCTCTCTCTCTCTCTCTCTCACCACAAGGTCGTTAAGGGTCAGGTGATTTGCATTTTGACCTCAGGAATCCATAAGGAAATGATGTGGGTGGTCACCGCATGAGAGAGAGAGAGAGAGAGAGAGAGAGAGAGAGAGAGAGAGAGAGAGAGAGAGAGAGAGAGAGAGAGAGATTACAAGTTAGATTAATAACATCACTAGAGATCTTGTTACTGTTTTTCTCCCCCTCTCCTCCTCCTCCTCCTCCTCCTCCTCCTCCTCCTCCTCCTCCTCCTCCTCCTCCTCCTCCTCCTCCTCCTTCTCCTCGTTCTTCTTGCTCATCTTTTTCTAAGTCTTCGTCATCGTCATCTCTCTCGGGCAATCTTCTTGGTGACCTCACATAACCATAATCACTTGAAATGTAGCATTGGTTAAGCTTCACACTGGAGGCGCCTCGGAGACACAGCTCCGGGACTTGAAGGAGGAGGAGGAGGAGGAGAAGGAGGAGGAGGAGGAAGACGACGAGAAGAATAAGAGGAGAGAGACGACGACAAGGACGAGGAGAAGAATGAATAAGAAGAAAACATGACGAAGGAGCCGAGGAGGAGGAGGAGGAGGACGAGGAAGGATGGAAAATGTACAGATGAAACTAGAAGAACAAAAGAAGACATGAGATAAGAGAAAAAAAAAGGAGGAGGAGGAGAAGAAGGAAGAGTAAAAAGAAGAAGGATAGGACGAAACAGGAAAAATAAAAGAAGAGAAAAGATAAGAGAAGGGCAGAAAGACGTAACAAAAAGCAGGGAGGAGGAGGAGGAGGAGGAGGAGGAGGAGGAGGAGGAGGAGGAGGAGTAGGAGGACGAGAAAGAAGACGAGGGGGAGAAGGAGAAGAAGAAGAGAGTGGGAGAGAATAAGACACAGAAAACTGAATAAACAAAAGGCAAGAAATGTAAGGAACACGCAGTAAAGACGAGGAATAATAGAAGAGTGGAGAATAAAATGAAGGAAGGAGAGAGGAATGAATGCGTAAGAAGGGAAGAGAAGAAGGAGGAGGAGGAAGAGGAGGAGACGGTGATGACTGTCAGAAGTGAGTGATTGCTAAATAATTCCTTCGAGGCTCACCACCATCCGCTAGAGAGAGAGAGAGAGAGAGAGAGAGAGAGAGAGAGAGAGAGAGAGAGAGAGAGAGAGAGAGAGAGAGAGAGAGAAGCACAAATGGGAGGTACAGGGAGGAATGAGGGGCAGGGATATGGAGGACGAAAGGAAGAGGGGTGTTGAAAAGGTAGTGAGAGAGAGAGAGAGAGAGAGAGAGAGAGAGAGAGAGAGAGAGAGAGGCTATGGGCTATCGTTCCTCAGACCACCCACTACTGAAGTGACTTTGAGCGATGACTAGAGTAAACACACACACACACACACACACACACACACACACACACACACACACACACACACACACACACACACACACACACACACACACGTCATTATAAAACAGTAAACCACTTAACTACATCCTCTACCACCGCTCTGCATTTCACTACAGTTCCACCACCACCACCACCACTACCACCACCACCACACTTCACGCTGTCACGCCACCACCACCACCACCGCCATTAGCAGCAGCGTTCGCCACATCACTCCACCATTTAACCCATAACGCGCTGTACTCTCACCATCCTCCACTAATTGCCTATTATCCACACCACCACCACCACTACCACCACCAGCACAGCATTCCCATACGGATCGATTGATAGATACACAGAAAGAAAGATAGATAGATAGATAGATAGATAGATAGATAGATAGATAGATAGATAGGCAGATAAGTGCTCGTAAATATTTACTGAGATAGATACTTAAAGACATGGCCAGATAGATAGATAGATACATACATACATACATACATACATACATACATATATACATAGATTGATAGATAGATAGAAAAATCTTCCTTGATGGATGTTTCGGAAGATAGAAACATGGATGTATAATATATAACAGATACGTAAATAGATATACAGGTTTATAGACAGACAGACAGATCAGCATACACTCATACATGCATAGACAGCTAAACAGACAGATAAACGCTCGCTAACAACATCATTTACCAATCAGTCAGAAATGTCTCTCAAAAAATAACCAGACTTCGAATGTTCCCAGAGTACAAGCAGTTATGATCTAAATAATCTCAAAATTCAAAAATGTACTGGAACAAAATATCCCTCCAGTGCACATCACAAAGGAACGCAAAAGAGGAACAAATATTACCATACCTGCTGGCCTTTACGAGACTGTGATAAGCTATATTTTTATCTAGAGTAAGAGATGTAGGATAGTAAAAGTGGAAGTCCCAGATCATTCTTTTACCGTTATTTAAAACAGCCTTCCTTAATCACTAGCCACTGTGGGAAAGCGTTTTTTTCTTGCCATACACACACATTTAAACATTATTACTGATTATAAATTACAAAACATATTCTCACAGTCACTTTCTTTCTTGTAGACGATTATAAGAATTCCATACATTGTTTTTGGTGTCGAGAATTGTTGCAGATAGCAGGCAAGGGGTAATGACATCATAATTTGCACTCTAATCTACTTCTACTTGCGCCTCATGTTACGCATAATCATAATTAGACGTCACACTCACTTCCACTCTAATTTATTTCCTCCTTTTCCTGTCTTCATAACCTAACCTAACTTAACTTCCTAAGACTCTATCAAGTTTCATTACTAGACTGTCAGCATATCAGAGGACATCGCATTGAAGGAGCACGCAAAACACAGCGACAAATAAGTGCAGAGAGTTACTTGATTTGTGACCACTGCTGTACATCACACCTCACTATAACGAAGATAGTGAATTGGACTGGTATAGCCTAACACATGACCACCTATACTATGTCAGGCAACACAATGCTCCCCCTCGCACGGCCATACAAAACGAGCCCTCATTGCAGAGAGAGAGAGAGAGAGAGAGAGAGAGAGAGAGAGAGAGAGAGAGAGAGAGAGAGTGTATGTGTCTGTATCTCTCTCTCTCTCTCTCTCTCTCTCTCTCTCTCTCTCTCTCTCTCTCTCTCTCTCTCTCTCTCTCTCTCTCTCTCTCTCTCTCTGCTTTTGTTTCCTTAAAAACACGAAATTCATTCCAGAGATCCATTGCAGAGAGAGAGAGAGAGAGAGAGAGAGAGAGAGAGAGAGAGAGAGAGAGAGAGAGAGAGAATTCCCTTTTTCTCCTCTGCTTTGTTTCCTTATAAATACGAAATTCATTCCAGCCTTACTGACATTTTCCTGGCGGACTCTGTAATATTTCCGGGGATAATAAAGCCGCGGGAGAAGACTGAAGCCTGGCGGAGTATAATATAATGTGAATGAAATAGAATGATATATAAAATAATCGTCAGGCCGGGGACAGGAAATGGCGGCTTTTGTGTGAGTGAGGGAGAGAGAGAGAGAGGGAGAGAGAGAGGGAAAAAAAGATGGGGGGAGTATATGTATGTATGTGTATGTGGGGGGTTCTCTCTCTCTCTCTCTCTCTCTCTCTCTCTCTCTCTCTCTCTCTCTCTCTCTCTCTCTCTCTCTCTCTCTCTCTCTCTCTCTCTCTCTCTCTCTCTCTCTATTCTTCATTATATTAATAGAGTGAAAAGGTGAACGAATTTTCTCTCTCTTTCTCTTTTCCTTTTATTTATCCATTGTTAGTGAACGTTTCCGGGTAATGGGAACGGATATACTTACATACATACATACATACATACATACATACATACATACATACATTCATTCATAAAAACAAAACGTACGAAATATAATATCTTTTGGGTATGGAAACGCACATACATACATACATACATACATACATACATACATACATACATATACAAAACCTATGAAATATACGTAGAGAGTACTATACATATGCCCCCAATACTAAACGCAAGCTCAAAGCAAGAGTGTATATCTGCATGCATAAATGGATTACTTGATGTATCGTCAAGTATAATTTTTACATCACATCACATAACATCAAATTTATCTCAGATCATCGCAGCATCACATCAAATCACGTCACATCACCACCTTCCTCTCAAACCACTCCAGCATCACACCACATCACTTCACATCTATACCTTCCTTTCACACCACCCCAGCATCACATCCCAGCTCCCACACCCCTGCACCCTCCAGTCACCCCAGCAGCACCTCCGGGCCTCCCCTGCCCAATGAGTGGTGTTAATGCCTTGTTTATGAGTTAATGGCGGGGTGTAGGACGCAGCAGTATTAGTATTATTTGTACTACAGCTTTTTTCCTCCCCCTCGTATCCAGCGAGAGTTAAGCGCAACGTGCACGAAGCTTTGCGCAATGAACGGAGCTTGTGGGCGATGCTTAACGGGAAGCTGTGAGGCCGGGCGGTATTTGGAGCGTTTTATTCAAGGGGGTCAATGTTAGGGCGGCGGTATTGTGCCGAGGGCGGGGATCGTATTACCCGAGGCTGGGTCTTGTCCGTGTTTTGAGTGATTCAGGGACGCTAGCCAGGGAGGGAGGGAGGAGAGGAAGGAGGGAGAAGGGAGGCGCTACCACCACCACTACTCCTGCCACCGCCACCCGTCCTTCCCTTCATTCCCTTCCCCAATATAACGGATACCGCCATTAACAGAGGGCCGAGTCTCGCACCGCCGCGGCCGCATACTGTCAGTAGTAATGCCGGTAGAACATCCCTGCCGCCAACACCTTCAGGTCAGCCTGTTTTGAAGGAAACCCTAAAATGTTTTCGTTCTGTCAACATGTCTGCCTCCATTTTCTGTTGAGAGGAAGCTTTTTTACGCCCAGGGGGGTCCATTGTCTCCCAGCCACGCCCGCTCCCCTGGTGCTGGGTACGGGTGCGGCCATTGTGGCTGCACGCGGTGGTGGAGGGGGCCACCACGTGCACGCGCGTGTGTGTGTGCCGGCGTGGAATGAAGTGATGGAGGAGCGAGACTGCCAGCACGCGAGCCTCACTTAGCATTAACTGACCTTGTCGAGGCCACGCAAGGTACACGCCTCTGCCTGACCCCTCCCCCTTCCCCCTGCCTCTGCTTGACCCCTCTTCCCTCCCCTCCAGCCTCTGCCTGACTCCACCTCCCCCACACGTCTCAGCCTGAGTCCTCCTCCTCCCCCACCATTGCCTCTGCCTGACCCCCCTTCCTCCTCCTCTGCCTCCCCCACACGCCTCTAATTACAAGGTCTTTTGAAGTCACCAATCGACACCAAGCATTGCCGAAGAATCCTCTGAGAATACCAATGACCGTCTAAATGCATCGGAGTCACGCAGCGCTCCATCATAAATACCGTGAGGGCCACTCGTTGGTAATCGAAGTACACGCTGTAAGTATACACACCAGTCATGCATTTGTCCTCTCCCTCCACCACCACCACCACCACCGCCGCCGCCGCCGCCGCCGCCACGCCTCACCAATCTCAGTCAGATCAAATAGCTTGGTGAAATTATCCGCGATATTACCAAACTCCGGGGCAAGAGATGGAATAAAGCTTTTCCTCTCTCTCTCTCTCTCTCTCTCTCTCTCTCTCTCTCTCTCTCTCTCTCTCTCTCTCTCTCTCTCTCTCTCTCTCTCTCTCTCTCTCTTTATGGGGACAGAGACGGACATAAACACAGGAGTGATTTGCCCACACACACACACACACACACACACACACACACACACACACACACACACACACACACACACACACACACACACACACACACACACACACACTTACCTCTTATTTCCTTAACCCTTCGTCACTCTCCCCTTCCTTAAAACTAGGCCCCCCTCCACTCTCCTTCTCCAACCCTCCCCCAGACACACACACACACACACACACTTCCACAAAACACGGTGGCTGTGGATTTGCAAATGAAAAATAAGACGAAGAAAAGGAAAAAAAAAGGAGAAAAAGATACGTAGTTTATGCGTTCAATTACAGAGGCAGTGTGTCCCCGCGGTTACTAATCTGGCTGAGGCACGAGCTATAACGTTGCTTGCTGTATTACCATCTCTTTAATAATTCGAGCATTAAGTGTTCTCAGGAGGAGCTCAGAGACAGATATATACCCTTCACTGCATTTACCAAGGGATTTCTGACCCCGTTTCTTTATTTTTTGCCATTTTTTCTCCCATTCTTTGCTATTGTTTTGTGTCAGCGAGTCGTTAGGGGAGCTGGAACGACTACTACGCTCTCTCTCTCTCTCTCTCTCTCTCTCTCTCTCTCTCTCTCTCTCTCTCTCTCTCTCTCTCTCTCTCTCTCTCACTCTCTCTTCCTTCTGCAGCAGTTTATGATCATCGTTGGTCGTCAGTCACACAGGCAAAGGCGGAGGTACATTATGATCCTGTGGTTTGTGACTTGTGACCACCAATGCTTCTCCTCTTGTCATTTTCTTCGATCTGATCCACTTGGTCCTTCTCATTTTTTTTTTTTTTCACTTCTTTGTCGTTTTTTTTATTTGTTGGGATAGGGTATTGTTTGATTTTTTTTTTTTAGTGCTTGTCTGTATGTGTTTTTCTCTGTCTGGTTCTCTCTCTCTCTCTCTCTCTCTCTCTCTCTCTCTCTCTCTCTCTCTCTCTCTCTCTCTCTCTCTCTCTCTCACTCTCACTCTCTCGTTATTTTTTCCCTCTCTTTTCTCCTTCTCATATTGCATGCACTACCACTATTATCTATTCTATAACTACCACAACTACTACTACTACTACTACTACTACCACCACCACCACCACCACCACCACCACTACGAACCCCCTACCACCACACACAGTACAATACACACTGCACATGCACACAGCACACACCCACCATCCCTTTACTCCCAGCCCTCTTCATCCGTGACCAGCTGGCGGAAATGCACCTTTATACCGCTCGAGGCACCAGGAGACCAAGAGTAAGGCGTGCATAAAATCCCTGCGATGTTGCCCTTTATTACAAGTTTCCCCCACGGAGCATCAGGCGGATATTAGAGACCGTAAGACCGTAGAGATGACTTACCATCGCCTCTCACGTTAGTTTGGGCTAAGACGGAACTCCCGACAACAGGACAAGACGACAAAGCGACCATAACCGTGTGTGTGTGTGTGTGTGTGTGTGTGTGTGTGTGTGTGTGTGTGTGTGTGTGTGTGTGTCGTGATGAAAAAAACAGTGACATCTCAGGGAAAGAAAGCAAGAGAGGAAAGAGAATGTGAGGAGGGAAAGAAGGAGGAGAAGGAGGAAGGCAGGAAGGGAAAAGGATGAACGGTTCTCTATCTTAAACCGGAACCAGAGCAAGGAAAGCAGGAGGGTGAGGAAAGGAAGGAAGGAGGGACGGAGGGAGGGAGGAAGGGGAGGTAGTGGAGGGAAGGAGAAAGGCAGGGAAAGAGAGGCGGGGAGTATAGCGGAGGACTGTTGAAGGGAGGGACGCTTACAGAGAGAGAGAGAGAGAGAGAGAGAGAGAGAGAGAGAGAGAGAGAGGGACGGAGGGAACTATCAAAGGTTTCCCGTCTTGACAGATCTATTGAGCGCTGGAAGGTAATACCCTGTCCGTCCGTCTGTCTGTCTGTCCGTTTGTCCGTCCGCTCCATGGCTTACAAGACGAGTACAGAGAGAGAGAGAGAGAGAGAGAGAGAGAGAGAGAGAGAGAGAGAGAGAGAGAGAGGAGGGGGAGGGAATGCGCAAACTGCTGTGTACAAACAAATAAAAACAATGAAGGGAGCGCTTGTACTCGTATTAATAACGCACACACACGCACACACACACGTACACAGTGCCGTAGATTTGACACACAAACACACACACACACACACACACACACACACACACACACACACACACACACACACACAAGATGGCTCGTCCGATTATATGATATGAAACTACTCATTACGGTCCATCGCTTGCTGCATCCCCCTTTCCTCCTCCTCCTCCTCCTCCTCCTCCTCCTCCTCCTCTTCCTCTTCCCATCAGCCTTCCTCGCCTCGGGATGTAGATAGTGGAACACGGTCGCTTGATAAAGTGGAACGTGGACATAACAGAACGCAGCGGCACTAAGGAGATGGAACAGTGAAGGAGGGAAGGAAAAAGGAACGTGATGGAAGGAGATATAACACAAGGAGAGAGTGACATGAGGTGAAGGTAAGAATGTTTAAGAAAGAGAACCACTAGAAGGAGGATAGAAATGCTGGAAGGAGAAAAATAAACTAGAAGAAGAAGAAATACTCGAAGGAAAAGGAGAAAGGAAGATAGAGCGGAAGGAAGAAGATAAGAGACTCTGGAAGGAGGAAGATAAACTGAAAGAAGGAAGATAAACTGGAGCAAAGAAGGATAAAAGAAAGACAAGATAAAAGACGATGAAACAGAAGAGAGAAAGATACAATGAAAGAAAAAAAGATGAGCTGGAAGGAGAAATATAGACTAGAAGGAGGACGATCAACTAGAAGGACGAAGAGAGACTGAGAGGAGGAAAAAAAAAAAATGCCGAATGATCGATAGTTTTGCTGAGGAGCTGAAACTGTCCATCAACACAGAGCATGGAGGAACAGAGTGGCAGAGGGCAGTGGAGGGCGGTGGAGCGAGGGAGGAAAATCGAGTGGGAGGGAGGAAAGAAAAGAGGAGGAGGAGGAGGAGGAAAGCTGCTCCGGTAACTAGTAGTGTGTATTGAACAACCACTGGACTTTTCTTTTTTCTTCTCTTTTTTTTTTTTTTTAATTCAAGAGGGAAATTTTACTTGGGCACCTTCGGGGAGAGGGACACAGGGGAGGGGAGGGGGAGGGGGAGGGATATAAGACCTGAGACTTAACTATTGCCGGGTCATGTTACGGAGGTTCTTTGAGAGTGAGCTCGCGTAACCTGAGAGGCCACTGGTCCCTTCTTCTCTCTCTCTCTCTCTCTCTCTCTCTCTCTCTCTCTCTCTCTCTCTCTCTCTCTCTCTCTCTCTCTGGCCGTTCGTTTACTCCCCTACCCTATCCTGTCACACGTCCCAGACTCTCTCTCTCTCTCTCTCTCTCTCTCTCTCTCTCTCTCTCTCTCTCTCTCTCTCTCTCTCTCTCTCTCTCTCTCTCTCTCTCTCTCTCTCTGCCTCTACGTAGTTCCTCTCACTTCACAGACGTTTTCTATCTCCCTGTGGTTCCTGCCCGCAGTCTGCCTCCCACACACCTCCTTATTTTCCCTCAAGTTTTTTCCCATAGTTTTGTATCCCTTCACCCACGACACTCACGCATACACACGTAGATCATCTGTGCGTGTGCGTGTGCGTGCGTGTGTGTGTGTGTGTGTGTGTGTGTGTGTGTGTGTGTGTGTGTGTGTGTGTGTGTGTGTGTGTGTGTGTGTCTGTGTGTTTGTGTAAGGTGATCCGCGTGCAGAATGTTGAACTCGGCATATTTAATGTCACGGGAAGATGAGTTCGTAATTCGCACTGGAAATTGTAAACACAGCCATAAAACAAGAGGTGTTGCTCCCGGATCTGCCGTCAAGAGTGTGGAGTCTTGGCTGTGTGTCTGTCTGCCTGTCTATCTGTCTGTCTGTGTGTCTGTCTGGGTGGTGTTTGGTGTTTGTCTGTCTTTTGTTTGTCTGTCTTGAGTTTGTCTTGTGTTTGCCTGTCTTGCGTTTGTCTGTCTTGAATTTGTCTGTCTTGCTTTTGTCTGTCTTAAGTTTGTCTATCTTGAGTTCTTCTGTCTTGCGTTTGTCTGTCTTGAGTTTGTCTGTCTTGAGTTCTTCTGTCTTGAATTTGTCTGTCTTGAGTTCTTCTGTCTTGAATTTGTCTGTCTTGCTTTTGTCTGTCTTAAGTTTGTCTGTCTTGAGTTCTTCTGTCTTGCGTTTGTCTGTCTTGAGTTTGTCTGTCTTGAGTTCTTCTGTCTTGTTTTTGTCTGTCTTGCTTTTGTCTGTCTTGAGTTTGTCTGTCTTGTGTTTGTCTGTCTTGCGTTTACCTGTCTTTTGTTTGTTTGCCTGTCTTGCTTTTGTCTGTCTTTTTTCCACCTGTCTTATGTTTGTCTGTCATTTGTTTATCTATCTTATGTTTATCTGCCTCACGAAGCGCATTCACGATTTTCAGAAGTCATGGATGCAATGGAGGTTCCTTTCTTTCCTGTTCTTCGTAGTATTTCCGTTGTGGTCTTCCTTGGTACTGAGTTATGTATATACTGGATGGGTCAGTAAACTTGCTCTGTTTCTCCAGGATATTCTTCTTACATGTGTCTTCTTTTTTTGGAACGGTATCATTTTTCTTGTTCTTGTTCCTCTCTTGTTCTTGTTTTACTCCATTATCTTGTTCTTATTTTGCTCCATCTCATTGCTCTACTTCCCAGTAAATAATTAAGTAGATTAGTAAGTTGCTGTGTAGATACAAGCAGTAACTTTTCTAATAAGGTTTCTCTTTTTTTTTTTTTTTTACGTTTTACTGATAGTTATTATTGAGTTGATTTTTTTTAATTAGCCTTATTTTGAGGAATCGATTCTCAATTATCACGTTTTGAATGGCGTTGGTTTTATTCCTCAAATCAACTTCCTTGGTGCATAATTTGAGTAACAGACAAACAGACACAGACAGCTAGACACACACACACACACACACACACACACACACACACACACACACACACACACACACACACACACACACACACACACACACACACACACACACACACTAATAGAGACATGCATACACTCACAATTTACAAACTTTCCGAAGAGTGACACGTTCTTGCATCACCAACTTCCACAATTAACCATCAAAAAAAGTCACCTGGCAGTTAACGGGAACCAATCAGGAGGAACATAAGTTGCTCGTTGGCGAATCAGATTGCTGTTTTTCCTCCTTTTATTCATACTCGCCAATGGGAGTCTCGCACGCCCGCCAGCCAACCCGAGCAGCTGGTGGGCCGAGTTTTCCTGGGCCGTGAGTGGTCTGAGCGGCTTTTGTCCTTAGTAGTGAAGGGAATCAGTGTGTTATTGGCCCTGAGTGACCGGCCATCAGAAAGCCATCAGGGCGACGCAAATTATTGTTATTATGTAATGGTGAAGTGATGTTTAGTACAGTGACGTGTTGGTCTTGTATCCCTTTGTGAAGCAAGACGGGAAGAGAGGAGGGAGAGATGAAGGGAGGATGGGTGATGGGAGTAAGACGAGGGGAGAAAAAAATATAGGAGCCAGGAGAGAAAGTTATTTTTAGTAACTGAAGAGAGAGAGAGAGAGAGAGAGAGAGAGAGAGAGAGAGAGATTAATGATTAGGAATATAAGATGAATCATCCTTAAAGAGGCCAAACTTTGTAAAGTACTATTAAACCTTAAGGAGAGGAAAAAACATAGAAAAAAAAACCACAAGAAAGATGGTGAAAGACGAAAGACACCATTCCTTCCTTTCCTTCACCCAATACTTCCTTCTTTTAGTGATCGAAGAGAGAGAGAGAGAGAGAGAGAGAGAGAGAGACGGAGATTAATGATCTGGAACTTAAAACCAATCACTCTAAAAAAACAGCCCAAACTTTGTAAAGAACTATTAAAGCTTCAGAAAGGAGACAAAACAAAACATCTCTGAACTTGAAGAAACCCTGAAGACACCGCTCTCATTTCCTCCACCCTGTGCTCACCCTTACACTCACTCCATCCTCTTTTAACCTTCCCTGTCCCCAAAAATCGGTTAACCCTTGCTGAAAAAAGCGGAGCTAATCTATACTTAACGAGAGGCGCCCCCATTCCCCCTATGTGACGGCACGTGGCTGGCGGGGGGCTGGAAGGCTGCCGATCATTGGTTGCTGACAGGCGGGTGAATGAGAGCCGCGAGGTAATTGGTTGTTTCTATTGAGCGTCGCCCCATCAGATTAGTGCAAATGTTGGGTTTGGTGGGACGCGAGGGACATCCTTCCATTGTGCCTCTATCGCCTTCATCTGCCTCCTGGTCCGACTCTTGGCCTATACGTGTGGTGTGTGTGTGTGTGTCTGTGTGTGTGTGTGTGTGGTGGAGTGCGGATGCTGTCAGATCTAGAAGTCATCTCTTTCGACTTCACTTTCTTTTACTGTAGGTTCTCTCTCTCTCTCTCTCTCTCTCTCTCTCTCTCTCTCTCTCTCTCTCTCTCTCTCTCTCTCTCTCTCTCTCTCTCTCTCTCTCTCTCTCTCTCTCTCTCCGGCTTCCATAAACGACTTGCTTCTCATTACAATCAAGACTTTCTCCTTTCTTTCTTGCTCCCTATCAGATGCTTTCTTTAGTCCCTCGCTATTAACACACACACCCACACACACACACACACACACACACCTGCCGCCCATCACTATTTCGTCCACACTTGAGCTAACAACTAAACATTTTCCTTGGCACCCATCACCTCTTACTTATCACTAGTACTATCATTGCTACGTTTAGCTCCTTTGAACACTCATATTCGTATTCATTTATTCATATTTATTGACTACACATTCATGCCTTAATTTTTATCAGGATCATCATCATGTACTAAGTCCCGGATTCTTAAACACGAGACTCTTAAATAGACCAATTCCAAACGCTACATATGACCAGCCGAGTTTTTTAAGGGTGTTGTCCTAATGCTTGACTCTTTCTTCATCTACCACTCAACTATACATGCAGTCTAGAAAAGTGTAGGTCTCATGGCTTTTCGCAGCTTCCCTTATGTTTTTGTGTTCTTATGTTCTTATGTAAAAAAAAAAAGGAAAAGTTCTTCAGCTAGAGCCCATTAAAGTCGAGAGAAAACACCAAAACGTTTAAAAAATAGTGTTAAGTCACCTCTTGTCACTTCTGCCTTCGTCTTGTTACCTTTGCTGCAACACGTGTATGTGTGTGTGTGTGTGTGTGTGTGTGTGTGTGTGTGTGTGTGTGTGTGTGTGTGTGTGTGTGTGTGTGTGTGTGTGTGTGTGTGTGTGTGTGTGTGTGTGTCTGTTGTACCTCAGCACG
>NC_087152.1:37454316-37456816 GCF_035594125.1 Scylla paramamosain | reverse complement strand
GTGTGTGTGTGTGTGTGAACGGATGCACAATTCAAGGTGATGCTCAAGATCAGTTATGAATAGTTATTAGCGAGTGTCTTGTATTGCTGCTACTCGTGCACTTCATAACTCCAACAGGTTCTCTCCCGTCTCCCACCCCCGCCACGCCCCTCACTCCACCACCAAGCATCCTCACACCGTCCTTGATCGAGAGGTGCACTTCGCTACCTTCCAGAATGTACAATCTTTAGGTGTGGCTTTCGTCTCATTGGCTCAATTTACTGAAGTGGGCATCAAGAGAGTAAATTAAATACTTGACTATTTCTAAGATTTTCCATTATTTTAGACCTTGTACTCCATTATTTTAGCTTTGTACTCAGGTGATAATTAAGCTCTAACATTAGATTTTCTGCTGAGAACTTGTTGTTGTTGAGAGAGAGAGAGAGAGAGAGAGAGAGAGAGAGAGAGAGAGAGAGAGAGAGAGAGAGAGAGAGAGAGAGAGAGAGAGAGATGGAAGGTGGACCGTCTGTGTCTGTGTTCGTTTAACCATTTGGATTTCCACACGATTGAGTGAAGCTCGTCTTGTTCCAGTTTTTGTAAACTATACTATCATAATTTTTTGTTCAAATTGATGTACCTCCACTTCCTCCGGTAATGTATTCCACTGATCTATTGTCCTTTATGGAAACTTTTTTTTTCCTAGACATCTTTATCTTGTATGTGTGTACGTGCGTGTGTGTGTGTGTGTGTGTGTGTGTGTGTGTGTGTGTGTGTGTGTGTGTGTGTGTGTGTGTGTGTGTGTGTGTAATGATAAGAAGAACAAGAACAAGTAGAACAAGAACAAGAACAAGAATATAGTCTGTTTATTTGGTATAAACAATCGAAAACTGAAAACATACAAGCAGGACTGATGTGTGTGTGTGTGTGTGTGTGTGTGTGTGTGTGTGTGTGTGTGTGTGTGTGTGTGTGTGTAGGGCTGGATCCCCTCTCCCGGGACAAGGTTTCCTCCTCATCAGCGCCTCGTTACCTGGTGGCGTGACTTCGGGTCCCATGCTGTAGGGAGGCGGCAGGCAGGCCCATTACTGAAGGTGCTCATTAATAGAAGTAGGTGTAGTAGTAGTAGTAGTAGTAGTAGTAGTAGTAGTAGTAGTAGTAGTAGTAGTAGTGGTAGTGGTAGTAGTAGTAGTAGTAGTAGTAGTGATAGCAGTAGTAGTAGAAGTAGTAGTAATACCGGTAGTAGTAGTAGTAGTAGCAGCAGTAGTAGTAGTAGTAGTAGTAGTAGTAGTAGTAGTAGTAGTAGTAGTAGTAGTAGTAGAAGTAGTAGTAGTAGTAAGATTAGAAGATTACAAAAGAATGTCAAACAACAATAAATCTTTAGGTCCTCTTAGTAGTAGTAATAGTAGCAGTAGTACTAGTAGTAGTCGTAGCAGCAGCAGCAGCAGCAGCAGTAATAGTAGTAGTATAAACATGAGCAGCAAAGTTAGACCGAAACCTGATCTTTCTGAGTACAAGACCAAAACGTGCATCCCAGAAATTGAAAACTCATTCGCGGACGGTGTGTGGCGTGTAGCAGTAGTAATACGTGCGGCAGAGGTAGTGGTGGTGGTGGTGGTGGTGGTGGGTGTGTCTCGCCTTCGTGGTCAGAAATCCAGTAACTTGTCACATTCATTTCCATTGTGCCTATCGTTTTCACTCAGTATTGAAAAGTACCCAAAGAATCTGTCAATTTCCAGGCTTTGCAAGGAGAGGACTTGAGGTTGAGGGGAAAACACTGCAGTGAGAGTGAGTGTGCTACCTATTGACCCTGACGATGCCTCGCTGCCTAGAATGGAGAGAACACTTGTTGCCTCAGGAGATAATACTATAAAATTGAAAAAAAAAAAAAGAAAAAAAAACACCATAACTTAAAAAACATGACACTTTAATCCTGTTTTCATTTTTTCACGGGAATCACAACAGAAAGAGAGACTTTGGAAGGAGAAAAAAAAAACTCAACGATATTAAACCAAATGTCCTATAAATATACAATGTTATTCTGTAAAAGGCTAACGTGTGGGTAAATGTCACTATCAAGCCGTTTTGTAATGCTCCATTCATGTTATATAGTCTCTCTCTCTCTCTCTCTCTCTCTCTCTCTCTCTCTCTCTCTCTCTCTCTCTCTCTCTCTCTCTCTCTCTCTCTCTCTCTCTCTCTCGCTCTCTCGCTCTTTATTGCCTGTAACAAATGAGGTATGACGCCGTTTGTGTTTGATACTGTTATCCTCTGAAGAGTTAGTGGTGTTTGACAAGAGTGACGAAGCAAGACTGATTCTCCACAATAGTCTGACGAACACTTTTTTTCCGCCTTTTACTGGTCATGATTGAGAAAAAAAGAGATAACTTACCTGACTTTGTTGTACCGTGTGTGTGTGTGTGTGTGTGTGTGTGTGTGTGTGTGTGTGTGTCGTATTCGTTCTCTCATAAGGGCTGCTTTCGAAGGCCACAGATAGAAATGTTAATAGTATTGTTATCATGGAATGTTC
>NC_087152.1:37391816-37449316 GCF_035594125.1 Scylla paramamosain | reverse complement strand
ATTGATAAATGATTCACGTCAAACGAAGCTAAACAATTCTTCAGTCGGGTCGCTAACGATAATACAACCGTTACCTTGTTGACAGCGCATCGGGCAAGTCTTTTATTTATTTTTTTTTTTTAGCTCCAATCCGCAACTGAGGTACTCCCCGCTGCCATCCAAAAGTGCACTAAGATTAATCCGGATTTACTTATGAATCATCACTTAACTGAGGATGTTGCCGGTTGCTTAGAAGATGGATGTTATTTATTTTTTTTTATTTTTTTTATTATTCTCTTTTACTTAGGATTTTCATTTAGTTTCTCTATAGTGCATGGTACTATTTCTTTTTTTCTTCTTCTTCCAGCGAGACCCGGTTAGAGGAAGCTGTGATTGGGAAGGTGGGAAGGAGTTTTCATCCTTGCTAACCTTTTCCTCTTAATGTGTGCCAGATAGAGCAATCCCCACAAATATTCCCGTAAAGATTTGCACTTCTGTTGTTGCGTTTTTTTTCTTTATGTTCTTTTGTGTTCCTCTTGCTCCTTATTCTTTTTCTTTCGTCTTTCTTCTCCAATTTTCCTTCTTCTCGCCGTCTTTCTTCCTCTTTTCTACCTCCTCTTTTTTCTATCACTAATACTATGTACTGTTCTCCTCCTCCTCCTCCTCCTCCTCATCCTCCTCATCCTCCCTCATCCTCCTCCTCCTCCTCCTCATCATCCATCTTCCCTCCTATTCTCTGTCTGTTCCTCATTACCATTATTATCTTCATCACTATCATCATCATCACCATCCCTCTGTTTCTCTTCTCCTTCCCGTGACCTACCCCTCCTCTCCCCAGCCCATCTCCCTCTTTCCCTTCTTCCCTCTCACCCCCTTTTCGGCGTTACAGCGCACTTACCAATCATAACGTTACGCCTCGGTGACACACAATTCCAGGTCTCCCCCGTCACCACTCCCCTCCCCCCCCCACTTGGGCCCGTCCCCTTCCGTCATGAGCCCCCGCAAACCATGTAACATCCCTGCCCTGTAACAGTCCAACACGCTGCTCGTATGGGCATGACGGTGACGGTAACAGTAGTAGCTGTGGGTGTGTTGTACTGTGATGTGTTGTGCTGTCGTGTACTGATGAATAAGTGATGGTTTGGTGGTGTTTGAGTACTTCTCCCTACATTTTTTTTTTTTTTTTGTGTGCGTGTGTGAGTGTAGGTGTGTGGGAGAGAGACTGTGGTGTGTGTGTGTGTGTGTGTGTGTGTGTGTGTGTGTGTGTGTGTGTGTGTGTGTGTGTGTGTGTGTGTGTGTGTGCCTTCAAGGGTAAAAAATATTAAAAAAAAAATGTTTCGTTTTTCTTTTCTTTTCTTTTTTTCTTTTCCTGGTAATAACTAAACGTTTACACTTTAATGGGCAAAGATTAAACATCTGAATTGTTTCTAAGTGATAATTTCACTAATGCCTTAAGCTTTCCCAGCCACGCACTCATAAGACTCACTGCTCATACACATATTCTTTTCCCCTGTTCTTCTTCTACAGTATTCCACGTTCTATACTCTCCTACCACAGTCTGTCATGCATATACAACTCCCACTCCTCGTTATGCGCTTTACTGAACCATTAATATCGTTTCCATATTAAATGTGAACGATATAGATTACACTGGTGGAGGGAAGAGTGGAGAGGCAAGGAAGTTGATCTCTATTCACTAACACAATCTCACAAACGCGTCCACCGCTACCACACACCCAACACGCCACCCATGTATAAACAACCCCCTTCCTTCCCCTCCCTACAGTTCACCTAGGTTCGTTCATTTTAAGACGGATCAAACGGTATCGCTAAAACTTCGGATACTCTTCTTTCCATGATACTGATAAGTGTGCATGTGAAGTAGGGCAGAAAAGACATGAATAGTTTAATGTTATGCTTCATTACACACACACACATACACACATACACAACCACAGCCGTCCTTTCCCCTCAACCCGAATCCCCAACATACATACACACACACACACACACACACACACACACACACACACACACACACACACACACACACACACCACCGAGAAGAGAAAAGCAACCAGAACTAAAACTCTATCTAAGGCTGTCCATCGGTGGTTCCGCAGGACGTGACGGGTATACAAGCACCTGTGTTTGTTGTGCTGACAGATTTTCGCCCCCCCCCACCCGCCCCCCTGAGCCCGACATGAGAAGCCACTCCACCCGCTCAGCCACTCCGCCGCCGCCGCCGCCGCCGCCGGCCCCAGGTAGCGGTCAGGTGTGGGAGTTGTACGCGCGTCTCCTCCTTAATTCCTCGCCGGATTCCCAGACGCAGATCTATCATGTGTGTGTGTGAGAGAGAGAGAGAGAGAGAGAGAGAGAGAGAGAGAGAGAGAGAGAGAGAGAGAGAGAGAGAGAGAGAGAGAGAGAGAGAACGTAGGTGTGTGTGTGTGTGTGTGTAGGTGTACGTGTATGTATGTACGTGTGTATATATCTGCACTCACGCGTTTTCCCATCCATCAAGAAAGGGGGAGGAGGGGAGAAGAAGAAGGAGGAGGAGGAGGAGGAGGAGGAGGAGGAGGAGGAGGAGGGGATGTGATGTTGCGGGGAGGTAGAAGCAAGCAGTGAGGGCCGCGGATTTACCCACCACCACCACCACCACCACCACAACCACCACTTACTTTTCCCGCAACGATAGAGCACAGAGGCAGAGAGAGACACTGACCACAGCCACCACCACCACCACCACCACCACCAGCCTTAACTCTTCAGGGAGGAGAGAGACAAAAAGTGCAGAAAATCAAAGAGAGGGCAAGCAAAATATGTGATGAGAAGCGTGGCGAGGCGGAGGTGTCTGAGAGGGATGGCAGAGAGATCAGAGCGAGAGGGAATAAAAGAGAGGAGACAGAATAAGAGGCTGGGGAAGAGGAAATTTAAAGGAGAAAGAAGCGTAAGGAAGAGAAAGACAGAGAGACGGAGGAAAAAGAATAAGAAGAGGGAAAAGAGGATAAGGAAAATTGATGGTGTGTGTGTGTGTGTGTGTGTGTGTGTGTGTGTGTGTGAAGAAGCGTGGATGGGGAGGGAAGATCATGGGGAGGAACCTTGGGCTGGTAATGATAAAGTATAACCTCCTCCTCCTCCTCCTCCTCCTCCTCCTCCTCCTCCTCCTCCTTGTCTATCATACCCTCCTCTTTCCGCCTCTCTCGTCTCTCTGTCTCCTCTCTTCTTATCCTCTTCCTCTTCTCCCCATCATCTCTTTCTTCCATCCTCTCCCCTTCCCATCCTGTCCCGTGCAGTCTCGCCCCGTCCCACCCTTCCTCTTCCCTCTCTTCCTTTCCCTTCCCTGTCATCACCGCCGCCACAATACAGCGCAGTACAGCACGGAGGCACAACGCACGGACACAGGAATGCGATGTAATGCAAAACAACAATAGCTTTACTGAATCGAATGTTGGACGTGCCGCCAGGTTGGACAGTGGTTGCGGGAAGGTAAAGGGAAGGCAGGAATAGAAGGAAGGATGTGATAAAGGGAGGAATGAGTGGAATAATATTATCGGAGTGGTAAAAGGAAGCGGGGGGAAATGGAAGGGATGGATATGAAGGAAAGAGGAATAAGTGGAAAGATTAGACAGGAATGAATAAAAGAAGGAAGACATAGAGGGGGTGGTGCAAGGAATGGAGGAATAAGTGGAAAGATATGATGGGAATAGATAAAGAAAGGAAGAAATAGAGAAATAGGTAAATGGATGCAAGAAAGGGAGGAATAAGTGGAAGATCAGATTAGAATGGGGACAGCAAGGACGAAACGGAGGACATGATGCAAGAAAGAGACGAAGAAGTGAAAAGATAAGAAAGGGATGGAAACAAGGAAGAATGGAGGAAAAGATGCAGGAAAGAGACGAATGAATGAAAAAGATAAGCTAGATACTGAAACAGGAAGAAGGAAACGAAGGAAAGATTATTAATCAAAAGAAGAGAAGAAGAAAGGAAAGGTGTTGTACTAAAAATGAGAAAAAAAATATGGACAATTAGAGAGAGAGAGAGAGAGAGAGAGAGAGAGAGAGAGAGAGAGAGAGAGAGAGAGCATCGTGACCTTAACTCGTGACCTCCATGGAGACAATAGAAGAGCCTCAGAGCCTCCAGGTCCTGTCGTCCTCGAGGAAAATCCCTTCTCTCCATCCCTCCCTCCTTCCCTCCCTCCCTCCCTCTCTCCCTCCCTCCTTCACACCTCCACCCACTTCCGATCAGCCCACACTCCACCGACACCTCCACCTTCGCCACACTCTCTTCACTCCTCTTAAATCATTTCTTCTTTATTTTTTCCTGCATGCTGTAACGTTCTTCAAATTTCAGTTCTCTTTTATTTTTTCTTCTCTTTTCTCGTGTCTTTTTTTTCTTTTCCCTTGTTTCTTTTCTAGTTTTCTTCTCTCTACTCTTCTTAAATATATAATCTTTACTTTTTCATCCTCATGTTATATAATGTTCTTCAAATTCCGTCTATTCACTTTTCTTTCTTTTTTTCTCTTTTCTCCTGTCTTTTCTTTTCTTCAGTTTTCTTCACCACTCCTACTAAATTATCTTTGTTTTCTTCTCCTCTTTCCATAGCGTTCTTCAAATTTCGTCATTTTTTTTTTTTTTTTTTGCTTTTCTTTTCTTTTCTCTTCTTTCTTTTTCCAGTCTTCTTCGCTACCTTCACTTCTCCACTCCTCTTAAATCACTTCATCTTTATTTTTTTTTTTTTTTACTTAAAGCATAAACGTTTGTCTATTCTCTATTTTTCATTTTGCTCTCTTCTCTCTCTTTTCCCTGCTTTGTTCTTCATTCTTCTATATTGCTATTTTTTTCATTCTTTCAAAAATCTTTTCTAATTTTCTTCCCTTTCTCCTTTTTGTTTCTCTCCTTCATTTTTCTTTTCTTTCCTTTCTTATCATGTTCGGTCTACTTCGGTTTTTGCTCCTTCCCTAATCGGATTTGTTTTCATCTTATTTATCTTCATTTCTTTCTTTCTTGCCACACTCCCCTTGCAATGTCTCTCTTTTTTCCTCTTTATCCTCCCTATCAGTCTAATTATCTCTTTCCCCCTCCCTTCCAGTTCATTGCTTCTTATTTATCTTCCATCTTCTTCATTCTGTTTTTACTTTGTTTCCTCTTGTTGTTTACTCTTTCATCCTTTCAGTCTGTTTCTCGCCTTCCTATTTTCATTGTTTCTAACTTCTTTCTCCTTTCCTCTTTACTTTTCCCTATCTACCATTTTTACCCTTCCCCTTTCTTTCTTTCTTTCCCATTCAGTCTAATTCACCTTTCTTCTTTCACCCTCATCACCCCTCCTATCCTCTCTTCTCCCTTCATTTCTTTTTTTCCCCCTTTTTCCTCCTCGTTCACTCCATGTATTTCACCCTTCTTTCCTTCCTCAACACTACCCGCCTCTCCACCCATCCATCTTCATCCTGGACCAACGCACTGTCATTAAGTAAGAGGCGCGAGTGAGGATGGTGAGGAGGCGGGGCTGGACGCTGTTGTTTTCCCGTGTTGCTGGAAGATGGACTGAAGGATTGTACGTCGCCTTTAGTCAAATGTATCGTGTCTTCTCGAACCTTTATCCCGCTTCAATCGCTTGCGAGAGGGAGACGGAGTGATAGGGAAAGAAGCTGGTGTTCGTTTTTTTCGATCTTAAATGTCAATAGGTATACGTTTGTGATTAGTAACTCACTCACTTTTAAGAACGTAAGAACTTGGGAAAATAAGGGAAGCTGCAAGTTGTCAGGCCTACACGTGGCAATCCCTGTACAAAACGTACATATTTCCTATCCTGAATACTGCGTAGTTTTGTTCCCATATTACAAAAGCAGAAAAGAATACTGAAGAGAGAGAAAGAATTACTAAAATGATATTCTCTCTGAAGAAAACTTATCAAACTAAATCTATTCAGTCTTTGAAAAGGAAGGATGCGAAGTGATCTGAAGGACCTCTATCAACCTCATCCATGAATTTGTCTAATCTTTTAAAAGCTACCTTATGATTCAGCACTAAGAACCTGGCTACGGAGTCTATTCCATTCATCTACCACGCTATTCGAGAACCAATTCCTTCCTATCTCACTTTTAAATCTAACTTTATCAGTTTATTAATCCATTATTTCTTGTCCTATCCTGATTACTGACCCAGAGAATTTTGCTTTGCCACGTACCTAATCACAAGTCCTCTAACCTACTGAAAATCTTTAAAACACCGACATTCCGTAGGTTCCCAGCATATCAGAAGACGTAAAATTGAAGAGAAAACGCTAAAAACACAACCTTCCTATCTATTACAGTTTCCCCAATTTAAGGCCCTCCAATCTATTGACAATCTTAAAAAAAAATCCTGGTATTTCGAAGATTCCCGGCAGATCAAAGGGCGTAAGACTGAAAGAAAACGCTAAAGACACAGTGGAAGTAAGAGAGTGACTTCTGATCATGACTATCGAACCCACTAACATTCTACACAACCTGGCCTGGACCCTGGACGGCCGGCACCCTTCCCTCCCCCTTCACCCTCTGGAGCGTGCCGCGGGGGGACGGTGAGGCAATGTGGAGAAATCCTCGCAAGAAAAGTCCGGCGGCGCTGATTTCTATTTTTCCAGTATTTCTTTCATTCATCTCTCGTTCTCGTTCTCGTCTCTCTCTCTCTCTCTCTCTCTCTCTCTCTCTCTCTCTCTCTCTCTCTCTCTCTCTCTCTCTCTCGTTCTCGCTGTCTTTGTGTCGTTTTTGTTTTTGTTGTTATTGTTTTTGTGCTCTCTCTCTCTCTCTCTCTCTCTCTCTCTCTCTCTCTCTCTCTCTCTCTCTCTCTCTCTCTCTCTCTCTCTCTCTCTCTCTCTCTCTCTCTCTCTCCATTTAACTAGACCTAATTGCTTTCCCATCAATTCGAAGAAGCAAGATTGAATAGCCAAAGAACTTAAGGTGACCTGCAAGGAGCCAGCACACCTACACGTGGGTCATAACGTATATACAATCGCCTGAAAAGATGATGCAGCACGTAAACAGTAAAAGTCACAGCATCACAGCATCAAAGTGTCAACAAAGAAAGCCTCGCCTCCCTTCCCCTTCCATCACCCCAGACACCGTTCACTTGACGTAGTTATAACATCGCATCGTGACTCTCGTTAATAAAGAACATTAGAACATAAGAAAATTAGTGAAGTTGCAGGAGGCCGTCAAGCTTACACGTGGTAGTCCCTTTATGAAAAATGCTTACTTATTTACACCTACCATACCCGTTCATATATTTGTCGAATCTCCTTTTGAAGTATCCTATTGACTCTGCACGAACAATAAGATTACCGAGTCCATTCCATTTGTCTACCACTGCTGGTGAATCAGTTTCTTTGTGTCAGTAAGCTTGAATCAATGCATGTAGATAGGTAGTAAGAATTCCCGATGCTTAACTAATATAAGATACGTGGCTGGAGTAGAACACACACACACACACACACACACACACACACACACACACACACACACACACACTTACAAACTCCACGGACTTTCACCATCCCTAACCTAAACACACATGAAAAATAATCTAACCCAGTACTTGATCCTACTCTACCAATACAACGCAACCCTTTAAGCTGTGTATGCAAGTTCTTATGAGATTATTATGTAACCGTAAAGTAGCTTCTTTTAAGTATAGCTTTAAGTGAACTTTGATATCTATAAGTAACATTACCATTTAGCCCTTCCACTGGTACCTGGCACGTCCTTCTTAGTTCAAAAACCTCCCAGACATTTGATTTAGTCCAATAGTCAATTTCAAAACCTTGTACTGAATAGATAGTGAAAAAATTTATTTCAATCCATTTTTCTTTATCATAGATGCTTGTACAGTGCTTATTACTGTTTTGAAAGGGATAAGCAACACTAAATGACCTCGACAAGCTATATACGTAAACAGATTTTCCTTTAAATAACCTTCAGTTCCCCTAAATATTGGTTAGGAAAGAGAAGGGAAGGGAGAACAAGATGGAACGGATGAGAAATAACAGAGTCTACCTGAAAAGAAAACGAAACAAAGGTGGGGATGGAAGGCGGCTTTTCCGTTCTCTCTCTCTCTCTCTCTCTCTCTCTCTCTCTCTCTCTCTCTCTCTCTCTCTCTCTCTCTCTCTCTCTCTCTCTCTCACGTGTGCCTGATGTGTGTTATTGGTCGGCGGAAGTGGTGATGGTGGTGATCGTGTGGTGAGAGAACAGGGTTGGTGTGACGTTGCCTGTCATTCGTCTCTCTCTCTCTCTCTCTCTCTCTCTCTCTCTCTCTCTCTCTCTCTCTCTCTCTCTCTCTCTCTCTCAGACACACACACACATTAGCATATCTTTGTTCCCGCAGATCGAGTGAGTGCGTGCGTGTGTGGCGAGCATCATGCAAGGCACCACACAGTGACACACTTAATGAAGCACACGCACACACACACACACACACACACACACAGGTAGGTGGAGTTCATGAGGTACAGGACGCATTAAATCATAAAAAGGTCCTTCTATAAATCACTAAATATGAGCCGGGATGAAGCTCAGGTAGTCCATAAATCAGGTGTACATGTCATAATGAGAATTTTTTTTTCTTTCTCCCTTTTTCTTTTTTGCCCCTCGTAAGTGCATCACGGTATCCAGGTCACTTCAGGGCTTTACTTCCTTCACAGGCTGGATAAAATTTAAATAGTACCAGTCCCTTACTAGTTAATGCCAGCACTGAAACTTGACTTGTCTGTACGTTGATGGGACGCAGTGAGAGGTTTTTTAATGATACACAATATTTTCACTACCACTGCATCAATGTTATAGGATTTGATCAAGATAACAATAATACCTTCCATCATTAAAGGGTTATTAATCATCTAGTTACTCATTTAGTACGAATATATCTTATTTATTTTACTATGATTAAGTAATAAGTAATTGAATGACGTTTAGAAGCGGTTTGTAGTACTGAATGGCTTAATCGTTCACCATTAACCCGTTCACTCACGAATTGTTAGTCAGAAGAGAGGAGTTGATTGACTGAATGACTGAAAGATTCGTGCTAAGACGCCGCAACATCGCAGTCATATAGCGTCCTCAGAAGGGCGTAAGTTCACCATTAACCCGTTCATTTACGAATTGTTAGTTAGAAGAGAGTAGTTGATTGACTGAATGACTGAAAGATTCGTGCTAAGACGCCGCAACATCGCAGTCATGTAGCGTCCTCAGAAGTGCGTAAGTAAACACGTAATTATAGTGGATGAGTAACGACAGTTGATTTTAAACACGTTGATTACAAAAAAATTGTCGCCATACGCTTATGAAAGTCCCCTTATGGTACCCAAAGTCCAATTAAGGTGACGTCACGGTACTGAAAGAGTTTAGCATCACTCGGCAGGTTAATCGATTGGCTAACCTGTCCATCTGTTCACCTGCCCGCTGCTTCCCTCTCTCTCGCGCGCGCTCTCTCGCTCACTGACCCGTAAAAGAAAACATAAGTCATAAAAAGCATCACTGTAAAAATAGAGAGAGAATTAACACGGTGTAAGAACGTAAGTAAGCTTTAAATTTGTCCCAGAATGAGGTGTGATTTCTCTCTCTCTCTCTCTCTCTTTCTCTCTGTATAGGAAAATTATTGGTGTCCAAGGGAGTTTCAGAGATGATGGATTTATTCACTTCCTGGATGGTCGGGGTTGACTGAGCAACACCGGTGATCTGTATCCTGGACAGACGTGTGATCAGGTGGACGATGGTTGGGTCGGAGGGTGGTGGCCTGGACGAATGGTCAGGTACATGAATGGTCGGCCGAGAGGATGGTCAGGCACGTGGATGGTCGGCAGAGAGGATAGTCAAGCACATGGATGGTCAGCCGAGAGAATAGTCAGGCACATGGATGGTCGCGTGGACGGATGGTCGGCTGAGTGGATGGTCGGAAGGTGGATGGTCGTCCAGTTCACTTGAAGAATTTAGATATCGACCAGGCAGCCAACCACCCAACAGTCTTACTCAAGTCACTGCTTACAATAAATCACCACCGCGTTCAGAACTGTAAATCTTCCTTCCCTCCTTCCTCCCTCCGTCAGTAGTAGTAGTCCCGCGTTCCTGCAGCAGTAATCCGCACTGATCCCTGCCGCCCGGTGTGGCCACCTGGCGGAGGGACACACACGCATACACACACGCACACACACACATACACACACAGGCAAGGACCACAACACCCACCCGGCGCACGACTGAAACGGGTACTGAGTCCTCCCCCAGCACGGCGCTATATTTGACTAAGGCAACCTAAGGGCGGTTAACAGCTCAAACTACACCAATTTGCCCTAATTTGCTTCTATTTGGCGCCCAGGGGTCACCGGGGCCCTGCGTTCACAACACCTGAGAGTTTCAATCACCGCCTCCGCCAGTCCCCCGCCCGCCCTTCTCCACTAGATTACGGGAAGCGCACGAAAGACACGGCGAAAATCTTCCTGCGGCGTTCCACTATAATTTCCTACCAACTAAACGATTAGTCCTGATTGTCTGAACTGGGGCATTATGGGTAAGTGTGGCCGGAGAGTTTGATTGCCAAAAATACCAGTCATTATCGCCATTATGTCCTTACCACACAATCAGACCCATCAGGCCGCAATTAGAGAGACCAGTCAGCCAGCCAGCCAGCCACTACTGCTACCGCCGCCTCCTTCTCACTCCCGCTCCCTCACTGCTGGTGCCGCCTTGCCCCCTTCACTCTCCCTCTTACTCTCTCTTTCTCCGTGCCTCCTCGCCCTCGTAAATCGTGCTTGTTATCCTCATTTTACATCAAGATTTACACGCGCGCACTAAATCACCCCAGTATCCCTTTGCTTCCCTCACACCAGCCCCGTATCATTGGATGTAACTTTCAATTCCTCATACTCTCTCTCTCTCTCTCTCTCTCTCTCTCTCTCTCTCTCTCTCTCTCTCTCTCTCACAGTAACACAAAAAAATTCCTCGTATTCCGTCATTTCCTGGAGAATTATTTAGCTTAGCCTCGTTTTCTTCGGACAATGATCTGACGGGGTGTCTTTTTAATGATTGCAATGTCGTCTGCCTGTGTAATTTGCTCCCAAGTCAGTGTTGTTGTTGTTGTTGTTGTTGCTGTTGCTGTTGTTGGTGTTGTTGCTGTTGTTGATAATGTTGCACCGCTCACTGTGATGCTATTTATTAATGTAATCTGAAAATTCAAGTTCCCCCGTGTGAGAGTTAATAATTTAGGTCAAAGAGAGGAAAAGGAAAATCATGAGACGTTTCCTAGAATATACTCAAAGTCTTGCAAACCTCAAATTACGATAGAGGCAATTCTAAATATATGTTTTCTTTCCCTTATTTCTTTATGGTGTGAATTTTCCAGGAGCTATACAGACTTTGCACCGTCCAATTTGAACATCTCTATTTTTTCTTTTTACTGTTTTTTTTTCATTATAAGTTTAATATTGTGCACATTGCATAGTTTTGTGTTTCAACCCGCGGCGCCACATGTCCCTGTTGTGATGCAATTAGACCTCTCTCATTTTCCCTTTTTTTTTTTTCTTTTCAAATCTACAATTGAATATCTTCCTCTTCCTCCTCCTCCTCCTCCTCCTCCTCCAACTCCTCTTATTGAAAGTTATATCTATGCAATGATTTGTTTTTGTCCAACCTTGTGTGTGTGTGTGTGTGTGTGTGTGTGTGTGTGTGTGTGTGTGTGTGTGTGTGTGTGTGTGTGTGTGTGTGTGTGTGTTCTTTTTCTCTTCATCATCACATTCTTATCACATTTTTTTCGTCTTCTTCTTCTTCTTCTTCTTCTTCTTCTTCTTCTTCTTCTTCTTTTCTTCTTTTTCTTTTCCTTGTCGTAAGTAAGACTATTCCCTTTCTTTATCCCCTGTAAGTTTGTAATTCCCATGCTTCTTTCCCCTCGTCTTTCTTCCTTCCTTCCCTTTCCTCTCTCCTCTCTTCCTTTCTTCCTTCAGTTCTTTTCCTTTTCCTTCCTTCCCTTCCCTTCCCTTCCCTTCCCTTCCTCTCTTTTCCATTTCCCTTCCTTTCCTTCTTTTCACTTCCCTTGCTTTTCCATCCACCCATTCATCCATCCATCCACCAATCCTTCCTTCCTTCCTTCCTTCCTTCTTTATTTTATTTTCTTCTCTTGTCTTACCTTTCTTTTCTATCTCCCTCAGTCTGGAGTGTGTGTGTGTGTGTGTGTGTGTGTGTGTGTGTGTGTGTGTGTGTGTGTGTGTGTGTGTGTGATAACAAGCAGATAGACAGACAGACATGCAGGTAAGCAGACAGGAAGACGAAATGAAAGGCTGGAAGGCAAAGAATTATTCATGAATGTAGATAGGAGAGAGAGAGAGAGAGAGAGAGAGAGAGAGAGAGAGAGAGAGAGAGAGAGAGAGAGAGAGAGAGAGAGAGAGAGAGAGAGAGAGAGAGAGAGAGAGGAGAAGGACATACATACATTCATACACACATACATACATGCATACATAATCGACATGTGCACGCACGCAAAGTAAATAGATTTTTAAAAAGAAAGCTAAGTTGGCTTGATTATCCTTGTCACGACTCACGTATGATAAGAAGGAAAGAAAATAAGAAAATGAATAAATAAAAACTTATGAAATTAAGTTATATACACTATGAAATTACAAGTTTGATCCCATTCTCCTAATCCTATTCTCCTCGAGGCTCTTGTGTCACCCGAAGTTAAATGGCTGTATAGTTATGACTTAGAGCCAACTCCACAGTCACCTTTTTTCAATTATTAGGTAGCCAACAAAGCCACTTCAGCTGTCATCCGGTTCCACAGTCACTTTTGGCCGTTACTTTTTCGTTTAGGCGAGTACTAACAATTTTTTTTTATATTACTCAGGTACAATCAGAGCAAGAGGTCCTGTAACCCGCCACGCTCACCACCATCGTGTTTTGCATTTTTCCTCATTCTCAAGTCTTCTGATCTCTTTAGAATCTCAAAGTTGTCAGGCTTTGTAGTAAGAGAACTGGAGATTGGTGGAAAACCTTAAAAACAGAGTAACGTAAAATAGTAATGTGATAAAATAATATAAGATCAAATTAAGTAAAAAAAAAGTGTAGCATGTTAACCTACTTTTGACCGTGACTGTACATGCCATTTAACCATTTCCTCACTAGCGATAATTTGCAAGCTTCATTAAATCACCAATCAATAGTCAGAAAAGAGTAAATTGAGGTATGATGGTAGTGAATGAGGAATTTGTGATGAGTTTTACCGTCATCTTCACGACAAATATCAGGTAAAGCTTAAAATTCAGTTGCAATGGTTGACGAGATAGAATTAAACTGACGCCGTGATACAGGAACGAGTATAATTTAAGCATTATTTCATTTTCCTTTTTTTTTTTTTTTTTTTTTACGCTTCATGAGACACACATGAATGAATTTCCGTCTCTGAATGTGAAAAAAAAAATATTCGCATTAGTGTTCCTACTATCTATTTATCAGTTTCCTATAAAAAAATATGAACAGAATGCAAATACCAGAGTACGTTTTCTTTTTAATAAGGAACATTATTTCTTTGGAGTGTCTCATGCCTTGAATTGTAGGAAGATTGACTTACTGACTGGCTGACTTACTAGTTAACTGAATGCTTGGTTGATTGATTGATTGATTGGCTGGTTAGTTGACTGACTGACTGGTTGATTGACTTATCGACTTGTTAGTTGACTGATTGAGTGCCCGACTGATTGATCTGAGAGGCTGCAACAACAAGAGAATAGAAATAGTGGGGACGAGGAAAGACTATTTAATTTCTCATTTGTTCCATAATTCCCCAGTTCAGAAGACAGGGAGATGCTGAGTGACCTTTGCGAGGACAGCCAGAATGGGATGATTGTGACCCTACCAAGCCCCACCAGCTGATTACAAGGCTTATGGTGCAGACAGACAGATCGCCAATGATTAGTGCTTAGTGAACAGACGCCGACCACCTCGTGTCATCATTACAGTGTCATCCGTCATCATATTAGCTGGTGACTCAATCCAGGGTCGTTCTTTTTTTTTTTTCTCTCTTATTGGTAACTTTCCTTCATCAGTAAAGAGTTGTAAGGGGATTTCCATATTAAAGGTGACATTGTGAGTACTTGTAGGATTTAAATGTTTCAAGGTTTTAAGAATTGGTATATCTACGTAACTAAATTATCCTTTGTTTTGGATATTTTTCGCCTTTTTTTTTTTATTGGTACATTCATTTATATTTATCATTTTGTGCATTTATTTATTCACCTTTTTTGGGGGGTTATTTGTTTATGTATGTACTTGTTTATGTATTTATTTGTTTTAGTTGTATTCATTTATGTATTCATTTATTCGTTCATTCATTTTTTTTTTCGTTTTTTATTCACTTTTTTTTTTTAAGGAGCGGTAACATAGCGACCTTTTTTTTTCTTCTTCTTCTTCTTTTCCCCTCTATTTTATGCACTAGAGCGGCCTCCTTCGCGCATAAAACATGTACATCTATTGCGTCACGAAACTAAAAACTCACATTTTCTACTTAATGTGTAATGTATAATTGTATATAGGAGTAATTACCCTATCATTAACTTTAATTTCACTCCATCTCTTTTTAGTCTTCACTCTGCATCCGTATGAGTGCAAGGGATAGATGGATTTCAGACCGTACTGTATGAGAGATGCACTGTTACAGAAAATGAACTCTCCAGTCACAAAAGTTGGCATGTGTTCAATTACAGAAAAAAAGAAAAATCTTGCCACACCAATTATTTAAACTACGTGAATACTGATTGTGATAGCAGTGAGGACGATCAGGTTGGCTTGCCGAGGAAGGGAGTAACGGGCTTTATCAAAATCTGGGGGTTACATCTTTGTTTTCTCTTATTTGATTTTAATTTGGACTTCAGAGTAACTTGTTTCGTTCTATTGTGAAAATCAATATTGCTTTAGTTCTTATCAGCCTGTAGATGTTCTCTATATTTAGTATTTTCTTACTAATTGTAGCTCTCTAGAGTATATTAATGTGGACAGAATTAAACTTCGTGTGTGTGTGTGTGTGTGTGTGTGTGTGTGTGTGTGTGTGTGTGTGTGTGTGTGTGTGTGTGTGTGTGTGTGTGTGTGTGTGTGTGTGTGTGTAGGCTCGTGCATGCATACGTGGGTGCGTGTATATACATACTTGCGTGCTTGCGTGTGCGTGTCACTGCCCCCCCTCACCAAACTGCCCACTCATTCTAACCTGCCTGACTCTCTTACCCCGTACCTCACACTCACCTCGCAAGCTTCACAGGGCATCAGTCTCACCCTCCCCCTCTCTGCCTGCCGCCCCCTTCACCTGTCATTATATCTCACCTTTCTCCGCCAAATGTCAGGTGTGGGCGACATACAGGTAATGGTGTCATCTTGGTCATTGCCGAGTTGAAATTACAGCACGGGGGCAGGGGGAGAACGACCTGGTGGTGAATCTTTCAGGGAGAGTGTGGTTGTGGTGTGTTTGTTCAACGATGCATTGTGTCTCGCCCGCCTCGCCGTCCTCCCCTCCCGCCTCACAATTGCTCCATCATACGAGTGACCGTAATTCTATATAAATGATAATAGGGTGTGTGTGATTACTGGTTTTAATGTCAATATTGCTTTCTCTCTCTCTCTCTCTCTCTCTCTCTCTCTCTCTCTCTCTCTCTCTCTCTCTCTCTCTCTCTCTCTCTCTCTCTCTCTCTCTCTCTCTCTCTCTCTCTCTCTCTCTCTCTCGTGATAACGTTGATATTATTATCATTATTATTATTATTATTATTATTATTATTATTATTATTCTTGTTATTATTATTGTTATTATTATTATTATTATTATTATTATTATTATTATGTCTGGTGATTTCATGTTTATATTAGAGTTCTGGCAAGAATTTCATCCCCTGCCACATACCATCTAGTGATGTGTAATTCCGATAACGTCTTATACAGTCATGTAGGTAGAGCCTTTTACATTTCCCTATTGGTCCGCGCCGTCAAGAAGCAATATACGAGTACGTATACACTCGTATGTTTTATTGTTATCGTATCGTGGCTTAAGGACGTGTCGGTGTATATGTTATCTATCTAGCTATCTATCCCTCAATCTATCTATTATACTCATTCATTTCTGCGGTCTTGCTCATCACTCTTTAAAAAAACTGAAGCATTGACGAAGATGAATGAAATTTACCTGACCAGCAATGATAAGGGAACTGCAAAGGTCGTAGGAAAGAAGGAGATTCGACATTATTATATACTGTAAACAAGTTTTTAATCCTAGAAAAAATGTTCATGACGATTGAGGAAGAAATTTGAGTTTATTGGACAAAATTCAATAAACAAAAGATACTGGATAGAACTGAAAATGAGAAACAGAAATCTGACCAAGAAAACTCATGAAAAGCGGAAAAGGAAAAATATATACATTTATAGATGATTTTCAACGAGAACGCTTTTTATTCCTCTCTCTCTCTCTCTCTCTCTCTCTCTCTCTCTCTCTCTCTCTCTCTCTCTCTCTCTCTCTCTCTCTCTCTCTCTCTCTCTCTCTCTCTCGCTCTCGTGAACAAGAAATTACTTTGGAAGACAGAAATGACGACGTTATTAGAAACAGGAAAAATTGTGAAAAAAAATAAATAAGTTCAGCAATTTTAAAAAGTACTGAACTCTCCAAATATCACAGTAACAATGACACGACACGACCAGAATCAACATTTAAACATAGATTATCAAAGATCATGACTACTTATATGGATTAAGAACTACAACTGAAGCTAAACATTGCAGCATGGAAACGAAGCCAAAAGAACCATCGCTCTTCTTCTTTGTCTTCCGCTTTGATGCATTTTCTTATGAAGTCGATGTTTTATTCTATCAATTACCGCTTTTTCCTGCCTTGCGTATCCTGTTTCCTCAATTAGTATCATCAATGTTTTTTTTTCTCTCTCTTTCTCTTCTTCTTCCATGGCCAGTGCCCCTCTTACGTTTAAAAGATCTTTTCCCCGCATGTCATTTGCTACCTCATCCTTGAATCGAAATAATAAAATAGTTTGTAAGCATAGACGTATTCTGAGAGATTCATGTAGTGAGCACGCTTGAAACACAAAACCTATAACCAGTGCTCACTTTAATTTCTAATACATAACTTCATAATATATAAACGAATTTAATCAATACATAATAAGTTAAACAACGGCACAAAGGCCAGAAGACAGATCAGTGTCAGGGAAAAGATCAACATAAATAAAAAAGAGCAAAGCTTGAATGGAAGATGTCGTAAAGATTGTCAAGGAACAGAAATGAAGATTGACAGAACGAGTAGCTAGAAGAACAAATAGCAGACTGAGCGAGAGACTAACTGAATGGCTGGACGTAAAGGCGGAGTGGAGGAGACCAGGTTTGCAGGAGGAAAGATATTAGAGAGAGAGAGAGAGAGAGAGAAGGGGGAAGGGAGCAGACAGACAGACAAAAAGACAGGTAAAAACACAAAAAAACACTAAGAAAAAAACAAAAAAACTGAAAATAAAGATAGATACAGACAAAACACACAAAAAAAAAACAGGCAGACAGACAGACAGACAGACAGACAGACAGAGAAGCCAGACAGACAGGCAGACAGTCACACATGGGAGCGGCAACACATGTATAGATGAATATGCATCCCGCTGCCTCGCCTCACAGGATGCGCCTCGCGAGGAACAACGGATGGCAGCACAAGAAGAGTTGAGAATCCTGCTTCCTCGAACGACATCTGGAGGTGATTGCTCTCTTTGGCTATTCCCTTGCAGTTCGTGGCGGCAGAAACACCAGTGGCCAGTTACTGAGGACTCGAGTGTATTTACCATATAACGAGAGTGACAAACAAAAATCTCATGGTCAGTAGTCAGGATAAGACAAGAAATAGTGGGTTCAAGCTTGATAAAGTTAAATTTTTAAAAGAGGTAGTAATTGGTTCTCAAACAGAGTAGTAAATGAATGGAATAGACTCAGTAACCAGGTTGTTAGTGCTGAGCCACTAGATTAAACAAATTTATAGATAGGGATGGTAGGTGGAAATAGGTAGTTATGTTTCATGCCGTGAGTCACGTCGTGCAAGTCTCATGGCTTCTTGCAGCTTCACCTATTTTACTGTCTTCTTATGTACTGTATATCTAACGTGTAATGCTTCTTTTGCACTTCATAGAATCATAGAAACTTTTGGTAACTGATCTCAGAGTGGGATAAAGGACCGTATTCTCAAACTTCTCGGCCTTTAATTCGCCTACTTCCACCAGGCTGTTGTGAAAGTTATTAAGGTTTTCAAGAGTGCATTCATAATTCTAGTCCAAGTTTGATTGCAGTGGCGTTTGTTTTAATGATTCTAATACAATTATGAAACATTAAGAGTGGTGTGGGTTGTTCATACGATAATTACGAAGCCTCTTTCATCTTCACTGCATATGTAGTTTTGTTAATCGATACTACTGTTACCATAAAGACTCATATTCTAAAACGTTTCGTCACCCTAACTTGACTACTCTTAATTGTCCGTAATGGAAGTTACTGGAGTGTTTTTGAGAGTGCTTGATTCTAATGGTAATTTAACAAAGAATTCTACGACCAGCAGGAGGAAAAAACACTCATGAGAACCCGGTATATCATCTCCGTGACCTTTGAAATTAATCTTCTTGAAACCCTGAAGTATTTTAAGAAGTTGAAAGACTGAGTGTTGTGGTTCAGTTATGCCTTAGTTACTTATACTTCATTTCCTTGGAGTACGTATGGAGCCTTGTTTATTAATATTGCTGTTATAATAGGGGTGTCCTGGTTACTGATCTATAGGAAAGATTTACCCTGGGATGAAATAGATACTGTAAAATTGCAAACTTTCATCTCCGGATTTGGGTTGAAAGCAAAACCTGTGGTTATGTGTGTGAGCCGATATTAGGTATTGATCTGCCACAGCAAGCAAGAGAGAGAGAGAGAGAGAGAGAGAGAGAGAGAGAGAGAGAGACGGATACACAGAGAGGCAGATAGATAGATGGATAAATAGATAGATAGGCAATTAGACTGATACACTGATAGATAGATAAGTAGATAGAGAAATAGATAGACACACAGACAGACAAACAGACAAGCACACTCATTAACAGACTAACACATGAATAGATAGATAAGCAGGCAAGGATATTGACCGACGGAGGAACAGAAACAGACGGACAAAGACAGAGAGACATAAAAATCACACACACACACACACACACACACACACACACACACACACACACACACACACACACACACACACACAACCACACACACACACACACACACACATCACACACACACACACACACACACACACACAGATAAAGAACATGTTTCGTCCTCATTATCAACACAAGTTTCGCGATAAACTACGAGAAGGAAAGACAGGAAAGAGAGCGAAAAAAAAAATCATTATATTGATGACGGAGAGTACGAAAGGGAAAGGGTTGAGAGGAGGGAGCGAGAAGAGAGTGGAGTGGAAAGAGGGAGAGGAGGAGAGCTCTGGGGTGGAGGGTTGGGTTGGATGGCAGAGGGAGGAGAGGAAGGGACAGGATGGGGAGGAGAAAGAAAGGGGGTGGTGGAAAAAGATTCATTGTCTGGCCTCATAATTGTTGCTATTAACCCTCTCGGCGCTCCAGAAGGCCACCTGTCACCAGCTGGACTCCCCGCGCCTCACCCAAGCACTCCTGGCTGCCCCTCCGCTGGAAAACAATAGACTGATCTCGCCGCGCCACTTCACATCAGCGACGAGTCTCGATCCTTTAGTGTAACACGACAATGATGAGTGACTTTCGGAGGCTCAGAGTGCAGTGGTTAAGGGCCTGTGTTAGCTTAAAGCCTTTTGATTCCAGCTTGAAAATGGGATATAAAGGACAAGAAATAAGATGGGACTGTTTACTTATATATTCTTTTTTTTTTTTCTCTCTCTCTCTCTCGTTTTGAAGGTCTTGTGTTTTCCCCGTTTTACTTTCAGACTTTTATTTTTTTTATTTGTTTTATCTCTTGCTCGTAGGTGTACAGTAGTAGTAATTTCTCTCCTCTCTCTCTCTCTCTCTCTCTCTCTCCTCTTCCTCTCTCCTCTCTCTCTCTCTCTCTCTCTCTCTCTCTCTCTCTCTCTCTCTCTCTCTCCTCTCTCTCCTCTCTCTCTCTCTCTCGTTTCCCAAGCAACCAATATTTTTCTCTACTTCCTTCCATCTTTCCGTCCTTCCTTCTTTTCCTTTCCTCCCTCTCTCCTCTCCTCTCCTTCCCTCACTATTTCCCTTACTCCTTTCCTCCCTTTCTCCCTCTCTGCCTCCCTCTCTTGACGCCACTCGCCTGCCTCCCTCTCTCCCTCCCTCTCTTCCTCCCCACGCATGTCGTTAGTCATTTGTCACGGGCGGGGAAGGCGGGGTCTGGAACCATCGTGAGTTATGACTCGTCAACGAACTCTCCTCTTTTATTTTTCTCCTCCACCTTTTTTCTTCTTGGCCTTGCAGGTACTGTATTTGCCTACATTGATCCGGTAATATATTGCAGGGAAATCAATTATCGGGTGAGAAATGGAGGCGTTTTGTCTTCCTACACATTTATAGCGAAGCCGCACGCCGCCGACCGCTGGAGCTGCTGCGGGAGTGTGGTGGGCGACCTGGACCAGCACACCAGATAGCGGGGAGATGGGATGCGTATGGCCAGGATCTTCTCTATCTCGCGGGAAGGTGTAGGTAAGTAGGTAGGCAGAAGGCACTATTGAGAAAACCTTAACTATCGTGGTATAAGCCTGAGTGATGAATAGGGAAAAGTGTGTGTGTGTGTGTGTGTTGTGTGTGTGTGTGTGTGTCAGAGATTTGATATGAGAATTAACACTTTTTCTTATGTTGTCAAAATAGTTCACCAGTTTTTTTTTCAGATTTTTTTTTTTTTTTTCATGCATCTCTTACACCAGGTTTGACTTTTCCTGCCAGTACTGTACGTAGGCGCTTAGCTGAAGGTTCATTCAAACCCTCTGCCTCTGCTGCACGATTTTAGTCATTCTTACCTTTAATTGATTTTTTTTTTTTTTTTTTTTACGTCAGAGGGACATTGGCCTAAAACAGCAAAAAAAGAAGGGAAAGAAAGGTTCTTATTTATACGGTAGTTAAGCTCTCTCCTCCTCTCTCTCTCTCTCCCTCTCTCCTCTCTCCTCTCTCTCTCTCTCTCTCTCCCCCTCTCTCCTCTCTCTCTCTCCTCTCTCTCTCTCCTCTCTCTCTCTCTCTCTCTCTCTCTCTCTCTCTCTCTCTCTCTCTCTCCAACACAATGCACTTGTTTGACAATATTTTTAGCAGTAGTTATAGTCGTAGTAATAGTAGTAGTAGTAGCAGTAGCAGTAGTAGTAGTAGTAGTAGTAGTAGTAGTAGTAGTAGTAGTAGTGGTGGTAATGGTGTAGGTGGTGATAGTAGTAGTAACACCAGCGGCACTATTTCTCTCATTTATGATCAAAGAGAGAGAGAGAGAGAGAGAGTGAGTCTATTGGGTGGCGCAGTTCGAATGTCATTTGATTCTTTACCAGGAAGTGTAGGGGACAACATGGCATTTGATATCCATGTATACTCGTATGTATGCCATAGTGTGCATATGTATACATTTATATGTATGTGTATGAGACGTGACTTGTCCATTTGTATAATAATCATCGTACTTAATAATAATATCTTCATTTCACATAATCAGGCTACTACTACTACTACTACTACTACTACTTTACTATAATTATGACGCAAAACAACAAAAATCATATAAACTAATCATGACATCATTACATACATACAGAATTGCATGTATTATAATTTCATGCTCCTGTGTTATCTTTCATTGCTGATCTGCAAAGTGTGATGAAGTTACAGGCTGGCGTTCAGTTGACCCGTGGCTGCTTCCTGTTCAGTTCGGTAGTGGTGAGTATTTGTATTATAACACCAAAAAGCGTTACAATGGCCATGTGAACAGGAATGGATTTGGAAGGTATACTAGTAGTCAAACATCTCTCTCTCTCTCGTCTCCTCTTCCTCTCTCTCTCCTCTCTCTCGTCTCCTCTCTCTCTCTCTCTCTCTCTCTCTCTCTCTCTCTCTCTCTGGGCCCACTTTAATTATTCTTTATGCAAGCCTTTGCCATTATTCCGCCAGTGTGATTCCTTCCTCGGGCCGCCTTGAAGCCAACTCGAATGGTCGGCTGTCGGAGCATATTCATAATTTTACTCTCTCTCTCTCTCTCTCTCTCTCTCTCTCTCTCTCTCTCTCCTCTCTCTCCTCTCTCTCTCTCTCTCTCTCTCTCTCTCTCTTTCTTGTAAAGCAGAGGAAGAAAATTGCCTTTTTGCACCATTAACCGAGGCTCGATCCATCAAGTGAAGTCAGATTAGGTCGTTGTGTGCATTTAATATACATATATAAAAGCGAGGAGGAGGAGGAGGAGGGAAGGGGTGGAAGGAGGCAGGAGGGGGAGAGGCAAGGGGAGGGTAGGAAGCAGATCGAGGCAGACAAAAAAAAAAAAAAGTGGGGGTGGGAGGGGAGAGGGAAAGGGAGACGGTCCAGGGGGAGCCAAATGCAATCTCCATTCCAGAATCCGTCTTGCTTACGTTTATTATTATGAAACATCCCGTTTTCTTTCTGAGGCGGAACTATTAGAGGGAATGGGGTTTGTGCCGTGTTTATTCTGGTTTTAAAAGTCGACACTGCCTGTGAGAGATAGGGAGGAGGCGAAGGAGGAGGGAGCAGCAGTAGGAGGAGGAGGAGGAGGAGGGAGGAGGAGGAGGAGCGGTGTGTGTAGTCCGCACGCGATATCGCCCTTCTCTCTCTCTCTCTCTCTCTCTCTCTCTCTCTCTCTCTCTCCTCTCTCTTCTCCTCTCTCTCCTCTCTCTCTCTCTCCTCTCCTCCTCCTCTCTCTCTCTCTCTCTCTCTCTCCTCTCTTGCTTTTACACACACACACACACACACACACACACACACACTACACACACACACACAAACATAGAGTACATACATACTACATACATAGATAGATAAATAGATAAATAGATGGATAGACAAACAGACAAATAGACAGATCAAGATGGATAGATAGATAGATCATATGTACGTACAATACATTTATAAACACTTTCTGTTAAAACATCGTAACATAATCTCCTTAATTCCAGTGAATGTAACATTTCCGTGAATACGAATGTTAATTCTTCCTAAGCAGTCAGGAATCGTGATCCGTGCCGTGCTGCGCCTTCCTGACTGTGTGAAGTGTTTGATACGTGACACTTGTCCTGCCACACACTCCACGCTGAATGCATGTAATACCAAACATTAGGTACACACTACCACCGCCGCCGCCACCACCACCACCACCACCACCACCAGCTTCAAAGAGTGGCCTGGCACGCATATTCACAGAAATGGTGTCAAGTTTGAACATTCGTTGTTGTGAAGTGTAAATTAATGCACTTCTTTACGAGACGGTATTTTGTTCATATCCGTACGCGTGTTATTTTCAGCAGTCCTCCACGGCGTTGGCTGCGTTGCTTGGTGGCGGTCAGCTGTGCCGTCCCGCTGGCCACACGCACCAGAGCATTGTCTTGCATGACAGAAACACGAAGCTTGTAAAGTTTCCTATAAAATTTGAAATATTCGTGTTGTTGTTGTTGTTGCTGCTGTGGTTGTTGTTGATGTTGTTGTTGTTGTTGTTGTTGTTGTTTCTAATCTAATAAGGAAAAAGTGGAAGAAATGTCAGCAGCAGCAGCTTCACCTTGACACTGGTTATCGGTCACTCACCGGTCCCATCAACATTATCACCCGTGTTCCCAAACGTTTGGGCGTCTTGCCTCCACTACTGTTAACAGACTCTAATGAAGATTATCAGCATTTTTCAAGGAGGTTTTTCATGAAGCTAGTGATAGTTCGTTAAGGATTCTGCACCAACCAAATAGAAAAAAAAATAAAGTAATCGTGAATATATTTCTTACGGAAGCCAATATGGGATGCCAGTGTATTCAAAAACACTTTGCTTTCTCACCGCGACTATTTTCAAAGGCCATGGAGATAATGAGTCAGGTTCTTAAGAGTGCTCTTCCTGTTAATAATGTAGAAATCTTGTTAATCTGTCACTAAAATCATAAAAACACCCTTAAAAACCCGTGTAACTTCAACTAGAGCCTCTTGAATGTAATCGAGGTGCAGGCAAGTGTTTCAGAATGTGGTAAAGAGTGCGGCGGTCACCAGTGGTCGCCAGGATTGTCAGACGATAAGAAAGACCTCCCGGTGGTGCCGCGGCGGGCATCTGGCGGTAATGTCTCAATCAGGGACGGGCCGCGGGAGGCGAGGAGCGGCGCGGCTTGATAATTAACACCTCAGAGTCTGGCGCCATTAATTCCCCTTCCCTGGCGCGGCCTCCTGTCACGGCGGCAGATTGGAACCTGATGTCTGCCGCCAAATTAGGCCTACGTACTACAGATTAACTTTTTTTTTTCTCTCGGCTGCTGTTGTCTTGGGGGAAAAAAATAAGTACGCCATTTTATGTTACCGCAAATAGCAAAGAAGCGGTGCTAAAATTGATGGTCGCTGGCTGGCCTCCATTACAAGAACCATGACTCTTAACACGCAAATAATTGATCCTAAGACATCATAATTTTCACTTGAACACGAAAATACAAGTTAGTAAGTCAAACAAATGTTCCTGACTTAAATACAAGAACACAAGGCAAGGGAAGTATATGAACCCACCACCACCACTACCGCCACCACCACCGCCCCAAGAAAAAAAAAAAAGCAACTCGGACCATAAAACCTGATAAAAAGAAGTGAGGCAAAAAGAGAGAAGGAAAGAAGAGGGGGGATGATAAAGTAAACACCTTGAGTCTTGCCACCAACACCGCCATCTCCACGCGCGCGAGAAAGATTCCATCCTACACAGTTTATCATCCTCCTACCCCGTTTTTTGAGGAAGGTTATGCGTCTAAACACTGAAATTAGTGAACATGGGAGGAGAACACCCATGAGCGATAGAGACTCGTCACGGAATCTTTAATTACAGAGTGGTGTGAGTTAGAATGCAGAATGAGAGGGGAGGGAGCCTGGCCCAGCGAGTAATTAGGCTGCAGGAAGTGTGGGGCTAAATGCTGGTTTGCTTAGTAATGGATTGATCCTCTGTGTTTACTATCGTCTCTCTCTCTCTCTCTCTCTCCTCCCCCCACCCGTGTTGTTCCCAGTTGGTGAAGGGTCGTAGTAGTAGTAGTAGTAGTAGTGGTGGTGGTGGTGGTGGTCGTGATTGTAGTAATAGTAGTAGTTGTAGTAGTAGTAGTAGTAGTAGTAGCAGCAGCAGCAGCAGCAGCAGCAGCAGTAGCAGCAGCAGCAGCAGCAGTAGCAGCAGTAATATAGTAGTAGCATCAGTAGTAGTAGTAGTAGTAGTAGCAGCAGCAGCAGCAGCAGCAGCAGCAGTAGTAGTAGTAGTAGTAGTAGTAGTAGTAGTAGTAGTAGTAATAGTAGAAGAAGAAGAAGCAGTAGTTATCGTCGTCATCGTTGTTGTTAGAATAATCAATTAAGTTAAAACGTTGAAGTGATGACAATGATAATGTTGATAAATAAGTAGACAGACACATACAGGTAAACCATTTAAGTTACTGTCAACTTATGCCTGTGCTTTAAGCTACAGATGAAAATTGTTATATATATATATATATATATATATATATATATATATATATATATATATATATATATATATATATATATATATATATATATATATATATATATATATACATATATATACGAGTATATATATATATATATATATATATATATATATATATATATATATATATATATATATATATATATATATATATATATATATATATATATATATATATATACAGCTTTCTTGTCTGTGTATTAGGAAATGACCAACAATCACAGGAGCAGTTTTGTTTATATACAGCGAGAAAGAACAAAGTCCGGTAAAATTATTCCCCACTTTTAGCCCGCCGAGCCCGTGGTGGTGGCGGTGGTGGAAGGCAGGAGGGAGGGAGGCAGGGAGGTAGGGATGGAAGAAGGGGGAGGGACGGCAGGGGCCGCGCCAGCCTGGCAAAGCTTCGACCAGCCTCACCATCGCAGTTCGGAACAGGTGTTTTAGGTACGAACCTTCAAGAATACTTTTCACAGCCTTGTAATTTAGTATTGCGATACATTTTGTTAGCCTCGTGGGTACCGGGAATACATGTAGTATAATGTAACCTTGCACGGCGGTGCAGGGCGGGCACTTGATGTGAAGTGCTTCGTTAAGTGGTGCAATTGCTCCAGGCTTCATGAATCCCTGTGAAGCACTTCATTTCTCTCCCTTTTGATCAAATGAGTCCCTGAATACTTCTTTTTAATTATGTATAAAATTTTAATCACATTATATACAGCATTATCTGGCAGTGTGATGCAATATAGATATAGACAGGAGCACCACTGTAGCCAAAAATTCAATTGAGGTGAACGAGGAATGAGGTAACAAGACGACCGAGGTTAGCAGCCCGTGCCGGTTCTCGCACAACTAGCCAGTCGCCTCTCAAGTGCTGAGGTGTGAGGAACCCATTTGCTGCTCCTGAAATTAACGAATAATACTAATTCATTGGGTAAGTCATCGATATTAAGTACTTATTGGGGGATGGGGGAGGTAGCGAGGCAGTGGAGGCTGTAGTACTGTAACACTCGTCCTGCCAGCCTTAGTGGGTTCTTAACTTCTAATGTGAGAGCTGGGAATGGTACGATGAAGGTGTACTTGGAAAATAATACATTCGGTTTATTCTAGTTTTCATATACTTACTTACGATATTGTGTTTTCAATTGGGAGCCATTAGACACCGTGTGTTTTGATTTACTCGTAATACATTGTGTGTTATCAGGTCTTGAGTGAGACAGCAATACTAATCACTATTTTCTCCTCCATTTCTGCATCATACCGTGAGTGTGCTTGGGTAATGGCACTCAGGGAGGAATTAGGGAGGAATTATTGGGCTGCTCATGGTTCGCTGCTTGTCAGGATGGGATGCACTTCCATGGGTCTGCCGCGTGCCGTCCAGTCCTGGTGTGCAAGTTAACTAACGGAAAGTTTCCAAACCAGATAAAGTGAAAACAACTACTACCAGCCTTTTCTTTTTTTTTTTTTTTTACGTAGATTCTTCCAAGACATTCGAATAACACAGTAAAGTTTTGCAGTATTATTAAGAGAATGATATAAACATTGGTTTTGTTGTGTAAATAACATATTTGAAATTATTTTACTTATAAATCATCAGATGCTTGTTTTTATTAGTTTCATCATTTATTCATGTTAATAACTTACCCCTTAAATACTGGAAAGAGCACATCACGAGTTTAGGAGTAGTCATAATCACAGCATCATTATAGTGTGTACTATACACTTGGCCTCACAGATGCAGTATGAGCGGCGGGGAGGCCCGAGCCGGCGACGCGGCGGCCGCTGCTCACATGAGGCTGGTATGGCTGGTGCCGGAGCCTCAAGAGGCGGCGCTGTCACAACAGATGCAGTTCATCCGAAACATGGCACACCCGCGGCATCAGGGAAGAGAGAGTGCGCTGAGTCACCATCAGGTACACGACATGACTCACGTGCTGCAGATGGCACGGGACGCCCAGGCAACACAGCAACAACACCAACAGAAAGAACAGCAACAACAGCAGGAACAACAGAAGCAGCAAAAGCAGCAGCAACAGCAGAAACTGCAACAACACCATAAGCAACAGCAAATCAAGCAGCAGCAGCAGCAGCAGCAGCAGCAGCAGAAACAGCAGCAGCAGCGACAGCAGCAGCAGCGACAGCAACAGCAGCGACAGCAACAACAGCGACAGCAACAGCAGCGGCAACAGCAACTGCAGCAGCAGTTACAACAACAGCAACAACAACCGCAACAGCAGCAACAACAGCAAAAACAGCAACAACCGCAACAGCAGCAGCAGCAACAGGAAGTGCAACAGCAGCTGCGTCAGCAACAAGAGATGAATGACCCCGTGCCAGCACAACAGGGACAAGATCATGACGCATCTCCAACGCAGCGGAAACAGCAGCAGCAACAGCAACAACAACAACAACAACAACAACAACAACAACAACAACAACAGCAGCAGCAGCACCACCACCACCAGCGTGACGCACCACAGGAGTCTCATGACGTGCATTATCACATCATCTCAGCAGGACGCCGCTATCCACATGAAAGGCCTCCAGGTAATTGTACCCCTTATATATATATATATATATATATATATATATATATATATATATATATATATATATATATATATATATATATATATATATATATATATATATATATATATATATATATATAATCACCGTTTTGCATAATGTCTCCATTCTAAAGCAAAATAAACTCACTATTACCATAGCTACTACTACTACTACTACTACTACTACTATTTTTCGTGCGTAACTTTCCTATCCCCATCCACAGGAGCCGCGGGCCCCGGGGCGCCGCTGCCCCTTCCACTGGCCACACACCCACTACTCCACGTGGATAAGTTCAAACCCTCGCACGGCCACCACTACCAGGTAACCTGCTGACCTGCCTTCTTCATTCATTCTACTTGTGACAGAATACACATCTCACTTTCCTCTTTTCCCACTTTGAGGCTCGTACACACACACACACACACATAGCGTGTCTCCGTATGTATTTTTCTTCAACTTAACACCATCTCCACGTCCAGGTTATTCCAACCGTCAGTACTTCAAGTAAGGAAACTCAACCCAATTATTTGACTTTGTTTAGGCTTCCTTTTAGACTTGCACTCAGAAACCCTTGTCCTTCCCTCACCCGCCGTCAGAAGGTCGTCACTGGCCATACTCGTAACGCAGCGAGCCTCCTTCAGGTGTGTGGCAGCAACAGCGGAGGCAGGAAGGCTCGCTCCTCCTACACCGTCCAACAGCTGCAGATTCTCAACCGCCGTTTTCTGAGGAGTATGTACCTGGCGCAGCACGAACGCTCAGAGCTGGCCGCCATGGTGGGGCTCTCTGAAACCCAGGTGAGTCCCGTGTCAGATGAAGGGAGTACCATGTCAGGTAAATATCCAGACCAGGTGAACCTCAGACTACACTTATATATATTTTAAAGATATGCTACTTGTAAAAGCTTCATGATACAAGCTACTTATAAAACAGAACAGAATATTTCGTGCCTCACCCCAGTGTCACCTTTTATTTCCATATCCTATATATATATATATATATATATATATATATATATATATATATATATATATATATATATATATATATATATATATATATATATATATATATATATATATATATATATATATATATATACGAGTATATATATATATATATATATATATATATATATATATATATATATATATATATATATATAAAATATATATAATTTTTTTTTCTCTGGCCAGGTAAAGATCTGGTTCCAAAACCGTCGATCGAAGTACAAGAAGCACATCCGGGCTGGCCATCGTCGCTCCCACCACGGCAAGAGCTCCCCATCGCAGGGCCCTCCGCGCGTGCACCGCAAGTAAGTCTTCTTTACTATCCAGTAATATCTCAGAATAAATAAGATAACAGTGCTAGACAAATACTTCAGTAAAGTTATGTATTAGTAGAGGTACACGTGGTGTCTCCTGACATGCCTGGCCTTTTGCTTTAGGTTGAAATCGCCCTCGCCGTCCGTTAGTAGTTCCGGGAGCGTGCTGACGATGCGAGCCGTCCCTTACACGGTCCCGGCCCCATCCTCTTACTACGAGTACCCGCTCCCGATGACGGCCATGTACGGCGGTGTGCCATTCCCGCTGTCTCAGATCAGTCCGCCATTGCTGCTGAGCCAAGACTCCCGTCCAATCCCCCCTGTTACCTCCGTGGATTCCACGTCGCTGGCCGGCGCCCCCTCTGTCGCCACTGTTGCACCTTCTGTTTCTGACCTGACAGCACAGCACAGCTCCGCCACATGTGTGCCCCATTTAGGCCACAAAAATTATGTCTTGCAAACCTCAAGAATGATGCCCAACCCCCAGAGGTTTGATCATTATGGCGCGGGGTTGGCAGCGTCCACCGCCAATAGAAGTATGGACTGTGAATCTTTTGTTGACAAGACAGACACGACGATAAAAACAGATTATGTGTCTGTATCTCACAATGCACAAGGTGTGGCTGCAGGCCAGAATCCACCTGACACACAGGAGTCGCCTACTCAGGCTGACAGCCAACCAAACCAACAACTGGCGGAGTTGAATCAAAGTATGAAAAAGCGCAGCGAAGTATGGATCAGCAACGCAGCTTTAAATCACTCGTACGTTCCCGAGCTGCCTCAGCCCTGGGCATCGGGTGTGTGTCAGGCCGGCAACCAAGTGCTAGGCCGGGAGTCATGTCTTGATGTCAGGGAAAAGTTTATCCCTAACCTGTACAGCAAAGCGTTTCAGCCCGCATACATTCCCTCAGGCACCTTCATCTACGCGTCGCCTGGGGACAAGTTCCCCGCAAGCCAAACTTCATCCGCCCTGGACACAACTACCGTCACCAAAGCCAAAAGTGACAACACTACCACTTCTTTCTCATCCCCTTCTTCAGTGAAATCCTCCCCTTTTCCTACTCCTCCCTTTCCTTCAACCACCTCCACGCCCATCAGCCCCAACACCTCAGTCTCCACCACTCTAATTAACCCCTTGACCCTCTTGGCGGAGACCGAGGAATGTGACACGGACGGTTTCCCCGCCGTGGACGACACTGATGAGTCTGAGCTTTCCGCCCTCGACTTAGTGATGCTGAGTGACCACCAGCCCGCCAAGATGGAGCGAGGAGGGGTCGAGTGGGAATAGACTTTACTGAATATAACATTACGAAAAGAATGTTGTTGTTTTCTTAGTATATACAAACATGGTATATTCGTATAATTTATCATTCCTCAAAGATATTCTTATCTTTACCGTAAACTTGTGTTTGTTTCTTAAGTCGCTGTAAGTCTGAAAAAATTAAAGCGTACGAAACTGGAAATGTGATAACACACACACACACACACACACACACACACACACAATACGCATATAATAAGAAAAAATTGTTTTGTTTTACTTTTAAACATCAAACAACCATATGCATCTTTGTTCTCAGTATTTTGTATGTTCGAATTCTGTAGTTATAAACTACTTAGTTGTGATTGTTAATTTTATACATGTAGAAGATTGTAAGTTACTGTTGCTGCCCAGTGGTGGGCAGGTGTGTGTAAAACAAGAAAATCAATAAAACTTTTCTTTCTAATATTCATATATTTCCAGCGAAGAGATTAAGTATAGTTACCTTGTTATTCTAAATAAATAGTTGTAGGATATGCAATACAATCCAAAAGAGAAGAAAACGCATGCAACAGAAGACTGCTAATTTGTATGAACTTTCAGAGTGAAGCGGCAGCGGTTCATAGTACACGATGGGGAGTGAGGTGGTGGTGGTGGTGGCAGTACTGTGGCTGCAGGACCATCCCGCCACGCACACATTGTCCCTAAAGACAGAAATACGAACGCCGTGGAAGGTAAGTCACCCCACCTCCCTGCCGCCGCTCTCCTTTGATTTGCAGCTATTATCCCTCGCACAATGTGGAGTAAATGAAGGAATAATACCCAGGCGGAATTAGCCGACGAGAGGACGATCGGTGGGGTGTACGGGACGGCCGCGGGACACGCCATTCGGGTCCTTATCACACAGCGGCAGACGGGGACAAGTTGTTGCACCCGTAATTGCCGGTTACGTCACGTTGCCTCGTTTCCTGGAATCTGAACTTGGAAGTGTAATAGTATTCCAGATTCCCGTCCCAGACACACGAGGTTATGGGAACATGACACTAATGATTGGGTGCGCTAGGAGTCAGAGTTGTGGGGTAATGCGAGGAAGAGCTGGAGTGGATGGTGGATGGTGGCGGCGGCGGAGGCTGGGGGATCTTGACATAGGGGTAGAAGTGGGGGACGTGTTCCGGTCGTCATGGCAACCCCTCTATCTCTGCGGGGTTGCCACAGATCGTAGGGGTGTCAGGAGAGGGTAGCCGTGGGAGGGCGCGCCGGAGGACGTAAAGAGCACGAAAACACGCTGAGAAAGGCTCTTCGTCACGTGGCTGTGGTCGCGTCTCGTCTGAGTCTAAATCTGCCAAGTGCGATGCGAGTGTGGTTCGGCGCTCCGTCAGGCTGAGTGCAGTTCTGACCGGACAAGAAATAAAGCAACCTCATGATGACCCGCGGTGAGCTGCTCCAATCTGCCTTTCCCCCAGTCAGCCTGCCACCGCTCATTGTCTTTTAGTTGTTTCTAGGCACCGCGTGATTTTCAGTGCCATGTGTCCACTGCTACTCCTGACCCTGGCCGCTCCATCATCACAACTGTAGAAGTAATTTTGTCACCAGCCTCGCACTTCCCTCCATTTCAGTCCTCTCAGGATCTCTCTCGCAATTCCAGATATTTTCTCTCTTAAGGCTGGGGAAGTCAGCCATTTTACCTTTCAGCAACCTCTGTCAAGGCTAATGACAAGTCAAGGTTCATGCATGTAATTAAACAAACACCCTATCATTCAATAACACAAGCTTTCTAATGAATAAATGACGCGTTGAGCCATTAATATTTCACCACTCGTTAGCTTCCTCCTAGCCTGAACGTTTCTTCCGCCCGACGTATCATTCGAGGCTTCTCCAGCAAACACTAATTGATCCCTCTCAGTTTCTTTATTACATTGTTCATTCATTACGTGACTCATTCATGCAGACTTTGGCAACTGCCTTTTATCTGTTCTGTTGTAAATAACTCACTCCAGTATCCAGGGTGGGCATTACAGAGGTAGAGTGAAGCACTGAGGCGTCAGGTTAAAATGGATTGACAAGGGCAGGAGGGTGATGACTTCTACCGTACCGCTGGAGTGGCGTGGCGGAAGCATGATGTTAGTTGGTATTAATGGTCAGGCTTGGGGGATGACCACTAGAGATCAGGACCTTGAGAAGTGTTCAGGTATTACTAGTAGGTATACATGAAAACGTAATGCTGTTCCAAACCTTTCATTGTTCTTAAGGTCTGTTAGTGATGTTTATTGAGATATTAGTAGACCTGAAAATGTGATACCAGTCCAAACCGTTCATTGCTGTTATGGTTTGTTAGTGTATATTTATGAATGCAGTCATTGTTGTGGTGAAGTGAATGTAATTGCTTTTCTATATTTGCTTGTATATTTCACTACATGCATGACCAATTTTCTAATATCAAGAATTTAACATACAGTCATTACTGCGAAGAAAATTTGTTGTTTGAAACCACTTTGTATATAGTCATTCGTGCGTATTTCAATGTGAATATAAATCCCGGTATAAAAAAGTGTGATGGCACAAATCGGAATGCACAACAGAAGCTCAACACGGGCGGTAGCGAAGAAGCCGTCAGTGGTTATCCCTCACTCGTCCGCTGAGGAGAGACAGCATCCCACTCAACGTTACTTAGGGTGGTACTCCCCATTCCAGTGCTACTACTACTATTACTACTTGTTCTACTATTACTACTACTACTACTTGTTCTACTATTACACATACTTCTACTACTACTACTACTACTACTATTAATACCACTACTACTGCTACAATTACTGCTACTTCTGATATAACCACTTCTACTTTTCTACCACTACTACCACTGCTACTTCTTGTTTTTTTTTTCTTCTTTTGCTGCTGCTGCTGCTGCTGGCGATGTACTCATATTACAGCAACTATAGAACAACAACAACAACAACAACAACTACAACAACTACTACTACTACTACTACTACTACCACCACTACTACTACTACTACTTCATCACCAGCACCACTTCCTTCACTCTTTTCCACCAACTGGCAGATAATTTTTATATAGCAATGTGGGAACTAAGAGGCAGACTTTTCTTCCTCCAGTTTCTTCTTGAGCAGACCATGGCGATAATTATAAAACTCTAACGCTATTTCAGGCTTCGGTTAGGATGTTTCTATTTTTCCCCTTCATATAATTACGAAGAACTGTTTGCCTACTATTTTTTTCAGCTCCTTCTTCTCCCTCCTCCTGCCTCCCGCCACCTCCTCCTCCTCCTCCTCCTCCTCCTCCTCCTTCTTTCCCGACTTTTTTTCTTTAACTTCTTCCCTCCACTTTCCTTCTCCTTCACCGCCACTCCTTCCTCCATGCTCCTCGACCCTCGGCGCTCGCTCGGCTAAAATAAGCGTCATCTATGAAAAACAGCATCATTTAGCTAATTGTGGCGATGACGCAAGCCAAGCCAAACCAACCAAGCCAAGCCAACCTAATAGCGACCGGCTTATGTTCGCTCTGGCAACTGCAGGAAGAGAACTAGTAGTAGTATAAGTAGTAATAATAGTAATTGTAGTAGTAGTAGTAGTTGTTGTTGTTACCTTTATCATCATCATTGTTGTTGTTATTAATGTTGTTGCTGTTGTTGTTATTGCTGTTGTTGTTGTTGTTGTTGTTGTTGTTGTTGTTGTTGTTGTTGTTGCTTTCTATCCTTATTCTTTTTCTTCTTTTTTTTTAATTCAGTTCACGTAGACATACAGGGAGAGATTGTAGACGGACAGACAGACAGACAGAGTACATAAAGACAGAAAAAGATAAATAAAGAGACGTGAATCTTTGTGTATGTGTGTGTGTGTGTGTGTCCACACACGCGTACCTGGGCGTGGCAGGCGGTACAGTGACATCGCCAGCTATACTTTCTCCGCGCCGCGCCTGACACACCAAGGCGGATGGCGGCGATGACTGCGAACGGCTTTCACTCTATCCATCACGCCCGCGCCCTGCCCCCGAGGTCACAACTCCTCCGGGGGCGGGGTTGCGGGTTATCCTCACTTGGGGCAGAAGTCAAGTGGCGGCAGCACGCAGCCAATCGTCACTAATCGTTGGTTCGAACCCCGCAACTGAGGCCGCCAATCAGCGCCTCGGATTTACGGCGGCGCCCTCCCTCAGGTGACTCCTTGCCCCCGGGGCCGCCCTCCCATTGGTCTGATGCTGCTGACTTCCGTGACCCCAGCTGACCCCCGGGCCTTGGAGGGATTCACTTTCTTCCACTGATTGCTGCGAGAAGACGTTGTGTGTGTGCGTGTGTGTGTGTGTGTGTGTGTGTGCTACAAGATTTTTTCATTTTTATCATTTCCTCATTCGAAGACGGAGTTGGATTAGCAGTAGTAGTGGTTGTAGTAGTGGTAGTGGTAGCGGCGATGGTTGTGATGGTGGTGGAGCTGCTGATAGTAGTAGTAGTAGTAGTAATTTTATAGCAGTAGTGATTGTAGTAGTAGTAGTAGTAGTAGTAGTAGTTTTTAATAATGATAATAATAATAGTAGTAGTAGTAGTAGTAGTAGTTGAAATAGTATTTTTATAGTAGTAGTAATAGTAGCAGCAGCAGTAACAGTAACAGAAGCAATAGTAATGATGAAACGAATGTAGGAGGTAAATAATGCACAGGAAAAAAAAAAAACATAGAGTTTGAACTAAGCTGACAAAACTTAAATAATTGGTGCCGTATCATACTATTATTTTTCTATGGATATCTTTTTTTTTCTCTCTCTCTCTCTCTTCCAAACTTTGTGACATTTTACAGTGACATTTTTTCCTCTAACTTTTCTTTCTGTTCGACTCTCTCTCTCTCTCTCTCTCTCTCTCTCTCTCTCTCTCTCTCTCTCTCTCTCTCTCTCTCTCTCTCTCTCTCTCTCTCGAGTACCGTAAGAAAAAAAACATTATTTTGACATGCAGGGACCAGATTTTCAAAACACTTCAGCGTCTTATCTCGACAATTACTAACATTCTCTAATGAAAGTTATTAAGTTTTTTTTAAAGAAAGGTTCATTATATTACTCATATTTCAACGAGGATTCGCCATCATCAGCGTGAAAAGACACACGTCGGAACCAGACTAATCATCTTTGTGGCCTTTGAAGATACTATAGTGAGAGAGCAAAACGTTTCGAAATCCGGGTTTACTTCAGGCTGGCTCTGTGTACCAGCATGACTTGTGTACCAACGAGTCATTCCATAATTAACAGCATAAACTTTCTATTCTTAAATATTTCTCGGAACTTGCTGGCCAGCCCTCACCCTTCAATTACTCGTAATGATGCTAATCCCTTTGCGCTTTTCTGTTTGTCTTGTAATTATTAGCTGTCGTTTGATATGCATTGGCTTTCTTTTGTTTTGCATCTGTTTATTTGTTTGTGGCGGTGTTTGTTATTCTGACGTGTGTAGTAGAGCAGCATTGACCGTGTAATAAGACTCTCTCTCTCTCTCTCTCTCTCTCTCTCTCTCTCTCTCTCTCTCTCTCTCTCTCTCTCTCTCTCTCTCTCTCTCCTTGAAAATTTACTTTATATATTTGACTTCGCTTCAACAAACTAACTCTTTTAAGGATAATTTAACTGACCTTTGCAAAGTTCACCTCTTTGTGCGTGTGTGCAGGTGTGTTGGTAAGGTCATTAAGGCCTCCACACCTGCCCTGGCGCCGCGCACGCCCACTAACGCGATGCCTCAGTGATGGTGTCTGTTACGTGTACGCTCTTACTAAGGGAGTAATGTGAACTAGGGAAAGTAATGTAAACTATTGATAATCATTTATCTTTTACAGTCCTCCATTAACCCAGTATCATAGAAAACTAGGATGATCTTAAAGTTGATCTAATTCAAAGAAAATTGATAAATTGAAGGATGGCTTTAATAAAATGTAATGACATAGAAATATACGATACTGGTATTGAGGAACATAGCCTGACATGCGTAAGCCTTATGATAGGTTAGGAAAACACGAGAAATTAATAACTAGAGCCAAAATTAACTGGTGAGTTCAGGGATATATATCTAGCACGCCAGGTGACCCCTCAGGTTAATTAGGGGTCATTAACCCTAACCACGGGGCGCATAAGTGGTTAATTAACTCTAAGCTGTTTTCCTTGTCTGCAAGAGGTTGTTTACACCGGGCGGCGTCGCAGTGACCACTCGGGGCCGCTCGTAATTAGTGTTTCTTATGAAGGCGAGGCTTCCATAAGATAGCCGCGTGTTGTGTGGAGCCCCGGGTGGCATTACTTAGGGAACTCATCCCCCTGATTGATACCAAGACTACACTTATTTTGAAAGGGCAGAGAGCGCTTCTCCTCCCGCAGCCAAGCCAAGCCACACCCGCGCATCTGTAGCATCCATACACCATCGAGTCCTTCTGAAATGACCTCTCTATCCCCAGTGTTCTGTTTTTTATAAAGCAGACTTTTTCAAAGGTTAGATTCATTCATGTACCACCTACGTAGAGAGAGAGAGAGAGAGAGAGAGAGAGAGAGAGAGAGAGAGAGAGAGAGAGACGGGGGGTGGAAGGGAGGAGGGAGGGGAGATAATATTGTGTTGTATGAATAATACACTAGTGACAATCATGAACCACTCACTTATAATTTTGATATTTAGAGAGAGAGAGAGAGAGAGAGAGAGAGAGATTAGCATTGAACAGGATAACGAGTGGTGTGAAAATCGCCTTAACTCAAGCTGTTTTTACGGGAAGGAATCGACACGCTTGTAAACCTTTAAACTCTCCTGTGTACGTCACATGGTAATAATATTTCATACGTCTTTCAATTCTATTTTGTGAGTGTTTTTCCTCCTCATTCTTATATGGATGTTAGTGATATGACAAGATGTCACGGCGACATTCACGTCGATGTTGTTGTGTCGCTCCCTGAGAATCATTACTTCACACAAGTCACTATCATGTTAAGTGAAGAGCCAGGCTACCAGTTCTCCGCTATCCACTAGCACTTCATGTATCGGCACATTTTATAAGCAGAGCGTTATTGCGACGTTTCTTGTTAACATATCGTGACAAAATAATGCGCAGTCTTATACATACTCATGTTTGAAGTAGTATGCATATTGGAGAGTGAATTAAAGGAATGTAAGTGTAAGCACAAGTTAACTAATCATTGAAAGATCATATCACCAATACGCGGATAACTAGATGATATGTATATATATATATATATATATATATATATATATATATATATATATATATATATATATATATATATATATATATATATATATATATATATATATATATATATATATATATAACCTTTATCAGAAAACTTGAGTGCAATGATTTTTTCACGTGACCCTCCTGAGTTGGTTTTGACCTTCAGTATTAATGGCAGACCCACAAAATATCACAGCATGACAAAATACGTCCTAAATACCAGCAATAAGTGCCCCTCGGGATCATAGAGAGCAGTAATCATAGCGCTGCCCGGGGAAGTGGAGGGAGGGGGAGGCTCGGCTATTTATATAAGTATTGTCCGCAAAAAGTCATCCATATCCATTGTCAGGTTAAATATTGTAATTACACACCATGGAAATCAAGACCACAATGTCCCGGAGAGTGAAGTGGAGGGAGGCAGGGTGCGGAAGTGTTCGGTCAGGGCTGAGGGCTGCCTCAGTGATAGGCGGGGCGGTGCTGCGCTCGGCCGAACGAAATTTTATGAAAGAAGCACTTGAAGTCATAATTGTGTTGTATGTGTACCGTGATTGAGTGTAATAACTATTATTAAGGATAAAGATAATTAGTGTAGGGAGGGACAGGGCAAGTTGCACAAAAGCAAGTTGTGACGACGACAATTTTGTTGATTTCAAAGCATTGGCTAACTTTCTTTGTTTCTCTGTCCCCTCCAGGAAGAATAGGCTCAGATTTTAAAGGGAGCCACTTCAGTGAGACACATCAACTGAGCGAGCCACACTAAAGCATTTTTATGCAACCTAGTACCATCATTATCACTATTATTAGCATAACCATCACCAATATTTTCGGTATAATTTTTCAAGAGCCGCGCAATGAACAACACTGATGTATTGTATGGGATTCTTATTTTCTATAGGAGAGATTTTATTGTGTAGAAGACATTTTACTGGAATTCCATAGAACACTGCATGTCAGAAGCCCCACCTAAAGCCAAATCCATGACGGCGGACGTCGAATGAATAATACATTGATACACGATGAACGAGCGATGCTAGAATACCCACCAAGAGCATTTACGACTACGCAGTAGCACCTCGCCAGACAACTAGCAACTTCATCTCGCAATAACCAAAAATATTCGAGTCGATGTCCTGTTACACATTTCAATCAGTATTTCATTTAATTTTGAATCTAACGATTTGTGTCCGGTCTCACTGAGATCACATTAATGGATGAAAATTCCTAAAATATTGACCGTATCTTTATTTATTGTAGCATTTGGAACGAATTTCCGTACATTGATCACAGTAAGCTCATATTGTGGTTTCGTTTCGAAGTTTGAGAGTTACACTACAGCAAAAAGTTAAATATGAAAAAAAAGACGAATTTGTTGAAGGTGTAACACTTGGAGACACCAAACATAATGCTTAATTAATCAACTTCGACTCCCAAGAACTCAGAACTTAACATGAGACGAAGCTCTGTTCTAAACATAATTCCATTTATCCATCTTGTCCTCTTCTTCCTCCCGTCTCTAGCAACATCACGACGTCATCTGCAAACATCATAGTTTCATACTCCTTGGGAAAATCCTGCTTGTTAGTTAGTCTGTTCATCACCACTGCAAATAAAAATGGTCCCCAAGTCAATCCTTAGTGCAATCCAAGGAAGGTATAAGATCCATTGTGTAGTAGTCCCACCTCCACTCTGACACCCTCCGTTATCCCTGCTACGTACTTCACAATTGTTATAATCATTGTGTCCTTTACCACCACATACACTTCTTTGTTACTACCGACTTTCTCATGTAATACCACACCTATTTCCTTGGTACACCACCCTAAAAAAGATGTCTACACTAACTATCCAGTTCTTATCGTATGTAAAAGAGAAAAATAGATATATAGAGAGATGCAGTAATAGACAAACTAATCATAGTATATTAAAAATAAATGAGGTAAGAATAATAAGAGGAAATAAGATTAATAAGATTAATAAGATAAAAGAAAGGTGTGGGATCATAAATATAGAATTGCGGAGTGGATGACGTGGAGGCTTGCGGGACGACAGGCTGCTGGTAGTTAATGGTCACTACACGATGAGCAAACATGGCGGTGGGTTTATGGCGGCGAGGAGACTTCAGAGTGCATGTGAGTATTATATGGCCTCTGGTTCTCCTTGGCGTCAACACTCAGCGGTAGGAGAAGGGGCAAGAGGGGAGGAAGGTGAGACAGTCCCTTGTGTGGTGGCGATTCTCTTCCAGGATTGGTGTACACAACAATGCCATATGCTGTCCTATCTTTCTCAGGATGTTCTCAAACACTTATGTTCCGCACCTTCACTACATTCAAAAACTCTAGTTGAAGTTACGCTTCCCCCCCCCCACAAGATACTGGTGACATCAAGATTTTTACATTATTAACAGGAGAAACACGCTTGAGGACCCGGCTTGTAATGTGTGTGTCCTTTGAAAACGAGGGGTGTTGCTGTTTCCCCCAAGTCCACAACGAATAATGCGTTGGCTGGTGCATTAAATTCGCCGCCTTGTGGTACTTGCAGGGTCAGTGTAGATCAGGTTGGTTTGGATTGTGACGTGCGAGGCGTGGTTTCACCCTTCACCTATGTGTATGGGTGTGCCTTAGTATTATACTAAGACTTGCTGGTGGTGGTCTTGCCGGTATTGTGTTAGGAGAGGACCATAACGCTCTATACATTTAGGAGTATTGTTTTTTATTACCTTTATGGATACTGAGAAACTTATTTTATTGAAGTTTTCTTCCTAAACTGTTTCTTTGATTTAGGGAACTTTTGTTAGGTGATACGTATAGATTAGGTTAGGTCAGGTTAGGTTAAGTTACGGTAGCTTAAGTTAGATTAGGGTAGGTTGTTAGTTCGGGTTAGGTCAGGTTAGGTTCGATTAGATCAGCTGAAGTTAGGATTGCCTTCTTTTAACATGTCTTGTACATTCAAATACCATAAAATTACCAATTTCTGTGTTCCCCCCAAGATCGTAGGGAGGATAAGGAGAGAAGAGACAAAATGAAGTATTTACAACATATTTTATGCCCAAAATCGTCTCTGACATTAATAAACAAGTATAGTTTTGTAGTCAAAATGCAGTTTGGTCCTATTGTAAAAATTTACCGTATTGCCTGTTTCTCTTGCTGTACCAACCGGTATTTCAACTACACCTACTACAGCACATAGCATTGTGCACAACAGTTCAAATGATTGTGTCTTGGATGGATGACATGTCTAATGGTATGTCTAAAAGTATGAATGACTATGACTTCCGTGGAATACATGTTGGCTAGAATGAATACTGGTCCTTTTTTTGGGGTGAGGGGCAGTTCATTCAATTTGAACATTAATATCCACAAGGAGACCAGGGAAATAAGGGACAGAGAGCATAGGCTGCATTGTAATTAGAGACTTGCCAAATATAGAGTAACTGAGGTTACCACATTTGGTGTTGTTTTGTTGTTGCCATTTCCTGGCATATAACAAGGACGTGGCAGTAATGGATATTGAATGTGTGGATAACAGCAAGGGTATCTTCAGAGGCACAGTTCAAGATGATGATGACAGAAGAAACTTGTTGCAATCCTTTTAGCTTAAGCAGAATAATAAATAAAAAAATAAGTTTAAGTGCACAAGAATCTCACATTTAAAAAAGTGCCAAGAGATCCTTTGGAGACACGAAGCTCGTGGAAATTCTCAGAGAGTAGGTGACCATGATAATATAGATGGTAATATTTCAAATTCTTCTAACCCTATAGGGCAGCATTTCTCAACCTGGGTTCTGCAAAAGCTCCCTAAGGGTTCTGCAAGAAAGAGTGAGATAAGGTAATGCACTTTTGAGTTTTTATTTAATTTCATATTTCTAATATTACTATACATGCATAGCATATTATTGGTTATTGTAATATTGTAATATAGGCACCATTCTTTCTAACCTATTATGTTATCAAAAAAAAATATAACAACCATTAGAGATATATTTATGGTGCCATTGTGTAACTGCCTTCATTAGTCAGTGCCCAGTCAGCAGACAGAACCTGATCATGACTGATTAATGTATCAAGTGATTCAGTACAGGACACATGCATGGCCACGGTCTACATAAGTTGTGTCTGTTTCCTGGCATGCAAGTAAATTCACAGTCCTTCATTCACTCAAGATATTCAGTAAATTTCCTTTAGCATTACCAATAAATTTGACAAAGAAGTACTAATTATTCCTTAAACCAGTTATATATATATATATATATATATATATATATATATATATATATATATATATATATATATATATATATATATATATATATATATATATATATATATATATATATATATATATATATATCTCTCTCTCTCTCTCTCTCTCTCTCTCTCTCTCTCTCTCTCTCTCTCTCTCTCTCTCTCTCTCTCTCTCTCTCTCCTTGAGACGTAATTTATTTCAAGGGTTACCCAAGGGCAAAAAGATTAAGAAATACTTCTATAGGGGTATGCTCTCGTTCTCAGGGAACTACTCAGGCATCTTTTACAGCCATCTTTCACTAAGGCCCCTTTAAACACACAAATGGTTCTTCCGGTTCATCGTATGGTTTGTTTTTCAGGTTCTGGCGATGGGAATTTGTTTAGCTTGAATATTGCACATGTTAACATTAACTGCTTGATCAACAAGTTACACTTTGTACAGTCCTTTCTATGTGATAATAGTATATATATATATATATATATATATATATATATATATATATATATATATATATATATATATATATATATATATATATATATATATATATATATATATTTTTTTTTTTTTTTTTTTTCTGTATGAATTTTGTTTAAAAAAATGTATATATATTATTGTGGGAGATTTCAGTTTGCCTTCCATGAGATGAGGGAAGTAATTTGTCAGCGGTGTGTGATTTGCATGTAGATATTTAATTTTTAATTGTTTTCTGCTTTGGGATTAACTCATTGGATTATTGAACCTACATTTTATTCATCTAGTAATGTTCTTGACTTGATTCCAACATCTAGTGATGAGCACATTAGGGAAGTAGGAACTTTTCCTTCTTTTTCCAGTTGTGGCCACTGCCCTGTATAATGTACGTACTTGTACATGTCAGTATGATCCTCCCTCAGATTATACTCACACCAGAGTATTGCACAAAGGGGACTATGCCTCTATTAATGACTAGCTACTTGTCATATGTTGACTGGGATTTTGACTTTGCATACCTTAGTTATTCTATGTATAGTCTTTTCTTAAGTATCTTATCCAGAGTAGTTGATAAATACATCCCCCTCAGGTCTAGAAACCAGCCTGGGCTGGGGTTGCTCTGTGGCTACTTCAGCCAAGGGACACCACCTCACTTGCTCACATCCAGTCTTCCCTTGAGGTTAGAAAGCAGCTCTCCAGTGTGCCTATGATTTCATTATGGAATTCCCTACCTGATAAGTCTGTGGTGTTCTTTACTAATGTTTAGTCTTTTAAAAGTGACCTTAACAAATCATCTTCGAGAATTACCGTTTAGTTGTGACTGATTTTATTTTAGTATCTCTTACTGCATGTGGTGTGCCATCCAGCTGTTGATTGATCAGTAATTTTAAGCTTTGTCCTCATCTTACATATCAAGAAGTGTATCAGATGCATGTGATTTGAGTAAAGAATACAAAGATGCAGCAGCAGCAGTGATGGTTGTGTAGAGTAACCTCCTTTATTTTATAATTCCCATGCCCTCTTCCCTGCTTGATGCATACATTGTGTTCTTTCCTGTTTTCTGTTGAAAGAAGAGGTGGGTGGTGAGAAGCCTTGTTTTGTTCTGTCCTATTCTCCTATATATAATTTATTAAATATTTTATTTTAAAAATAAAACTTTGGTAACTTTGGAAACCTATATAATTTCCCTCAAAATTAATTTATTATAGGCAATCTTTTTTCTAGCTGATTTAAATTGTTAGTCATTCATTTATAGCATTGTTGGACTTTTTAATTAATTCATAATTCATATATTTACTTATTATTATTATTATTGTTGTTGTTGTTGTTGTTATTATTATTATTATTATTATTATTATTATTATTGTTGTTGTTGTTGTTGTTGCTGTTATTATTATTATTATTATTATTATTATTATTATTATTATTATTGTTGTTGTTGTTGTTGTTGTTTTTGTACTGCATGTTTCATGAAAGTACTATGATCACTGTAATTGCTACTGCCTTCACCTGATGAGACTAATTTTACAGAAGGAAGCAGCCATCCAAGAGGATGCAGAATGGGTGCCATCATGCAGCTGCTACTGATGATATAGGACTGTTTCTCTTTGCTGTCAGGTGGGTGTGACTCAGGTACAAAGGTTGAGTAATTTTCATCAGCTACAAACTATTTGCACATATGCTCAATACTGTATATTGGTTGTTGATCACAGTAGTACATAGTTTGCATTGTTTCTCGTAAATCTGTGTTATAGATGTGCTATTAGTAGCTTATGCTGTAGTCTGTTTCAACTTTGTAACAATTGAGTAGACTGAAACAGTCTTGACACGTCTTAATATAGTAAAATCCCTCTTATCCAGCATCAACGGGACCGCCGACATGCCGGATACTTGAATATTGCCAGATACTTGAATAGAAGTGAAATTATGTCCACAATCACCACCCTACACTCACGCATCTTACCATAACAAAGATCAGCTGCTTAAGTGTAAGCACAACACGCTTCTTCTTTTCTACAACTTTAAGCATGATGAAGGCGTCAGGCGATAAACAGTGCACACACAGGACTGAGTCACTGAGTAAACACAGTGCAGTAGGCCACGGGTGGCGCAAAGCAGTGCACTCTGGTGGCGAGGGGACAAAGTATGCCTTGCGCTGGAATTTTAATCAATTTTATGAGTACACATTGATTTTTTATTGATTTTAAGGCTCAAGGAAAAATGTGCCGGATACTTGAAGCTGCCGGATACTCGAATGCCGGATGAGAGGGATTTTACTTTGTCCCCTCGCCACCAGAGCGCACTGCTTTGTGCCACCCGCGGCCCACTGCACTGTTTACTCGGTGACTCGGTCCCGCGTGTGCACTGTTTATCGCCTGATGCCTTCATCATGCCTAAAGTTGTAGAAAAGAGGAAGTGTGTTGTGCTTACACTTAAGCAGCTGATCAGATCAGCTGATCTTTGTTATGGTAAGATATGTGAGTGTAGGGTGGTGATTGGACATAATTTCACTTCTATTCAAGTATCCGGCATGTCGGCGGTCCCGTTGATGCCGGATAAGAGGGATTTTACTGTATTGATTTTGCCTGACATTTGTTGACCTCTCTATCAGATTTTAAAGTTTTTGTGTTAAACCTGTCGAAATTGTAATAATTCTAAAATACTTCCCTTGAAGACTGATTAAACAAATACCATGTGTTCAATCTTTTATATGGGAAAGGACCCATATACTACCTGTCTTGAAGGAACTAGATGAAACACATAACTAGTACCATTTGCTTTATTGCCTTACATAAGAGAGAAATCTGAAAAGCAGTTTTGTAAGAGGTGTTCTTTGAAGACCTGTCTTGTGGAGGTCAAGTGGACTCTACAGTTTAATCTTCAATGTTCATATGTTTGAAATTCATTTCATGTGACAGTAGAGTTCTTAAACCATCACTTACTAGTAATCCAAATCCTCATCAGGGGTTAATAAGACGTAGGTGATTTTTTGGACATTTTATAGGAAGAAACTATCTTATAAGCCATCACATACAACAGCTGCTGCCCAGTTCTAGTCATGTGAAGCTGAATGAGAATCTGATTTTACCATTCAGTATATTTAAATAAAATATAAATAAAATTTATTTATTTAAATAAAATAAAATAATATTTAAATAAAATAAAATATTTAAATATTTTTATTTTCTATTATATATTTGATCTGAACATTGGTCCAGTGAACATTAATTTGTATTTATTTCAGTAAGAACATTAAAATCGTGTAGATTTTATATATATATATATATATATATATATATATATATATATATATATATATATATATATATATATATATATATATATATATATATATATATATATATATAGCTAGGCCATGAATAAAAAATAGATGACAGTTTTCACCAAATAGAATTTGAGATCAACTGTACCTCATTCTTTTTAGGTGGTGAATGCTGTGGTTTGCTGTGTGTAGCACAAAAGGTTGATGACCAAGCTCCTTCAGCCAGGCAATACCAGGTGGGAACCTCCACATCGCAGTGAATGGACACACTTCGGTCAACTTCCCAGTGGAAGTACCCGTTCCATGAGGGTCCGTCCTGGTAAACTGGAGCTACAAATTCATGGAGCCAGTGTGCATCTTCTTTCCCTTCAACCTTCCACCTCTTCTGATCTTTGGTAGATTAGTTTACTGGCATGTAAAAGCTTCCACATGAAGGGGACCAATTAAAACCATATATATATATATATATATATATAATTTATTAGTCATACAAATATACATCCAAGTAAACTTCAGTCTAGGCATCTATAACTTTAGTCAAATAACAGGTGCTTTAGGCACCTGGTCCCCTTTTTTATCAAAGGATATTATGCACCAGAAGACGTGGGTATCATGTCTTCTGGGTATCATTGTCGCCAGGTTGCTCAGAATTTCGCTGCCTCATATCCATCACTCTCCTCTTTCTTGGTCTTCTGCTTTGAATCAGGTGTTGAGTTCTTCCTCTTTGCCTTTAGATCCTTCCTTCCGAGCAGAAGACCAAGGAAAGGAAGATGGAGATGAGGTGAAGAGGTAACCCAGGTATCAAAGAGGAGTTGGTGTGGCCAAAACTGTTCAAAGACTGTTGCTTGAGTTACTTGTGTTGCCTTAAACAGTCTATCAAACTTGTCATTGCAGACTTTCCTCCAAGCATTGGAATACAGGCTTCCATTTGGATTTTTTTTTTTTTTTTTTTTTTTTTTTTTTTTTTTTTTTTTTTCAGGTCCTGATAGATGGACCTCATGAGGTCAAGTTTGTCCTGTGGGAACTTGGCAAGGTGGAGCTGCATGCTCCTGTGTGGTGCAGGTTCTTCCTCCTTGGCTTCTGCCCAGTTCACCCACCACCAGGAAGACTCCCTTGGGACAGAACATGGTAGCTGTTTTCCTTGGTGCTGAGATGGAAGAAGCTTGCTTGTGAGTCTTGACATTACTGTGCACAGCCATGCCATGGTTGGGTTTATCAATGACTGTCTCTGTCAGTTGATGTGCATCACCAAGCACACTCCTCTTCATTTTTCTCCCATCTTGGTCATGATGGTGACAAAGTTCTCCTCCTTTAGCTTGCAAAGACAAGAACCAAGGTGCTTGCTCACATTGAAGCACTTCTTCACCGCAGGGCAGTCATAGGGACCAGTGTTGTTCTCTAGGGGGCACAACTCTGTAGACAGAAGAATCCCTATCTCCAATGAAGGTGACTTATCTGAAGCCAGTGCCAGTCAACTACTGCCTTGGCCTTCATAGCTCCCAATGTACCATCAAAATTCTTCTAACAGTGGTGCTCTGTCCTCTACTTTCACTGAAGACAGGATCCTTTGTTTTGTGAGCACCTCAGACAAGTTGAGCACGATATTCATCTCAGCTTTGATGACAAAAGGGACTCCATCATGAGACTTATGGCCCCTTGTCATCCATTTGCCATCAAAGCCAACAGCAACACCTGTCACCCTAGATAACAAATCAGCCCCAAGACTCTCATAGTGCTCTTTTACTGCCATTCATTCATTCCATTCATCTACCACTCTACTTTGCTCGTGGATGCTCCTTCCTGCCATAATGTGATGGTGCAGGCTCAAGTGGAGTCAGCATGGGAGAGTCCTCAGCCATTCCCACCATATCTGCAAACTAGCCAAGAATTGTAGACATTTAATTTACATAACATGTTTTTATAATAATTACCAAATAATATATGCATGATAAATTCATGAATAGTATTACAGGACTTACTAATCAAAGTGGAGGAGGAGAGAGAGAGAGAGAGAGAGAGAGAGAGAGAGAGAGAGAGAGAGAGAGGGGGGGGGGGGACTTAATAGTCAACACACACACACACACACACACACACTATGTAATTCTTTGTAAATATTCTTAGAAGAGAGGAGGAATAAGAGAAGAAAAATCATAATGTTTTAGTTGATCTCTTTCCTTTAAGTCAACTGCCACCCTTCATATGGAAGTTTCCACTATATACCAATAAGTTAATACACCAAAGATCAGAAGAGGTTGAATATAGATGTGTATACGCACATCACACTCAGAGGGACGCTATTGACAAATCTTGACCTGAAGCAGTGGCATATAAAATTTGCCCAAAAAAATCCAGAAGTTTGAGGTGCTGGCAGGTGAGCTTTGCCCCTAAGAAGACCCAGGCAATGGTGACCTCTGTCTCTGGCAGCCTCCCAAGCTATTGAGGGAAGGGCACTGTCCTCCTACTACTCTAGAATCACACCTGGAGTGGACTTGCTTTGATTTGATCATCACCAACATGTCACCTACCAACCCTCCCTTCAAGTTTCTGCCTTATATACTTGTAAAGTGGCAAGTTTCCTCAACAAGTGATTCTGGTACTCAACAGAGCTATGTAAGGCCCTGTCTGGAATACAGGGCCAGGATCTGGATGTCCTACAGAGGTTAAACAAAGTCAAGTGATGTGTGTAACAGCTACTGGGGACTACCTTACAGCTGCCATCATCACAGGACATGGCAATCCTGCTGGTGTTCCAAAAGGCCCAGATACAAGAAGTGCCACACCTGGCAAGGCTGCAAGAAGCTGCAAGACAAGAGCAGTGATTTCCAGCCACAAGCAAGTCATGGTCCCAAGGTCACACCAGCCTACACCAGAGGACCTTTATCTGCAGTCTCCCAACTGTGGAACGTGTTCACTGCCACCATGCTCTTTGTATGGGGAATGCCCACTGAGCAGGTAAAGATGGCTGTTTACAGATGGCATCCCCCACACCATTGATTCTACACAACAATTGTAAACAATAGACAGGATTTTAAAATAGCATCACCAGAAGTGACACTTTTAGCCTCCAGGAACACAATCATGTTTAATTAAATAATCTCTAAATTATGAAATGTGTAACTGATAACTATAAGTATTTTATGTTCTCTGTAAATATATTTGTTAATATAAAGAGAGAAACAGACCTCCATAGGCAGTTCTGTGTAAGATACTGCAAGCTTTAGAATTTATCTAATGCACAGGTTACTGATGACCACATTTTGCTAAGTTAAATGTAAGAGCAATACGGGACTGAAGAATTTCTTGAGATGTGACAAACTCTCATTATGATAGCTGGGCTTAGGGTGCATGACATGATTAGGCTACACAGTATTGTGTGTAAGGTGCAAGACAATGTGACTAGGCAACACAGTATTGTATGTAATGAGACAACAAGAGCTAGAACCTGTAAGTAAAGGACAGGTGAGTTAGGAGATAGTTATTAGCTGTCCATTTCTCCTAGATGATTGTCCCTGATCCTACATGCTTACCTACAGTCTGTAAAGAAAGACAAGCTGAAAATAGTGGAAGCACATCAAACATGAAACACCTAACGACATCAATAAAAAAAATAAAACCAAACATTTATATTATTAACCAAATCCTATGCAAGGTAAAAGTAACCACTTGCTGGGTGAGACACCTATTCAGTATCCATCCTCAGCCTGTTGACACCAGGAGTCAGTACTCTGAAATCATCCCCACCAGTATTCTACTATAGGTTTAAGAGGCAATGTCATCATTTTTCAGGAGTAACTAACAAACTGATGAATTGGGATCATACTTCACCAATGTCTCTGACACACAGCAAATCTTCTGTATCAAAAATGGATAATAAGGTACTTGCCTTAGTATATTTACCACACTCAAGACTTGGCCAGCTGCCTAACACATTAAGGTATCAGGACTTAATGACATCACACTCCTTTCTAACACTGAGGTGATGCTACCACTTTGCCAGTGTCAGCATTAATGTGAATCTATTTGGTTTTTATCTAGTATTAGCAAGCTATTATAATGATATTTGGGAGAAGAGTCTGTCAATGCCTTTTATGTAACACTGTAACACATCATGAGATTAATTTCCTTGCTATTCTTTAATTAAAATTCCCTTCTATTCAAGTAAAGTATTGTGCACTTTTATTTTGCTCTCATCTTATTGTAATTACAGTCTACTGTATGTAGTACATACCTATTACTTTCATGCTTAGAATACTCGTACATGAAGTAGGGTGTCATTTCCAGGCATGCATTGTAGTTAAAAAGAAGCATCATTAGAGACATTTTTGGCTAGAAGCCAGAAATCAAAAGGGGAGTTGGATCCAGAGAGATTTTGACATTTTCTACTGATGGAGTTTTTGGCTAGTTGGAAGACAGACAGGGCACGATTCCAGGCAGAAATATAAAGCACATGCACTTCATATTTTCTGGGGGCAGAGCCAAGGGAGTGATGTCACAATGATGTCATGACACCAAGCTTCCAACAGCTGGCTGATTTTTACACACATTAATTTTACAAGAGTGACTATGTTATACACTTTTGTCAATAGACCACTGTGATGACAATTAATGAGGTGTCAGAAATACAATGGCAAAGTATGATCCTAATTCATCAGTTTCTTAGAAAGTACAGTGGAACCTCAGCTACCAAACACTTCCCTTTTTGAAGAAATCAGTTTTTGAACAAAATTTTCAACTTATAATTGCTTCAGTTGCCATACCATAAACAGATGACTAGAAGAATGTTTGTGGAACAAGCTGGATGTGATAGCGCTAAGTAACAAAGTTGGAAGGAGGGAGGGTAAATTCATGAATGGAAGGGTGTCAGGTGTGATGAGAAGAAAGGGTGTGGCTTTGCTTCAAAGTTCAAGGGTACAGAACTGCAAGACTGAGCATCAGAGAGTCCTCAAGAAAAATGTTGATACAGGTAAAGTTCAAGGAGTTGCAGGCCTTGATGAATGCATAGAGTCCAGGAAGTGAAAGGGATGAGGTAGAGAAAGAGCACTTTCTGCAATGAGGCTGATGAATGTATACATACAGTTTTGGATAGTAAATGTTGACCTGTTGGGAGACTTAAGCAGGAAACTAAAATGCTTGAGTTGGGAATGAAGATCGATAGACATGATGTACCAGGTAGAAATTAAAGTGAGAGGAAACAGAATTGTGCATGGACCACAAACTGGTGACTGGGAACAATGATATCTATAGGTGTACATGGACGAGGTAGGTAAATGGACTAGTGGTAGATAGAGCAATGATGGATTATTTGTCAAGGCTGTTGGATGTGAGGATGCAGAGAGGAGCTGGTGGTGGTATGTCAGACCATTACCAGGTTGAAGGGAAGTTGAGAGCAGACATAGATGGATAAAGGTAAGATGAGGAGGTAAGACACAGAAAGGTCTGAAAGTTAGTAAGTTGAAGAAGAGGGGAAAGACAGCAAAGTACAAGGAAAAGATGATGAATAAGTGGAATGTAATGAAAGAATGGAAAGTGGGTAATGTGGAAAAATGGTGGCACTGTCTCAAAAGTACAGTTGTGGGTTGTGTGGAGCAAGTGAGCTGGGATGAGATAGGTTGGAGGTGGTGTGAGGTCAGTGTGGCTGTAGAGGATGAGAAATATGCATATGGAATCTAGCTGCAAAAGAAGGATCAGGAGTCATATAACAAATACAGAGAGAGAGACAGTAGGAACCAAGCAAAGGGTAGCATGATGCAAAGATGAGGGCAGGAGAGGTGGGTAGTAAGTTGACATAAAACTTCCAGGTGGACAAAAATGTTCTCAAAAAAAAAGTAATGAGGACAAGATGAAACACCTGGGACTGAAGAGACTTCAAGTGCAGGTGATGGGAGAGTGTTGTGTAAAAAAAAAAAAAAATGCAGTCTGCAAAAGAGAGGAATTTTTGAAGGATTGTTGAATGTAAAGGAAGATGGAGCAGTGATTGATGCCATTGGAGGAGGAAATAGTCACTGTATTAGATTTAAACAGGGTACCAATCAAGGGAGATGATTTACAGGAGGCTGTGAGGGAAATGAGAAAAGGGAAAGCTGCAGATTTGATAGGTGTGCTGAAGGATGCTTGAAGAGTGGTAAGGAAAGCATTATAGTGTGGTTGATATGGTGGAGAGTTTCTATATAAATAGCAGTACATGTGTGAGAGTTGGTGATGGTGTGAATGAGTTCTTTCCAGTCAGAGTTGATTTGCATCAGGGTTGTGTAATGTCACTAGTTGTTTAACTCAAATGTGGATGTGTAGTAAAGGAAGTAAATATGAGGGTTTTAGGCAGAAGTGTGAGCTTGATCAGTTGGGAGGAAAGGCTATGGGATCCAAGTCAGTATATGCTGATGATACAGCTCTAGTGCCTGACTCAGAGGAAGCTGAAAACACTGGTGAAGGAGTTTGGGTGTTTTTGTAGGAAGAGGAACCTGAAAGTGAATGCTGATAAAAATATAGTAATGAAATAATTAAGAGAGAGATAGATGATAGAAGGATGGATGTAAAATAAAATGGAGAGGCTGCAAAAGGTGAATTGTTTCAAGTATTTGTGATCATGAGTTGCAGTGAGACATGAGTTGAGACAGACATGAAGTGCACAATAAAAGCAGCAGGTAAAGTATTTGGTGAAGTGAAATAGATCTTTTAACACAGGACAACAGGAATGAATGTAAAGAGAAAGTTATATGAGGGAATAATGGTGCCCACTGTGCTGAAACATGGAACATGGGAGTAGATGAGAAATTAAATGTAATGGGAACAAAGTGTAGAGTAACATGGAGGGACAACATAAAAAATGAAGAGGAACTAATGTTTTGAGAGACTTGGCTGGATGGACAAATCAGTGTATAAGATGGTTTGGGCTTGTGGAGAGAAAAGAGGAAAGTGAACTAGAAGAGAATTATGCAGTCAGATGTGCACAGCGAAAGATTAAGAGAAAGGCCACACCTGTAATGGATGAACTGCAGAGAGAGCACTATTCAGAGAGAAATGACTGTGCGGCAAGCAAGAGCAATTGTGTGTGAGGTGAATGGAGAGTAACAGTAGGTAGTGTATGAAAATGAGTCTTGCTGAACCCTGGAAAGGTGTGTGCTAGGGTTGACATCTCCATCTCAGAAAAATATGGAATGTAGTAGTTAAAATTGCAAGTGATGAGTGGAGAGAGCCCATCTATCAGCTGGGACTTGAAGATAAGTTCTTCCATAAGTAACCTGTATTAGGAATTTAAGGTTATCTGGATTAAATGCAAGGATGTATTTCAAAACACATTGAGTATGATGACCCCTCAGCGACCAGAAAGGACAAGATAGCCATTTGTATCTGTCAACCTTTGGATGAAGGAATTGAGATTTTGAGGCATTAAACTATACCAAGTTTGCTCTGCCCCGTCAGAAATTTTAGAAAGATCAGAAGTCAGGCGTTCTGTGGCTTCCCAGCATGAAATGTTTACTTCCTGAAGGGTTGGATATCTATGAAAAGACGTGGAAAATTGCAGGGTGGTATCATCAGTGTAGGAGTGGATAGGACAAGAAGTTTGGTTTAGAAGGTCATTGATGAATAATAAGAGAGTGGGTTACAGGACAGAACCCTGAGGAACACCACTGTTAATTGATTTAGGAGAACAGTGACCGTCTACCACAGCAGCAATAGAACGATCAGAAAGGAAACTTGAGATGAAGTTACAAAAAGAAGGATAGAAGCCATAGGAGGGTAGTTTGGAAATCAAAGCTTTGTGTGTGTGTGTGTGTGTGTGTGTGTGTGTGTGTGTGTGTGTGTGTGTGTGTGTGTGTGTGTGTGTGTGTGTGTGTGTGTGTGTGTGTGTGTGGGACAGAAGGCAAGAAGTTGTATGCCAAAATAAGGGAGAAAGAAAATACATTTTGCCAGCTACTTGACTGATTCTATGCTCAACTATACATTCCTACTTCCTCCTCCCTCCTTCATGCAGCAAAACTGCACTCCTCTCAGTAAAGATAAGTGAACAACATAACTAGGTAAAGTTCATGTAAGAATAAGAAGCTATAGGAGAGTCACAGGCAGAATAATAAGGTAGGTTAGATTCATAATCCAGGGGTTGAGAGGGTGAAGTCCCCCACCATTTGGTTATGTAAGGTTACATGAGGCTAGACTCACAACCAGGCACTCAAGGAGCGAAATCCTTTATGTTAGTTTAATCAGTCTTGGTTTCCACTTGGTGAAGCCCCTAATAAGGTTAAGCCAGGTTACATAAGGCTAAACTACTGAGTCCCCCCAGTTAGGATGGGTTACATAAACTTGAGGAAATAAGACTGGGCAGCAAAATCTTGATGCTGCATGTTTTTGTACAGGCTCTTCCTTCCAAGCACTCACGTTGGCTGTCGGCTCTGCATAAGGCCAAATCATGTCTCGTCTCTATAGGCGTGTTGTCCCTCCAAAATGTTCATTTCTAATTCCCACACCTCGATCACTACCTTGATGAATTACTTCAATTTCCCAAAGGTCAAACCGGCTTTGCATGACAACCTATCTCTGACAAGCTGTGCCTGTGTAACAATTCGCACCTCTGTATGACAATGCGTCTCTATTTAACAACTTGAATGAAAATCTGTGCCTTTGTAAGTCATTCAATATATGTACCAAACTACTCACATTTGAAATACATTACGAAAACCTGATTCGAGGTGTTCATGAAAAACACGTCACCTCGCCGCCGTTACAGGACAAACGCAGCCATTATGCGCCGCTGGGCAGCCCGTTGAAGTTACTGGGTGGGTGGGCCGCTGGCAACTGCTGGTTGGTCTCTTGTGAGATGTTTACAACGCCACTCCTTCACGTGTCCTTTCTCACTGGCTGGGTCTTCTGTTTTCTTCCTGTTTCTTTTTCACTTTATTTTCTCTTATTAGCCACAATGTATGTAATGATTTATTTGTTTCCTCAATATTTATTATCAAACAAGTATGTTCCAATAATGTGCTTGATTGTTGCAAATTTGCAATCTTCTAAACTTCTCTTTCTTTCATCACTATATTTTGGACACCATAACAAATGCTTAAAATTTTCATTATCTGCCACACACATATCATAAATTGTTGGGGGGATCATAAAACCTATTTATGTCATGATTAAAGGCTAGATGAAGCTCAGGTTATAATGGTGCCTCCTTGATTCATTCTTGTTTCACGGTTTCTTTTTGCGCTTTAATCTCAGCCCTCTTGTTTATCTAATAACTTTATTTTCTTGTGCTTCTTATCTCTTTTCTTCCAAAAACTGTTATACATATATATATATATATATATATATATATATATATATATATATATATATATATATATATATATATATATATATATATATATATATATATATATATATATATATATATATATATATATATATATATATATATATATATATATATATATATATATATATATATATATATATATATATATATATATATATATATATATTGTAACGCCCGGGTATTATTGTTGTTTAGTCTAAGTTGCCTTTATTTCTTTCTGTGGGATTGAGTGTGTGACGTGCGTGTGTGTGTGTCAGCTGTGCCTGGTGTCTGGCAGTGGTGCATGGATGGCGGGAGAGAAGTCGCGTGACTGCAGTGACTGGGCAGTGTGTTGTTGGCCCCGCTCTGGATAACTTGTCTTTGCGTGTCCTCCGTGCCGAGTGCCTGTTGCGTGAGCCTGAAGAGTTTGACTGTCCCTGCCTGTGTCTGTAACTGCCTGTAACTAACGGAACTAGTAAAGGAAGAAAGTGTTGCCCACTGTTTGTCTACCCGCTCTGTCTGGCTGTGCGTGAATCACGTGGGACGTGGTACCCTTAGCATCTCTTGTCTAGCCTGCTGGTGTTCCCGAGTGCTGTCCTGACTGTCGGGGAATTGTGGGCGTCTACGGGAGTGCTGAGGTTTGTGCTTTCGTAACAATGGTGTCAGGAGTGGGATGCTAAGTGTGTGCTCGTGCAGACCTACGTGACTCGAGTGGAGAAACCATGGCAGACAAGGTGGTAGACAAAATGGCGGGCGAGAGTGGTGCTGCTGACCAGTGTGAGGGACTGAGTGGGTCTAGTCACGACTCTAGTGATGCTGGTGACGAGAAGCCCACCCAGATGGACCTCCTCATGTCCCAACTGGCGAGTATGGCTCAGAAGCAGGAGGAAAGGCACGAGCAAACCGTGGCAACACAAGCTGCCCAAACTGAACGACTGATGGAAGCCCTGCAAAGCAGCCTAGGTTCTCTGAGGGCTGAAACGCAGGCGTATACTGATCGCTCGTGTGAGGCAGTGAAACTGGAGGTAAAAAGTGAACTCCAAGCCTTGCGGGAAGAGGTGGCAGACCTGCGTGAGGGCGCGAGTGTTTGGCGGCAGGGCGCGTGGCCGCCACGTGGCGTCTTGGCGGGAGGTGTACAGCTGCCCGCAACCCCCGCCTGGCCTCCCGTGACTAGCCCAGGACCTGAAGGGAGTGTGGCCTCAGCCCCACCTGCTGTTGGGGGCCTTGGATGGGGCCCTGTGGGGGAAGCAGGTCATTGGGAAGCACCCGAGATGGCCGTTGGGGGCTGGCCGCCCACCCGGGACAGGAGGGGAGGGCTTAGCCTGCCCCCTACACCGCCGGGCTCACCTCCCCGTGCCGCCTTCCCGCCCCCGAGCCCTAAGGCAGCCCGCTCGTCACCTCGTCACGTGAGACGCAAGCCAGCGGAGTACGATGGTAAGGTCAGCTGGGAGTCTTACGTCGCCCAGTTCGATATGCTGGCCTTGGCCCAGGGCTGGGGGGAAGCAGAGAAGGCCCTGCAACTAGCGACAGCGCTGCGAGGCCCGGCGTTGGAAGTGCTGGGTCATCTCCCTGCCAGCCAGCGCACCTCATACGCAGCAGTGTCCGAAACTTTGCGGCGACGTTTCGGACACCGTCATCAGGCGGAGGTATACCGCGCCCAGCTTAAGAAGAGGACGCGAGAGAAGGACGAAACCCTTTCCCAGCTGGCGCAGGACGTAGAAGGGCTGGTGAGGAGGGCGTATCCAAGCGCGGCCGAGGACATGGTCGTTGTTCTGGCGCGCGACGCGTTCGTAGACGCCCTCCAGGACCACCAGCTCCAAATCTATGTGAAGCAGGCACACCCAGCTGACGTGCAGGTGGCGTTGGCACGGGCTATGGAGTTTGAGGCCTTCCTACAGACGACGACCAGCCTCTCTTCTCTTGCCCAGCCTCGCGGTGAGGTACGGGGCCGGAAGGCGAAGGTGGAGCACAAGGCGGCGTCACGGAAGGCGAGCCCGTCCGAGTTCGCCGGCCGCTGTTGGGGCTGCAGTGAGAGAGGCCATAGACGCAGCCAATGTCCGAGGGGACGAAGGACGCGCTCCCTCGATCGGCCTAACTCCAAAGCCTTCCAGACGTGCTGCGCCGCATGCGGCAAATCGGGCCACCTCTCCAGCGCCTCCCCCAAGCCCAAGGAGGTTGCTGAGGCGG
>NC_087152.1:37349316-37371816 GCF_035594125.1 Scylla paramamosain | reverse complement strand
TCTACACAATGTAAACTAGAATTCCTGGTTTGCCAAAATTCAACATAAATTTCTTTGTACTTCTTTCACTAGGAAAGATGATGTACTTGTGAAAAAAATAATAAAAAAAAAAAAATAAAAAATAATATATATATATATATATATATATATATATATATATATATATATATATATATATATATATATATATATATATATATATATATATATATATATATATACAAGCCATAACACTTGTTGAGAGAGAGAGGAGAGAGAGGAGAGAGAGAGAGAGAGAGAGAGAGAGAGAGAGAGAGAGAGAGAGAGAGAGAGAGAGAGAGGAGAGGAGAGAGAGAGAGAGAGAGAGAGAGAGGAGAGAGAGAGAGAGAGAGAGAGAGAGAGAGAGAGAGAGAGAGAGAGAGAGTCTTTCTATATTATTTTTCAATATCTTCCTCATAAATTTTCTAACTTGCAGTCTGTACCTCCTGCACTGAGAGCATGTGAGATAGAAATTTGTGAGAAGTTTGCACAATTCCCATACAGTCTAGTCATTCAGCTCTCTCCATGGAACTAACTTTAATCCTCCTTAGATGTAACTCTCCTGAGCATGACAGGATACATGACTTGAGAAAAACTGTCAACTTTCCCACTTGTGAAAATGCCATCCCTTGACAGAATACAGCAGACAGTAGCAGACATGCACTCAGAGTTTCCAAGTGCCATCACAGTGTTAGAGAGCAAGGATATCAGCACACAGATCCCCCACTACTTGACAGGACACATCAAGTTAATACTGCGCATGCAAAGATAAGGCAATGATGATGTAATTTTGTGTATGCTGTGTGTGTGTTTGTGTGTGTCATACTGTTTTGTATGGTGCAGACAAATGCATGAATATTTTTGTATCCACCACAAAATTCAAGTTTCATGAATACAAACTTCCTTAAGTTATTTTCAACACCATTACGATCTATTCAATCAAGTAAACTTATAACCAAATTGGTTGTATTTCAAATATGAATTCATCCTCATGTGTTTGGAAAAAAAATAAATAACTGATACACTTTTTATAACATAAATGGTTCCAGTCAATTACTGAATAACAAAGAAACTTCCAATTTGTACCATTAACTTGTGTTGTGCTTCATTTGGTACAGTCTGTACAGATGCTCATGATTTTGTAAACACAAACAATATACATATAATCTTTCCATGGCAAACACCTAATTAATTTTCCTTAATGATAACAAATACAACAATGCATTATCCTGCCAAAGTCAAACATCACAGCTTGTTTTCTCGTTATAAGTAAAATGTAGTTTTCATCATGTATATCTAAATCAAATATCATATAACAACTTCTTAAATTAAAAGATAGAAAATACCTTTTTGTATATATTTGCTACTTGCTATTTTCAAGCTTTCAATGTGTTAAGACTGACAAAGATTTCAGTTGTTTCTGTATTACTAAATTTTTGTGAAGCTCATTTTATTTGATAATCATTTTTTTTTCCCCATTCTATGCTTCAGCTGATTGGATACTTATAAGGCATTCCAAAATACAGAAGTGTACAGAGATCTGTTTAACTCACTAGTATGGGGAGATCACATAAGTCATAAGCATGGCAATTAAACTACTGTCACCTTAAAAACAAACTACCTACATAATTTTTCAGAAATATCTGTAGTAGTAGTAGTCAGTTCCTCATCATATAGAGCACCACCTCCTTACATGGCTGTCTATGTCATGTCTTGGGTATGAGTGGTCTAAAATTTGCCTCAATGTTTCTGATTTTAATATTTAAAAATACAGAAAATAACATTTATAATTTTCAAAGATGTAAAAAAAAAAAAATTAGTTTGTTTACAATGTCATTCTAGTAAGCAGGTAAGCAGAACCATGGAAAATAGCAATTATCAAATGAGGATAATTTTGTCTTCATGCTGCATTACTGAACATCAATAAACTGCAAATAAATTTTTGTAGAACCAATGAACATGATTAGCATTAGCAATCATAATTATTGTTGGTTCTCTTGCATCCTGGGCTAAGCAAGATGATGCATTTGCCTTAACACATACAAACATACTCCTTTGTAGAATGGGATATTAGTAAGTTGCAGGACTCATCACTAATAATGTTAAAATAACAATAATAAAAACAATAATAATAATGACAATAACAGCAATAATAATAATAATAATAATAATAATAATAATAATAATAATAATAATAATAATAAAAACAAAAACACCATCAAAAATAACAAAAAACATTAGTGATAGCTGAAATGCTGCAAATCCTAGTAAACCACCAGTCTTTCACATTACACTATAATTAGTCCTCATATTTCCCTCAATCTTTAAATTCATTGGAGTACATCTTCATTATCCCACTGTTCTTCCCAACATATACTGCCTTATTAACAAGACCTGACAAACATTGTACTCTGAATAGAATCCATTATGCAAATCAATATTATCATCTGGCTGTTAATCATGAAAACCAATCATCATAAAATTAGTAGCTCTGAATATTTCAACTCTTTAATGTACATTTCCAATGGATGCATCCAATGTAGTTTTATTACTGTACACTGTGACTAGAAGCAATGTTTTGGAATCCTTAGGTGCATAGAATTAATTACTCATCAAATATTTTTGACAATAACCAATGGAATGTATGTATGTATGTATGTATGTATGTATGTCATGCATGTGTAAAATACTGTTAATAGAAAAGGGAGTCATATAAAAATACTTACAATTTCTTAGCTGAGTATATAGAATTCCTAATTTTTGGTAGCAAAGTGAATCCCAATGATAATTCCAATGAGGGCAAGCACTATGACCAAAATAAGGATGAAGATGCATATCTTTCGCCGACTCTTGTTCTGAAAGTAAGACTCTGTCTGAAGTGTGACTGACTTACTGAGAGTTTTAAAAGTTCAAGATGTGCATACCATGTATTACCTACATACATCATACATCACTTGAGAGAGAGAGAGAGAGAGAGAGAGAGAGAGAGAGAGAGAGAGAGAGAGAGAGAGAGAGAGAGAGAGAGAGAGAGAGAGAGAGAGAGAGAGAGAGAGAGAGAGAGAGAGAGAGAGAGAGAGAGAGAGAGAGAGAGAGAGAGAGAGAGAGAGAGAGAGAGAGAGAGAGAGAGAGAGAGAGAGAGAGAGAGAGAGAGAGAGAGAGAGAGAGAGAGAGAGAGAGAGAGAGAGAGAGAGAGAGAGAGAGAGAGAGAGAGAGAGAGAGAGAGAGAGAGAGAGAGAGAGAGAGAGAGAGAGAGAGAGAGAGAGAGAGAGAGAGAGAGAGAGAGAGAGAGAGAGAGAGAGAGAGAGAGAAAGAGAGAGAAAGAGAGAGAGAGACAGAAACAGAAACAGAAACAGAGACAGAGAGACAGAGACAGAGACAGAGACAGAGAGACAGAGACAGAGACAGAGACAGAGACAGAGAGAGACAGAGACAGAGACAGAGACAGAGAGAGACAGAGACAGAGAGAGACAGAGACAAAGACAGACAGAGACAGAGACAGAGAGACAGAGACAGAGACAGAGAGACAGAGACAGAGACAGAGAGACAGAGACAGAGAGAGAGAGAGAGAGAGGGGGGGAGGGGGCTTAGACAGAGCAATCAATATAAAATGTTTCATCATATTGAGTCTGCTGTACATCACAGTGGGATATTCTGAAATTTCTCACCTGGTACCGGGCAGCCTTGACAAGCGCCTCTCTGGCCTCCTCCACGTGTCCAGCAGCAGATTCCACATTGTTCTCGATTGAGTCTGTAAAAGGTTATCAAAGTCAACTTTTGACAATAAGATGATCTGAAGAATATTTCACACATCATAAATAAAGTAATCCGCTCTGAGTCCTCCCTGCCACACTTAGTCAGTCACTGGTCTTTTCTAACACAAAGAGGCTGAAGGCTATGACCAATCTTTACACCAACTGACACCTTGCACCTCAACTAGCCAGGGATTTTTCTTTTATCCACAACAGATGTTATAAATGTTCAAACAAACTACGGATTTATGACAATATCCATCACCTGATTTTGTACATAATTACTAAAGTTCAACATTAGCTAGTTGCAAATACAGTAGGGTGCACGACAACAAACATGATTCGTTTCAATGTAGCATTCATTATGACAAATGTGCATTATGGCGACTGAAGAATCTACGGAAAAAAATTAACTGGTTCCAAGGAATCAGAAAATAATATAAAAAACTACAGTAAAAAAAAAAAAAATAAATAAATAAAAAAAAATAAATAAATAAAAAAAACTTGCACAACAAATACAGTAACTTCCCAAGTTTCATGCTATCCTAATTTCACAATCCTCAAATTTTGCACTAGTCCTAAATTCTTACCATCCCAGGTTTTGTGCTGCTTTGCAAGTAGGTACTCCAGTAGGTACGTTATAACAACCATGTGTTGTCGCATATCCTACTGTATTAGGAAGCACTCATTACATTTCCAATGAAAAACAGATCCAAAAGAATATAATATCAACATACCCACAATTTCTCCTTGGGCAGTGACTATGGAGGAAAGATCTCGCATGATCTCATTAATGTCGATGATGTCAGACTCCAGGCGCTGAACTCTCTGCTCCCGCTCCTGGTTCATGGCTGCTTCAAATTCCATGTCCTGAGGGTAAAATTTTTGCTTTACTTCTTTTTCAGATGTGATATATGTATATGTACAGTTCTGTAAGGAAGGTGAAGGCAAGAATGTTAGACTCAGGTTTGATCTTGGATGACGGTGATGGACAGAGTGGAGCCTGAATAAGCTGCTGTTGGCAGATGATACTGCACTGGTGGGTGACACAAAGAAGGTGAAACAGCTGGCAGGGGAGTATGGAGGAGTGTGCTGAAGGAGGAAACAGAGTGAATAAAGGCTTAAATAATGAAATGTACAATAATAGTGCAAGGATTTGATTTACCTCTAACTGCTTCATTTTTGCTAGACTTTGTTGTTCTGCTGCAATCATGGAGTCAGTGGCAGAGGTGTTGTCCTGTTCAACAGCCACCATGTCAGCCGGCAGCCGTGCCGTCCTCAGTGTGCTCACTACTTTCTGTAGCACAAAAGTGGTATTTGTAAAATTATATCCATAATACAAAGAATGAACGTGCTTCTAATTTAATACAAATGTCACAAGCTTACGATCCCAGTTATCTTTCCAAGAAGGTGGACGTTACAATGATCCTGAAAAGTTTTAAAGGTCTGGATTTTTAAAGTCTTCAAGTGCCTACCCGACCTATCTGAAATTGCCAGAATTACACCCTCTCACTGTACCCTTAGCTTGACACAGCACACCAAGAATCACCTCAAATACCAGATCAATGTTGGGGGGAGTAGAAAACACAATTATTCTGTTACAACATTATATATTAATACTAATAATTCACAAACAAAATGAGGTAGTACATGTTAATATATGATGTTTCTGTCACTACACACAACGCCAGAACCCGTTTACACCTCCACCGGCCACTGAAATATTTTTTCTCAGCCATAGGAATTTACCCAGACGCCATCACAGCATCTCCAAATAATAATTCCCGTATTTCACCTCCTCAAACCTAACAAGACATTAGCATCACCAAAGATAACCTATAACACCATAACCCCATCCCCAAAATCACCATCACAACATCACAACACCAGCTTCCAAGGACAACACCACAGCCTCCACTCACAAAATGGCGGCCAGTTTGACCTATGCTCACCAGCACAATTCACCAACCAAATTTCAGCAGACAAGACCTCTTGGTACCACAAAAGACTCACTAACCTGATCTTGGATATCAAGGTTATACCGCCACATCACTAATACCTCCACACACTCACTCCATCACCATTCCACACCAAAATTCCTCCTGAGAGACGCCTCCCCTCTGTTCTACCTCAAGGCGCTCTGCCTTTCCCCTCTCTGGAATGTGTTGCATACTCAAGTTCCCCTCATTTCAACATATTTCCACCTCAATTACACTTCCTCCCTTACACATACAAACATATAGAGAACTTAAACTATGAAGAGAATAATACTACATGATATAAAATGAGTAAGTAAGCCTTATACTAACTTATAACAAAGAATAAGGATAACGTCTGAAAGGCAGGTAAATGGAACACGGGGGACACTAAGAAAACATGTTCCCTTTAAAGGTAAACTCAGCCAATAACATGACACAAAATAATAGAGTTATCTTTTTCTCTTATTAGGTAACACTGAAATTTCACCTTTTAATACTAGGAAAGGAGAAGTAATTTTCTATAGCCCAAAGTGAAACTGAAGATAATAATACATAAAAAGACAAATTTTATGCAAAAGACCAAAAATACTGCTGTAAACCAGTTATTTTGTATCTTCAAATACATAGAAATTTAATTTTAAGGATTCAGCAATGAGGGATGAGCAGCCAGGAGATGAACCAGTAATAGAACACTCAACATGACTCTCAACTGAGCTATGGCAATCACCAAAGCTCTAGTGGAGTTTGGTTGACCTTGACTGTCCAGCCAACACATGAGTTTTCACCTCTATTTTACATCAATTTCAGGTAGCTTATATAAGGTAATCACAAAATTGTGGAAAAAAACATACTTTCTGAACCTCCGCAAAGCGTGAAGCTGAGGATTGGAATTCATTGTGTAATCGATCTGCTTGCACCCGCCGCTGCCTGTCACCCTGAGCAAGGGGCTGCAGGGTACGTAGAAGTCCAGTGATCTCCTGCACTGCAGCTCCAGCACTGCTGTTGATCTGTGAACTTGTGTATATAAAAAGATAATAAATAAAAAAAAAAAAAAAAAAAAAACAGTGCAAGCATATATATATATATATATATATATATATATATATATATATATATATATATATATATATATATATATATATATGATAATGATCATAAATCTATCTTCAAATCCTTCTGATTACCATCATCCTAATCTCTTGATATAAAAGTGGTCACTAATCTAGACACTAGAAATGTATGACACTATCCCTTACACAATAAACAGCAGCAAGGGTAGGAAGTGTCTCTGTTGTTGTTTAATGTCAATGCTTGGCAGTCAGATAAATAGCAGATAGTGAATGCATAGTTGTGCTGGAAAATCTACAAGAAAATACAGTAATTGGGGGAATATTAAGCACGAAGATGGACACATATCACCCCTTGACTAGAATAAAACATAGAAAAGTGGGTATCAATATTGGAAAATGATGATGCTCAGGAACTGCAAAAAATCCATGAAACAGTAATGGCTTGTAAAAATACCAAAAATATTGAACTTGAGAAACCAAAAGATGAAATGAAAAGCTGGAAGAATTTTGGAGTATATAAGGAAGTTCCAAACATGTGTCAAAAAGTAGTGTCAGTTCAATACATAGTAACAGAAAAGGAAAGCAGTGATAGAATAAAGAAAATTAAAGCACAGCTGGTTGCCAGAGGATTTGAGAAAAAAGAAGGAATTCAGTCTGAGGAAAGCCTGTACTTTTAAGAGTTCAATGTACTTCCCAGACCTGGGTGATATCTCTAAGTACAAGTTAGTTATATATAGTGATGCTTCCTTTGTTAATCTTCATGATGGATTTAGTAGTAGTGGGGGCTTTGTTATTTTTTTCATAGATGAAAATGGAAATAGTTCTCCTTTGTGCTGAAAGGCAAAGAAAATAAGAAGAGTTGTGAAAAGCACCCTTGCTGCTGAAACACTGTCAGATGTAGCAGTGGATATGGCCTACTACCTGGGAAGTATGCTGTCTCAAATACTGTACAGTTATGAAAGTAAGCAGCCTGTGGAACTATTTTTTGACAACCATTCACTTTATGATACTATGTACTCAGTTAAAAATGTTTCAGGGAAAGAGATTAAGAACTGACATAACTATCCTCTAAGAAATTATTCAAAATGGTGAGTTAAAGATATTTTGGGTTAATTCAAAAGCACAGTTGGCTGATGTACTGACAAAGAAGGAAGTAAATCTTTTGAGAAAAGTTAGAGTTTTTGAAAGTGGATCTTTGAAATTGTAAGCAAATACTAGTGGACTATACTGGTTGTGAATGAGATGGAACATTTATTTCCTACAATATATTTTTTTGTTGTTAAGTTTCTTGTTCATGTAAGAGAAAGCTTTTTTAGTTATATTTAAAAGAGAGGGAATATGTTAATAATGTTTAAGCTGTGGGTGAGCTGTGGTTTACGGATAGTGTGCATCTTTTGTTTGTTTATGTTGGAGGGAGCATACTCCTGGCATCCTTGCTAGACATGTACATTCTGGCTTTCATCAATAAAACCAAATGCCGTACATCTGACCTTTGATTTACCCTGCCACAATTGATTTACAATTTCAACACTATTATCCCTATCCATAAATTTATCTGATCTTTTCAAATGACTTGACACTAACAGCCTGATTACAGAGACTATTCCAGTCTTCTAGCATTCCATTTGTGAACCAGTTTTTTCTTACCTCATTTTTAAAATCTTCCTTTATTAAGTTTAAACTGATTAAACTATTCTGATTACTAACCCCATGGATCTTATCTATACAATCCTTCTTACATCCCTTATACATTTGCTGTTCAATAGAATGTCATTTTGTATCTTTCTTTACAGGAAAAACAATGCCTGTTAATCAAAGAATGAATGAGCAGATGAAAACAAGACATAAAAGCATTTACGTAAAATTAACTTGTATTGAGGAAGATAAGTAATAATCAACTGCATAGGTCATTCACTGCATCCTTCACTTGAAACATACATTCTGTCTCGCAGCTGCTGGTTATCTGTCGTTGTGCCCACTTGTTTTAGTGATCTCTCCAATGTGTTTGTTGCATTGTTGATTGAGAAAAGATTTGTTGTTATCTTGTCACACAGCTGCAAAGTAAACAAAGATTAATGGCTCATCTAAGAGAATATGATAAAAATGGCCAAGATTATATAAATAGTTGAAAATAACCCACTAGAGCCTGAAATGATTTTGTACTTTGTGTCTTATCAGTGACCAGACAACTACTATGAACCAGGGCACACACACACACAAATACAGTAGATAAACCAATAAATAAGCATCTATAAATAATTAAACAATTCGTCTTCATCGTTTTATCACCAGCAACACTAAATAACCAAAGACCAATTATTTTTTCTTGCCACAACACCTTATTGAGCACCTGTCACTCAATTAACACACCAGAGAGAGAGAGAGAGAGAGAGAGAGAGAGAGAGAGAGAGAGAGAGAGAGAGAGAGAGAGAGAGAGAGAGAGAGAGAGAGAGAGAGAGAGAGAGAGAGAGAGAGAGAGAGAGAGAGAGAGAGAGAGAGAATTAAAAGTGGCTAATTCTAGAGAAGAACTTAATTTCTTACTAACTCTTACTATTACTTCACTCACAGAAACATATTCCATTCAGCAAAAATTAGCTACCATAATAGTTGTACTTTTAACAAATATAGCTTCTTTAATCAATATTAACCCACAATACTAGTTCATTATTTAGAAACTTTCATAACTCACCAATACAAAGTATCAAGAATATGTGAATCTTTACCTGGAAGAATTCTGTTCCTGATCTTGCTGCTGGGGCAAATCCAACACCTGGGTTGGCGGTGCCATAAGAGCGTTGGGACTGGCCATTGCCCTCACCTCCTAGCCTTGAGTAGCCTGATGCCATTCTGGTTCATGCAATTAACAGTAACTGGAAAAAATAAGGTTACATTAGAACAGATATTACAATTTCCTGTTAGCATAAAAAAGTATTCTAGCTAATACATACATACCTACATAAAGACAGACCACCAATCATCATTTTCATTTCTTTTAATGTCCTTATTTCTCCTTTTTTCCCACCATCTTCCATTAGATATAAGTGAATATAAAATATCTGAAAAGAACTGAAGATTATAATATAAAGTTGATTCAGTATTTGACTTGATTTTTATAACTACCTCATGGGGGTGTGGATAGACAGAAAAGGATAATCCATCTACAATTTCCTTTACTGGCTGTGATAAAGAATAAGTGCTAAGGCAGTGTAGCTAAACACAAGCTCCAACACTTCCTGAACCAAAGAGAGTAATGCCACAACTTGCTTACATTACCCATTACATTCTTATATATGATCATCATAACACTCTGCTTCCAGATGTTTGCAGATGACCTGTGGTAGCAGGCCTGATTTCTCAGGCCTGTGACATCAGTTTTTCATTCAGTCATCTACTTCTTGTATTGTTTGGGTGGTGGATGGTATTTAAATTTGCTTTATAATTATATTTTAATTCTTGATTTTTCCAGACTTTGTCTAACTGTCTTTCAGATTCCACAACTGATGTGATGCAATTACAGCCCCTGGTAGGCTGTTCTAGGTGTTTATCACCCTCTGGCAGAATTAATATTTTCTAGCATTAAGTTTTACCAGTTGCTTGAAGATCTTGCCATGTCCTCTTGAGCACCCTTTTCTTTATACAAATAAATTCTTAAAAAATTTTTCACCACTTATTCCATTCATTATCTTATAAACGTCAATCATATCTCCACAGACTCTCCTGCATGTAAGAGTTGGTAAGTCCAACCTTCTTTTAATTGCTCTTCATATGTTAAGTCACAAGTGTTGGGATGAGTTTGGTTGCCCTTCACTGTACATTTTCAATACTTTCTGTCTTTGACTTTATATAGGCACCATATCTGATTGGCATATTCCAGCAGTGGCCTCATCAGTGATACAAATAAAACAATGCCTCATCCAGGTTGCTAAAAGTTGTTCAGATTAGTCCTGTCAGTCTGTTGGCTTTGTTCACTTTCTCTGCAAGGTGTTCCTCAAATGTCAGTGTGCTGTCCATTATTACCCCAAGATCTTTCTCCTTCACAGCCTCCTTCATCGGTACTCCAGAATTGATCTCATACTGTCTTTTGCTGACCTCTGTTCTTTCTATTTTCATAAAGCAACATTTTTCAGGGTGAAACTTCAGCAACCACTTGTCAGATCACTTCCCAGCACTGCTCTAATCACTTTGCTGTTTGTCACAACCACTATGTTCACTGATATTTTTTATATGATCCATTAAATTTGGCAGAGAACCAAGCCTTGTAGTATGCCACTTGTGACTGCCTGCCATGAAGCTGCTCCACTATTCACTATCACTCTCTGAGTTTGGCTAGTTAGAAATGCCTTGATCCACCCGAGTATGTCTCCTCTGATGTTATAACTTCTTAACTTTTCCACCAGTTGTCTGTGTGGAACTGTATCAAAGGCCTTCATGAAATCACCATATAAAATACAATAGCATTTTCCTCATCCAGAATCTTTGTCCCCTTGTCAAGTACTTTTATCAGCTGAAGCACAATTGGCCTTCCAGATAAGAAACCAAACTGGCTATTGTTGAACTGATTCTTCTTCATGTGTGTGATTATTCTTTCCCTCAGAATTGTCTCCATGATTTTACACAGGCCACTGGTGAGGCTTACTGGTCTGTAATTGCCTGGATCACTTTTGTCTCCCTTTTGTAGATAGCAGTAACAACTGTTCTCTTCCAGTCCTGAAGAAGTTCACGTTACTTCAAGGACAAATTGAAAATAAACTCCAATGGCTCTTGGATGGCTTCTAATCTCCTTGATAACCTGTAGGTAAGTCTATCTGGTCCTGGTGAAATATTTTTTCTCAAGTTTAGTATGGCTCTTTCATTCTGTGCTCTTGTTACCTCCATAAATGATAACTGCTCAATCTGTTTTGTTTCCAGGCTTGGTACATCACTCTGACATTCATTCACAAATACACTGTTGAAGAATTTGGCAAGGACTTCAGCCTTTTCTTTCTTACTGGCAGTCTTTTCTCGTTTTTCACGATCAACATACAAGTCAGTGACTAAAGGTTTGTATTTTGTCTTCTGTACATAGCTCCAGAATACCTTTGGATTAGATTGTATATTATTTCTTATGGTTTTCTATTTATTTTCAAGAGCTTCTCTTATTTCTCTCCTCATTTGGTTGTTGATATTACAGTATTCTGTCAGATTCATTTGATACATAAAGTCTTGTTCAACTCCCTCCATATTTTTCCTCATGTTCTTGAATCGTTCCATAATCTTTCCTTTAGTTTTATCCTGGACCTTAATTTCCTAATCATTGGTATTAGTTCTCATCACATCCTTATCCCAGAATTCTTGTCATGGAACACATTCCATTACTGTCTCTTGAAACTTATCTAAGAACTTTTCCCAAATTAATTTACATTATTATTGCCAAAGTACTCCCCTCAGTTTGCATTCAATTTTTGTTTCATTATTTCATAACTAGTTAGCCTTTTTATACACATTAACTATTCTTTAACTTTGTGCATCAGGTGCCTTTATCTCACAGTTAAAGTGTAAGCAGGTGTGGTTACTCTTCCCAAGAAGACTCATAATGCTTACAATTTCAACCAGTTCTTCATCTTCAGTAAAGACAAGAACCAGTAAGTTTCTCCTGTCACCTCCTCTGGATCTGGTTACATTGTGTACATGCTAAGTAAAATAACAATCACATACTTTTTCAATGAAATCATGTTCAAGATTACACTCACCAACGCAAACTGTCAAAGATCCCAAGTCAATACCCAGCAGATTTAAATCACCAAACACTTCTTTGTATTGAGATTTATCAATGTTGATTTCCTGTGGTAAACTCCAGAGCTTTTCATTATTCACCTTATCACTGATAGGGTTCCTATAAATGGACACCAATAGCAAGTCTCCACTTTTGTTTTATCCTCACACTCATAAAATTACAAAAATGCCTTTCAAATTCCAAAGAATAAAAAAATATGGTAAATTTATAGTTTAAGCCAATGTCCCCAATCTCTACCCACGGCCCACAGCGTTATTATTAATTTCCGACAAGTAGTGTAATTATTAGAAATGATGTGAATATTGAGAAGAACAAAATGAGGTAGGTTATTACCACGTAGTGTGTAATGGCTTAAACTATAATAAAACCCTAACCTAACCTAACCTAACAACTGAAGTTCAGGCAACAATACACCATTTATGTTTACCTGTGGACTTAGAAAAAGTTGAGAGCGCTGTGCATTCCCAGGCCTATTGTGGCGTTATTATTAATTTCCGACAAGTAGTGTAATCATTAGAAATGATTCGAATAGTGAGAAGAACAAAATGAGGTAGGTTATTACCACGTAGTGTGTAATGGCTTAAACTATAATAAAACCAAAAATATTCTTTGTTTAACATACAGCAACATGCCTCGTCCATCTTCATTGCTGGATAAATCCCTACTTTGTGTCTGGTTTGGTTAGTTTTCTCATTGCTCACATCCTACCTTATTACTTCCCAAAGGTTGATGTGCATTGGGAAAGAGGCCAGAAAGAAAGGAAGTGTTGCATGAAACTACTTTATCTTCCCACCTTCAACTGATAAGATGTGCTATTTTCTAAAACACCTAGTGATGGATAAATCACCACCCATTTAGCATTATATCATTAAACAAGAATATCAAATATGTATACCTACGTATTCAAGACGGCTTTAGGTTCAGTCTTTAGCAATGATGAATACAGTACCTAGTGGGCGAGATATTAGGACATTGTTTTCCTTGAGGCTCGCGGTTCCTCCCGTGACTCAGTGATCCTCCCTCCCTCCTTCCCCTCTGCTACGCCCCTCAACATACACTGTACTTGCCCCTCTAGCTGCTCCTCCTCTCAAGCCTTAGTGTGGATGGCAATGTTCTCACTGCTACTCACACCACCACCATAGAATACCAATTTTCAAGGTCAGGTTTGGCGAGTAAACAACGAACGTCCTGATAGCGGGATGAGCCACCCCGTAAGTCTGGGCGGGTCAGCTGATCATGGGTTTGTAACTTTGTATCTGTCTTCTACTCGGCAAGTGTCAAATATAATTGACCTGGAGGAGTGGCACTGAAGACTAGGGGAGGAGGGTGGATGGATATGTATCGTGTTATGATTATATGGTGATAGGAAAGATATAGAAAAAAGCAATCAGATATACTAAAAATTTCATAATCCAGTGTTCGGAAAGTAGGTGTCAAATTTCTGCTTAAAAAGATGACGACGATCTAAGAAGCGAAATAAAGCGGAACAAGTCACAAGAAGAAGATATTCCCTTATTTGTAGGTACAGTGAGAGGCCAGAAGCTGCAGCCCTTCCTCCTCCAGGCAATTAGAAGTATAACAATTGAGATATGTAGATGTACTGAACAAGAAACTTTAGCTACCCAGGGTCAGGAAAAAACCCTGGAACTACTTAAAAACAAACATTTAAATCAATTTCAGGTAATATACGTCCTGCAATTCTAATATACTGAAGACATGCATACAAATTATCCTGGGATGCGCAGAGCCTACGTATATTAACACCAGTAAATTGAATCAGTATATCTCGGTCATAGTATATCCTATGAACAGTCTGCACTAATGCACTGTGCATTTGCACGCGCATCAGGCTCGTCCTATCCCATGATTATATAGGTCCACATAAATGTTCTGTGATTAACGCAGTTTCTGGTAGTATGCTTCAAAACACTTCATGCAGCACTGGCAAGTGAAAACTAATAATTTCAAAGTTGTTGTCGTATGAAAAATAGGTCAGTATGACAAAAGAAAATTAATATGCTATATATAAGCTTTATTGCTGTGTTTCTTTAGTCCACTACGGGAAAGCGTCGATCGTGCAGGAGGAAGAGTCGAACACGAAAACGTTTATGTAGCCGCAGCGAGCGAAGTGGTTTTGGCTGCTGTATGGAGCGCGGCCGCCAGCGGTCCCTGAACACCCGTTAATCTGCAACATGTCATCAACAGTACTTTAATGGCTGGAAACATGAGAGACGATTATTCTTCTAGGACAGTTACTGAGGTCATCTCTTACCCATAGATTATGATTATTTTCTATGCACAGTCACAGTCCTTTGTGTTTAGTATCTGCTGATCTACTTGGAATCCATGTATCAGAAGTCGAGTTTTACAAGGAGAATGTCACGAGGTCAGAAGACTTAAATAAGCTAGTGGTGGAAACGCAAAACAGTGTAAGCGAGTGCTGCCAGGTTACTCGACTTTTGAGACTACGACCAGCCTCCCCCTCGTCGATGGTTCTCCCTCACTTACCCAATGTTTTCTTACCTTCTTGTGCCTCTTCTATACTTGCTAGATATCACCTTACTATTAACCTAACGCCATCTTCCTGCTTGGTTTTGCATTTCTTTCCTACCTGGTTAATGTTTCCTTCCCAGCCATTTCCATTGGTAAGGAAGGCCTTTACTTCGAACCATCCATCTTCAGTCTGAGAACAATCCATATCTACGTCAACCATCCAGTAATGGTCCCCGAATCTGGAACAAGATAAAACACCATATGATAACCAAGACGAAAGACGAGGAGCCGATTGTGGTGAAACCCCCAATAAGTACGATCCAATTATGGCCCATATTGAGAAACGCTTTGCTCTCTCACCACGACTATTTTCAAAGGCCAAAGAGATGATTAGTAGGGTTCTCAAGACTGTTTCTCTTGTTAATAATGTGGAAATTTTGCTAATCTGTCCCTAGAATCCTAAAAACATCCTTAAAAACTCGTGCACCAACTAGAATCTTTTCAAATAGTGGAGATGCGGAGCAGAGGTGTTTCAGAATGTGGTCCTATTATCTACAGGAACTTCATTGTTACTCTGCATTACTGACTCACTACACAGAGGGCACGATACCAGGCCTGACAGAAATAATTAGGGCATGGACTGGGATTTGTATTTTTTCACAATGAAGTTCCTGTTCAGTTAGCTGTGGAAAGATACGGGGCACATGCCAGGGAGCTGATGTGACCTTCCTGTCCGGTAAGAGAAGGTAAGGGGGCACACACGTAGTACCTGGAATTTCACTTGGTATCCGAAACGTATTATTTCCTCTCTCTCTCTCTCTCTCTCTCTCTCTCTCTCTCTCTCTCTCTCTCTCTCTCTCTCTCTCTCTCTCTCTCTCTCCAACAATCTAATATGACAAAATTGCTCCAATTATTTACGAAACAAAGATCAAGAAAGGATTAAGGGGTGATCAGTCTTTACAAGTGTGCAGCTCGTGTTGCATGCATCCGTTTTCTAAAAGCTAAAGCTGCGTAAGCGCCGCGTGCACCTGAATGTACACCAAGTTATTTCATACATTAACATCCATGTTTTCCAAGACACTCGCATTATCTTTTTTTTTTCTTTCACTTCTTATCCGAGAGCCCTTGACATCATCAGCTGTAGTACGCTTTCTGGATCATCGCCTTATATGCGCTTCCTATGCGTGATCTTCTTAAATAGCAATTACATTTTCTTAACTTTGATAAATATAAGGTGTATGCACTTCGATATTCGCAAAAAAAAAAAAAGGATAAAATAAAAATAAATAAATAAAAATAAAAATGTCTTTTTAACTCTTCTTTTGGCTGTCACTTCTCCCTCCCTTAGTGCGCCTCAAAGCAACATGTTAGCAAACCTGTCGTCCTGTGTATGCTCATGCTTGTCACCTCGAGGGAATTTGACATTTACATATAAAGTACTTTCCCTAACCCTAAGAATTCAAAATATGAAGAGAAGAGAACTCGTCAAGGTTGCTATGACGAGTTGTGATTAATTGTGTATTCTGTGTGTTGAATGTGTCATCAAAGAGTGAGCGAAATCTCGATGCTTGCATCATCACACGTGTTGGGGGAAATACTTAGACCCATTATCAAGCCAGACACTGACGTGTTCAAGTCTTGGTAGCCGGGGTTGCCGGGCGTGCTGGAAGTCCATGCCAGAGGTGTTCCCGAAGCTGCCTGGCCGCCATAGCTCCCCTGGCCGGCCTGCGCGCCCTGCCAATCCAAGCGGGTGTCACCAATACGCCACGAGTTGTACTTATCATAATGACTGGTCGTCCCGAGAGAGTTGGTGGTAATGTCGATGGCGCACGGATCCGTCTCGGCGTCCTCGGTGCAGCCTAGGAGAAATGGGACACAACGCATTTTAACTCGATGTGACACTTATCTGTTCAAAAGACGTACTCATATACGAAGAGAATAAAAGGACAATGACAGGATAGTTGATATGATTTATTATTAGGATGGAAAGTGTTCACAAAGGTAAATGGGAAAGCCGTGATGTCTCTAAAGGAGAAAATACCAACTATAATAGTGCATGTGCAGATGATGCTGAAGGTTCATACAAATAAATCCAGTAGGAAAGTAAGAAGGCAAGGTAAGAGAAACTAACCTGGTCGCTGGGCGCTGTCTATGCCACCTCGCACAAACAAATCTTGACCGTCATTTGTCTGTTTGAACATGAAGATGACGGTGCGGTGGATGCCGTCGGTGATGCTGGGCTCCGTGGGTCCTTGCGTGGTGGTGGTGGTGGTCGTCGTGCGGTCTGTGGGGAGGGAGCGCCTCTCAGATGTGGTACTGTCACGTGCCGCCGTGGTAAGATGACACTAACACTGAGGAGTGGCTGAGTAAAGCATTAACATTATCACATTAACTAAATTTAATATACGACAATAATGTATCTGCAGTACAATTAAGTACTTTCGTTTACTGTATATAATATGTATTTTATTCATGGATAAAAAAGATGTTCTGATGCATGTATTTACCACTTCGGGATGTAATTATTTCGCATATGGTTATTCAACTGAAAAATTTAAAAGCACGCACAATATAGTGGTGGGAGGGAAGTGTGTCTGGGCCACCACAGAAGAGATAGTCACCTTATTTAAAGAAACAGCTTTCGTTTACTCTCTTTCCATTCTTACTCTCAGGTCTTTGCACACCATACATAGTTTATACTAGCCAATCCAAAAAAAATATTAATGCTTTCTTTAAAGTATGTGGCGGGACGCTACGCCTGCCTCTGCATTCCATTTTTCGGTCCCCTGGGACCTGACCATGGGACATACCACGTGGTATGAGATCAACCCTCACACCCTTTTGTCTTCCGGACGCCAGCCCTAGCCATGTCGTGACCCGGCCAGCAACCACCACTACATCAGCCCAGTCTGTGTCCTCCCAGCCTTGCTGACGGACATCCAGGCCTCGGGAGGTCGACGTGCGACCCTTTGGCACTTCACCTCATTATTTATATTGTACAGTATTATTATATCAATATACGGCAGATGATTTTTACAACTGTATTTTCTTGGGCACCACCTATACACAAGCAAGTACTAGAAGTAGAATTTTCCTAGTACAAGTATATACTGCTTTCTTTTCAGAAATCTACTTATCTCCATTACTTTTCAGAAATCAGAAATCCATCTACTTATCTCCATTTCTTTTCAGAAATCTACTTATCTCTCTTACCTTCATTTCCTGGTACTATAAAGAACTCACCTGGTTCAGGGGTGGCGGTGACAACGGGCGGCTCGGTACAGTCACAACCCTGACAGATGGCAAACACAGGCTCCTCCTCGTTAGTGATGGAGACGTGGGCTGTGCCGTCCCCGCCGACTGTCACACTCTGGCAGGACACCACATCTTGGTACGTGCCGGCTGGCATCCCCGTTTGAAAGCTCTGAAAACACGAATAATGATGATTAGCAAGTTCTTGGTCATAAAACATGAATAAATTATTTTGCATCTCACTTATCATGAAAGAGTCCTCAACCAGTTAGGTATCAAATACAAACTCTTAATCATTTCACAAGCCTCGCCATACCTGGGACACTGTGCCGTATTTGACCATCGCGAAGAATCCCTTGTTGCCCCTGGAGAAGGCCACCACGTTACCGTCGCTGTAGTAGTTCTCCCAGCTGCTAGTATCAGCCACAGCGTTTCTGAATCTTACCTGAAGGAAACTGACAGAGTTACAAATATCCTCTTATCGGTATAACAGTACAGTATGTGATATGCTTGTATAAATAATTGTCAGTACAATCTGGACCTCACCATTTTATAGATGGAGGTCCAGCGGTGCTCGCAGACCCAGCCACCTTCACACTGGTTGTCGGCGTTGATCACCACATTGGCCGTGCTGAGACAACACATCACTCAGTCACCTACTGAATCTTGACTCCTGAATTTGTTCTATGCACATCCCACTCACTAACGTTACCTCATTACTGACTCTCCCTGGGCCATATGATGCCTCCAATATCGAAGTGGTGCCTCACCTGTAGTCTGACAGGTGTGGAGGCCCGGCGTCCGAATCGTCACCGAAGAAGTAGGATGACATGATGCGAGTGAAGCCGTAAGGCTGAGCCAGGGTGAAGGCCACGCCCAGCCTGTAGTCCTTCGGGAACTTGTGGGTTAGGGTATCTCCTGTGCGTGGGATCAAAGAATGAGGGACGTGGCAACTGTATGGAAGGAGTGTGAAGTCAAGGTAATGACAGCAGCTAGCACTCACCTGCCCCTCCGTGTCCTCGCTGATTGTCATGGTTGTCGACGAACACGAAGGCCTTGTCGGGGTCTGCCATTCCCCAGCCAGGGTCGTACACGCCACCCAGCTGACCGGGGTCCTGCACGCCCCACGCTATCTTCTGCGAGTACCGGAATTCAGTGATCCGACCTGAGGCCAGAGAAAATTGTGAGTGACCTGCACCGTTTGGCCAACATTTCTGACTGATCAATGCTGCGGGCCAGGGAATTTAGATGACTTTTTTTTTTTTAAAGAAGATAAACACTCCAAACTAGGTGCAATAATTACAGAGATTACTACAATGTAGTAATAGCATAGCAGTATCCCGCTTATGGTGCCAGCGAGTGGCCCTTCCCTCACGGACTGACCCATGCCGTAATATTCCTGCACGGTGACTGCGCCGTCATTCCTGTCGATAACTTCGTGGTAAAAGAAAGGACGTGTGTTGGCGGGAAAGCCTTGATCAGTGTTGAGGTCGCTGGTCAAGCTCATCATAGCCTGCAGGTCCTGAACACAGAAGCACTCACGTTATGCTCATATTCTGAAACGCTTTGTTCTTTCATTAGTATTATTAATAAGGACCATATAGATGACTGGTAGGTTTTCCATGAGTATTTTCATACTGACGATAGGAAATCCTTCTAGTTATTAATCTTCTTTTCAATACCCTCGAGATAAAATCATGCGGAATCACTTTACTTGTACCTCAGGCCACATGTGCTTAGCGGCGTCGATCCTGAAGCCAGCGACTCCAATGTCCACCAGCTTGTTGAAGTATTCAGCCACCTTCTCTCTCACGTGCGTGGAGGCGCCGTACAGATCCGTCAGCCCGACCAGATAGCAGTTGCGGACATTGTTAGGGTCGCCATAGTTGTTGACGTTGCCTGCGACAAGAAGAGAGGCGTTTGGATACTGTGTAGAATTATGGACCCGTATTTTTAAATGCGTGGGATTCTAACACAAGCTATTTTCAAAGGCCACAAGAATTATTATTTAGGTTGTCATGGGTACTTTTCATTGATGATGTAGAGTACTTGTTAAAGTATCACTAGAATCATGTAAACATCTTTGAAAACTCCAGTTATTTCCACTAAAGCCTGTTAAATTTAATCAGTAGAGCTAAGATACCAAAACATTTGACAAAACGGTCCCTAATTATTTCTCTACAAGCATACATTATGTTACAGCTAAATGACCGAAGGTACAGATCCCAAATACCATAGCGGAATCTGACAGTTGTTATGTGGTTTCGATGTCGAAATCGCTGTACTTGTATTTTTTATGTTGACGGTTCGATCTCATGCAAGAGCCTCTCACAGCGAATATATCCTACCTTCATAATAAATTTGCAAGTGTTTCTATCAGTGCCCAAGGAGTGTGTAGTTTGAAGTCTCCAAATTTCTCGGTCTTATAACATACCATAGGGAAAGCTACAAGGAGCCAGGATGTCTACACACGGCAGTCATTGTATAAAACATACCTACATACTTATAACCATCTATCACCCTTATCCATTTTTTTTTTTTTCCAATCTTTTAAAGCTTCCTATCGACACGGCGCTAACAGCCTCACCCATGAGTCTGTTCTAGTCATCTACCGTTCCAGCTTACCGTCATGTGAAGGACACAAGTCTTTGGGCGTGAAATCCTCGGCAGTGTATGGAACGCCAGGGAAGTCCAGCTTGTCTGAATCAAAGGCAGTGCCAGCCGAGCCCGTACCTCTGCGTCCCAGCCCCGCCATGTGGTTCACAACGGAGTCCACGAAGATCCTGCGCACCCAAGATGAGGAAAGTTATTATCTTGAGTACATCATTCAGTAGTCTTCGGAGCAGTGCTATGCCTGCATAAACTGTTTGGGTGGATATCACAGTACAGTTCTGAAATTATAACGATTCTATAAAGGAAGCAAACCCCGTCTTATTTATGTAAATTAATGTTTTTATTCCTTAAGTCATACCCCATGTCTCACTCAAATCTTAGTTTTTTCACTATTATAGCCTAAAACACACACACACACACACACACACACACACACACACACACACACACACACACACACACACACACACACACACACACACACGCACGCACGCACACACACTATGAAACAAACACAAGAAACTCAACAAGACAAGAGGAAATAAGGATGTGCAGAAATACATTTTTTTTTTCCAATTAGAACAATAGATCAATAGCATGCAATATCAGAGGAAGTGCTCCAGCATGATACATGCATACAAGCTAAACACACACACACACACACACACACACACACACACACACGGCACATTAATGTCTGAACTTAATCTAATCTAACCTAACTTAACCTCCAGCCCCGCTATCTCACCTGACCCCGACGGCGTTGCAGCGGTGTACCATGTCAGTGAACTCCTCCTCGGTGCCGGAGCGGGAGCGCAGCTTGTACGAGATGGGCTGGTATCGCTGCCACCATGGATACGGGTACTCCTCCGTGATGACCACATGCTCGTTGGGCGGCGACACCTGTGCAAATAGTGGGTGATAGTGGCAGAACAAAGATTACACGTTCCTTGCAACAGACTGTCACCTTCACGCTATATCCCAATGCTCTCTCTCTCTCTCTCTCTCTCTCTCTCTCTCTCTCTCTCTCTCTCTCTCTCTCTCTCTTTGCTATATCGTCCATTTTATATGAAGAGAAACCGATGGTGATACAGTTTCACTTAATTATCTTGATTTATCATTGTTTCGCTTAAATACCGTTCAATATGTGGCATAACTTTCTATGTACTATGACAAGTAGATGAAAACACACACACACACACAAACACACACACACACACACACACACACACACACACACACACACACACACACACACAGGGACAAGATGTGGACAATACCTTGCCGATTTCGTTTTGTCAAAAAAAAAGACGCGTACGAATAGATATAAGCTAGACAAAATCAGATCTTAAAAGGTGACAGGCAAAATATTTCACAAGTAGGGTTATAAATGAGTGGAACTTTGTACTGAACACACATTAGATAATCTCAAGAGTAGGATGAATAAATTTATGGTTGACAGTGACAGTTAGAAAGTTTTAAGTGATTAGGTGCAGCCTTGTATGTGTCAACTGGTCTTCGTATTCTCCTTATTTTCTTACTTTTTTTTTATT
>NC_087152.1:37281816-37346816 GCF_035594125.1 Scylla paramamosain | reverse complement strand
AGTAAACATAATGTCCACAGTGTATAATTTCTAGGATAGTGGAAATCAAATCAAGATGATGTAGTTTAATAAGCATTTACTAATTTCACTAATAAACCACAATGGTAAGCAGTAACTTGGGCAATTAAAAAGGACTACATATATAGAAAAATAGTTTAAAAATGAAATGATAAAAAAAAAAAAAATGTGACTTTTTGTAGTAACACTATTTTGTATGCGAAAAATAAGACAAAATATTATGTGATGTTGATGTAGTCTTCTCTTTCAGATTTCAGTGAAAAAAAAAAAAAAATCAACGCATAACCGATAATTCCCACAAAGATTAGAAATGAGAGAAAAAGAGAAGTACTGAACTGTAAATGAACATTCAGTTTGCGTAATAGAAGCTAGATCTCAAGAAAATACACATTTTTGTCCCTAGCAAACTAAATCCATTTTGCGTCAACATAATTCAATAATTTTCTTTGCTACCAAGGTTCTCCGGCATGTAGCTACACCCAAATTCTCGCCTGCTTAGGTGCATTTTACGTATCAGCTTCTCAACTATATTTTTCTCAGTTGAAGATACACCCTTGGAACAATTTTGTCATGGAGTCATAAGGAATTCACTTGATACTTTAACGTTTTTTTTTTTTTTTTCCACGAAATTACAAAACTGATGCTGCTCTTTGAATGATGGCAGAACAAACTTGGTATTGTTCAATGTCTCAAAAACTCAATTCCTCCATCTATCAACTCGACACAACCTTCCAGACAACTATCCCCTCTTCTTCAGTGACACTCAACTGTCCCCCTCTTCTACACTGAACATCCTCAGTCTGTCCTTTACTTATAATCTGAACTGGAAACTTCACATCTCATCTCTAGCTAAAACAGCTTCTATGAAGTTAGGTGTTCTGAAACGTCTCCGGCAGTTTTTCTCACCCCCCGGCTGCTAACTCTGTACAAGGGCCTTATCCGTCCATGTATGGAGTATGCTTCACATGTCTGGGGGGGGGTTTCCACTCATACTGCTCTTCTAGACAGGATGGAATCAAAAGTTTTTCGTCTCATCAACTCCTCTCCTCTGACTGTCTTCAGCCTCTGTCTCACCGCCGCAATGTTGTATTTCTAGCTGTCTTCTACCGCTATTTTCATGGTAACTGCTCTTCTGATCTTGCTAACTGCATGCCTCCCCTCCTCCCAAGACTTTCTTCTTTCTCTCACCCCTATTCTGTCCACCTCTCTAACGCACGAGTTAACGAGTATTCTCAGTCATTCATCCCTTTCTCTGGTAAACTCTGGAACTCCCTGCTTGCTTCTGTATTTCCAGCTTCCTATAACTTGAATTCCTTCAAGAGGGAGGTTTCAAGATACTTATCCATCAATTTTTGACTACTGCTTTTATGGGACTGGCATTTCAGTGGGCATTTTTTTCTTATTGGATTTTTGTTGCCCTTGGCCAGTGTCCTTCCTACATAAAAAAAAAAAAAAAAGTGAAATCCAGTTGATCCTTTTTCGAACCTGAACTCTACAAGTATAGCAAAGCGTCAGCATCCTCTAGTGACCTTGCTCTATTCTGGTGTTTATTCTGGTGTTTATTAAAACTGACGCTAATGGTTTTCAGAATTAGCCAAAATTACCATGGCATAATAGAGACACCAATTTTTGTTCTGTGCAACACAGTGATTTCTTAAGAAATCAAAATGGATCTCTTGCCATCTTAATGAAAGATAAATATGCATTAGCTACATGTTCCTTACTTCTACCTGCTGCTGACTCGCCTTATTTGTTTATTTATTTTTTACTTATTATGACTTTTCTTTGGCGCTGGCAAGTGTTTCATTGAATAAAATCAGCTGAAGTGTAAAGATGCAGCTTTTCAGTGAGCTAATCATTGGCAGCAACAGGATTGTTTGCGTATCAACAATATAAATTGAAGGCATAGCACATTACTTTCCAATCATCTTCTTCATAAGATTGGTGACCTTTTTGTTCCCTTGTCATGTGATTTTTCGCGCAAAATTGATCAACTTTCTATGCGACCTTCAGGTGAAATTGATAAACTTTAACTGATGCGCTTGCACCTTTGCCATGTGACTTTCACGTGATACTGATAAACTCTGTGATTTGATTTTCTTGAGGAATCACATGTCACAACTATCTTTCTCAGGCTCACCAAATCCAATATTTTCTTTCTTGAATACTACATATGTAGCTACTGAATGTACAATAGTCAGGGTTCTCTGATACCAAGTCTTCATACGTTTCTTAAAGATGTCTCAGATTAAATATATTTCGTGTTTGGAACATTCGTAGTACTCCCGCCTGTACTGAGATACTTGTGGGTTGTACTTCTCTGTTTCACAGTATTGTGGTGATATAAAGCATTAACTCCCTCATGCGCTTACCTCAGTTCCGGGCAGAATGTATCCTCACCGTTAGCGAGTTATGCTCTCGGACGATCACGATCTCAGAGCGTTCTGCCTTCTAATACTGGAGAATACAGTGAAGTTGATGCGGTTTGTCTGTTGAGATATCAAGATAGAGAAAAGGCAGACGTAACCCACCATAATAATCAAATTCGTTTCTTTCTGCTGGTTCCATAGATACCAAAATCGCGAAAATTTAATTTTTGGAGTTGATGTGGTTTACCTTTTTGCTGCAGTGCTGTGCCACATAAACTGATGAATCATGGCAGCACGAATCCAGGGAATCTGTGTGAAAACTTACTCTTTTGTTGTTGTTGCTATCTGATTTAATATCATGATGAGGACATCTGCCCCATGTCATTTTGAAGCTTCATAGTGATTGCTGATTTACCGCAGACTTTACATTTGCGCAACAAAGATCATTCTGCATTGGCAATGACGCATCAGACATTTCTTGTAAGGCGCCTTATGGAGGCAGCGGATAAACCCAAAGTAGTTTGTGCTTTACTAGCTGGCATGGATCTTGCTAATTCTGGTGCGGTGCATATGACGGTGCTCCAGCTGATGTAAGGAGCTGTGTGAACGCACCCCATCTAGTAATGAAGGAATAGAGCGTCTTCCCATCTCTCTCTCTCTCTCTCTCTCTCTCAAACATGATGTACTTTTTACAAGATGTCAGATATGCAAGAAATGAAGGATGGCGCTAATACGTACTCGTCTTTGAGAGCGACAACTTTCTCGATAAGTGAGACTAATTTGGCTATCAAGCATTCATCTTGTTTTCACAGAGGAGAGAGAGAGAGAGAGAGAGAGAGAGAGAGAGAGAGAGAGAGAGAGAGAGAGAGAGAGAGAGAGAGAGAGAGCGCCAATAATCAACTTTTTATATCGGAAGTGTGTGCGGTGATGCTGATTTACTAGCCACCAAACCAGTTCTTTTCCGTCTTAAAAAAAAATCCTTACGAGGAGTTTCGTAAATTTTCGCGGTGTGTGTGTGTGTGTGTGTGTGTGTGTGTGTGTGTGTGTGTGTGTGTATAGTAAGTACCATACATTGCGGCAATAATCAGTGACTTCATAAACGCGCTCACTGGCTGGTTCATTATGGAACATCATCTTCAAAAAATCATCGAATGTAATATGGCGGCCTCTTGTGCCGAGTCACCGAGACGGAGCAGGTGTCTCCAGGGTCACCCGATAACCCTGGGAACTACTCTTACCCAAAGGCATGGCCTGTGCCCATCCTCTCCACACACACACACACACACAAACACACACACACAGTTTTATATTTTCTGTATATGTTATATTTCCGTGTGTGTGTGTGTGTGTGTGTGTGTGTTGTATTTTATTATACTGTTACTACTTATTTGAAAATTCCATATTACACAAGCAGCTGAGGATATTATTATCATCATCAACAATTTAAGGAGTCGTCCTGGCTTTGCTCGCTATCTTTATCACAAATTCTCTCCTCCGTTTGGGACTTAGCAACTCTCGACGCGAACGCCTTTATTATCAACGCCCTTATGCCATTGTCAGGATTTGTATACTACTATTACTACTACTACTACTACTACTACTACTACTAAAGAAAAAAGTAAATAAAAAAAATTGAATAAATAATAACAAATAAATCGTGTAAATAACCAAATAAATATATAAACATTTTAAATCTATCAGTGACTGAAATATTCTTCAGAGAAATCAAAATTAATTCTTATCTCAATATAAAGCATATCAATAAAAAAAATATGAATCTTAAGAATATTTAATCTCTTTGGGGATTTTTTTTTTTAATGTAGGAAGGACACTGGCCAAGGGCAACAAAAATCTAATAAAAAATGCCCACTGAAATGCCAGTCCCATAAAAGGGTCAAAGCAGTGGTCAAAAATTGATGAATAGGTGTCCTATGACTTGAAAGAATTCAAGTCATAGGAAGGTGGAAATACAGAAGCAAGCAGGGAGTTCCAGAGTTTACCAGAGAAAGGGATGAATGATTGAGAACACTGGTTAACTCTTGCGTTAGACAGGTGGACAGAATAGGGGTGAGAGAAAGAAAAAAGTCTTGTGCAGCGAGGCCGCGGAAGGAGGGGAGGCATGCAGTTAGCAAGATCAGAAGAGCAGCTAGCATGAAAATAGCGGTAGAAGACAGCTAGATATGCAACATTGCGGCGGTGAGAGAGAGGCTGAAGACAGTCGGTTAGAGGAGAGGAGTTGATGAGACGAAAAGCTTTTGATTCCACCCTGTCTAGAAGAGCAGTATGAGTGGAACCCCCCCAGACATGTGAAGCATACTCCATACATGGACAGATAAGCCCTTGTACAGAGTTAGCAGCTGGGGGGGGTGAGAAAAACTGGCGGAAACGTCTCAGAACACCTAACTTCATAGAAGCTGTTTTAGCTAGAGATGAGATGTGAAGTTTCCAGTTCAGATTATAAGTAAAGGACAGACTGAGGATGTTCAATGTAGAAAAGGGGGACAGTTGAGTGTCAATGAAGAAGAGGGGATAGTTGTCTGGAAGGTTGTGTCGAGTTGATAGATGGAGGAAATTTTAGAAAGATCAGAAGTCAAGCGTTCTGTGGCTTCCCTGCATGAAATGTTTACCTCCTGAAGGGTTTAACGTCTATGAAAAGACGTGGAAAAGTGCGGGGTGGTATCATCAGCATAGGAGTGGATAGGACAAGAAGTTTGGTTTAGAAGATCATTAATGAATAATAAGAATAGAGTGGGTGACATGACAGAAACCTGAGGAACACCACTGTTAATAGATTTAGGAGAACAGTGACCGTCTACTACAGCAGCAATAGAACGGTCAGAAAGGAAACTTGAGATGAAGTTACAGAGAGAAGGATAGAAGCTGTAGGAGGGTAGTTTGGTATATCATATATATATATATATATATATATATATATATATATATATATATATATATATATATATATATATATATATATATATATATATATATATATATATATATATATATATAAGGATTCAAGATTTGCTAATATTCAGCAGATATTGGCCATATAGAAGTATTTAAATAGTATAGGCAAAATGATTCTGTGTATTCTTTGTTTTTGTGTTTTATTAATAATTACATGAGTATTTTGATAGAAAATATTTTGTCCAATATTTGACACTGTGATGTTGAGGCACCTATTAGTGTAATTACTCACTATAACAGGTCATCCACTAGTATACATGTACTACTCAAAGATATATATATTGTCCCTTCAAAAACTGAGTTTCCCTTTCAACAGTATCAAACTGAGACTCATCTTTCATCTATTTCACATATATCAAATCTACCAAAGCCAGTTCTTCTTGTATTCATAACTTCTTGCACAAAGATATTCCCAATTCCCAAAGTGCATGTATATATATGTGTGTGGTCTTGAGGATTACATGCTAGATTCCTATCAGCTGTTACCTCTATGGAGAAAGCTTGGTGGTCACATAGGCCAATCTATAACTAAGACTTTAAATATATCATATACAATAGCACAGCCCCTGGCTCAAGGAGGACAGCAAGGCTTGCTCATCACTGAAAACCTGCCAAGTGATAGTGAAGGATGATACCACAAAGCTGGCAAGTAGTGTGTGTGTGTGTGTGTGTGTGTGTGTGTGTGTGTGTGTGTGTGTGTGTGTGTGTGTAGTTCACCATTCATCAAGTACTTAATCACTTTTGTCCACCAGCTGTTATGCTAATGTATTTTTTTTTTTTAAGCTCAGAATGACAATCTATGGATAAGGCTAAGACCTCACACATGCTAGACACCCCATCCCTTGCTCAAGGACAAGAATGACTCACTGTCAATGAAAAATCCTAAGCTGTATATGAAACTATGCCTGTCATGTAACAGGTGAAAATCCTCTCCATTAAGCTATAGAGGTGTGTCTATATATATATATATATATATATATATATATATATATATATATATATATATATATATATATATATATATATATATATATATATATATATATATATATATATATATATATATATATATATATATATATATATATATTATACACACACACACACACACACACACACACACACACACACACACACACACACACACACACACACACACACACACACACACATCCTGACTTACAGACATCCAAGTTATGAAAATCTGGAAGTATGAACAAGAAAACAAATTCTATTTGCCACTCCACTGCAGGTTCAAATTCTTATGTGCTTTCTGCCTAATGCCACTTTTGGCTATTACCAATGCTAGGCACCAGTGTAGCAAAGGAGAGAGGTGCCATGCTGTTCACATTCAACTCCTGCCCTGATAACACCCATTCTGTTGTGCTCAATTTTTTTTTTTTCCATATTTTCCAACTTTGTGATTACTAATAATGGCTGGTGACAAGCATAAGGCTAGTGATGAAAGTGGCACTGCTAAGAAGATTCCTATCACAATGGAAACAAGGTGGCAATAGTAAAGAAACTTGAGTGTGGAGAAAATGGTAAATGTAGTTTGTGGTTACAGCACAGTAGTACAGTATTTGTGTAATTTATTAATATAATTAGTTTTGTTTTATTATTACATCTACAGTATCTTTATCATAGTGAACTCTATACAAATGTTTTAACAGAGCTTTACTATATTACCTAGATGTATACACCCAAGATATTATACAAAAATAATGACTTATGAACAGTCATCTGGAACTTAACTTGTTTGTAAGTCAGGGAGCATCTGTATATACATACATACTGTACACTTTGAATAGTGCACCCCTGTTTTGCATGAAAAACATCCTGGGTGAATATATCTGCCATGAAACAAAAAGTTCATCCTGCAACCCTTTGTGCATAGGTGGCAGTATTCTAAATATGTGCTCATAACCTTTTATTGAAAAGGCTGTTTTGTGATGTTAGTTTCCTGCAGACTCATAATAATTTGTGCCATTTTTGTACAGTATGACGTCAACAAAAGATAAATATGTAATTATTTGGATTATATGTAAAAGAAATAAAATTAAATGGCACAGCATGCCATTAGAATTCAGGAATCATGCATGTTGTCCCTCTCAGCAGTACCAGTGATATTGACCTTCAGTTTTCACAAACTGACAGAATGAAGTGGCAAGTGGTATATGAAGTAAAACTGAAGAGCTACATTAATCTGTGGCTTTCACTATGAAATATAAGAAAACTTCTAAGAGTCCACACACTTTACTTACTACTGGGCGGCAAGGCAAACTGCCTGAGACAAGACTAACACAAACAAACAAACAAACCCCACAAAATAAACATGACAAGATGGTCATTACAGTGAAGTGTATGCACACAAATATACCTATACATATAACAATTTAAAATTAAGCACATGTGAATTTTGCCAAATTCTTTGAAGTTTTAAAACTCAAATATTTTACAAAGAACTGAATTCTGTTTTGATTTTTTCTTTTCAAGATGCCAACCTAGATGCCACAAGTATATAAAATTTCTAAAATGTATATAACATTAAAAGAAACAATGGGAACCTCATTTTTTTTGTATGAATTATAAAGTTCCTTGTTCTCACCTAGCTATTCCTGTTCCTTTGAAGTGCCTTTCAAGACAAACTCGGACAGGAAGAGGTTGGCCTCACTGCACATACTGTGGCTGGGTTAGAAGAATACTGCCACTGAATTCCCTGCACATCAGGAAGGGTGACTGAGAGGGACAGAGTGAGGGAATTGGGAATTGGAAATTGGGATGAATTTCAACCAAATATATAGATAAATGGGAATTATGACATATATTTGCAGTACATCACACAAAATAAATATAATTAAAAGTGCACTGAATCATGTTTGATTCATTAAATAGTCATGCATACCATTTGTGAAACTAGTTACACTCTAGACAAACGGTAAAGTTTTTGTAAATGGAAGCAGACATGTCACTCTACTCCAGAAGCAAGAGTAGGTTTATATACTGCAAGAGTATGAGATGATGCAACACAAAATGACAGGACAGAATATAATAGAATTCAATAAACAAGAAGGAAGCAGAGTAAGAGAACTGGAATGTGGCAATATGAGGAACATACAAACATGAGTGATGACTTTTACTTGAATATGTTCTTGAAAAATTCAAAGGAAGAGGTATCAGATCCAGTGCATGGAAAGACAGATGAATATGTTGAAACCAAGGGGTTCTTGAACCATTCTTCCTATTCTTAACTTGGATAAAAACAAGCATAAAGGACAGTGAATGAATATAAATAACAGAATTGGAATATGTGTTTATATCTTTAGCTCCAACCTTTTCTTTCATTGCATCTCCTTTCACATGTGATTTATAATAAGTAATGTTAAAACTGAGATTATATAGGTACTACAGTGCTGTGTGAGATCCTGCTGCAGTGAGATACTCCGAACAACCAAGCATTTTGATTGCCTTGCTCATGCATGCAAAAGGAGTCCAGAGCCAGTGACTTGTAACAAAGGACTAAATCAACCACCTTGATTAAAAAATAAATAAATAAATAAATAAATATATATATATATATATATATATATATATATATATATATATATATATATATATATATATATATATATAAAAACTCTTTAACATAAGCTAAGAAAAACCAATGTGCATTTCTTTTAAGAATCATTGACCTCTAAGGACCAATGTTCAGAATTCTTAATATACCTCAGCTAGCTTTCATGTCCTATAAATGACAAACAGTTTTTTATTTATAAAAGTGGCAAAATAATTTCATTGGTATGTAAAAAAAAAGACATTTAGTGTTACTGATTTACAACAAAAAAAAATTTCCAGGCTTCCTATAAACTTTGAATTCAATAAAAATAGATATCTATGGTATTTATGAAATGCTAAAATAATTTATAAAACTTCTACAACTATTGTAAACTTTTACCCTGAATGCCAGACTCCCAGGTAGCCCTATAGCCCATAGAGTGGGGCAGACATGGGGGGCCATGTGGGGTCTGCCTCTATGTCCTGCAGCACTATCTTGTACTTGTTCTTGGGTCCCCTCTTGCAGGTCACACATTGGAAGCACTTCTTAAGGGAACCACTGGTGACAAGCAGCTAGGGAAGGAGAGAAAAAAGAGATAAAATTAATTTCAGACTTCTTTATATTTCACAGTTTGATATGGTATAGTGACACAAGGATACATCTCTCAACACTACCTACCTCAGTACAATAAGAAATAACCATGTGTATGGACACCATCAGAAGCAATGTGATCCGGAACATCATGTGTTTGTTTGCTTCATGATAGAGGCTCATGAAATCCATTAGCCATGACCACGGAGAAAGCACCATCAGCAGGTTGACAGTCCCAAGCACCAGTAGTGCCACTGTCAACCAGACTGCTCATGAAAAAAAAAGTGAGTTCATTTAGAAAGAAATACACTTCCAGAAAATGATCCAGTTATCTTTCATTGTTTCTATCCTTCACAAACTAGTTAATCATTTGGGCACGATATGGAAATAAAGAATAAAGAAATAAGCAAGCAAATAAAATAACACAAGATTATCATATATGGATAACTTCATAAATACAATACTGAATTCTCTTATGCACCATTACTGATGAGTCGTTTCCTGAATGGCTTGCCCGGTGAGTATGTAATGCACAGGATGAGGTACTGGAAGCTTGAGACATAGAAGATAACGGTTGCCTCCCAGCACACCAAAATATCTGACTCATCCTTTGGTGGCTTATTTGGCTCAAACCTGAAGACAGATAAGAAGCTTAAGAGGTACAAGTACCCATAAATATATCCACCTGTCCCATAACAAAACACATTTACTCAACCTCTTATGCTTGGTACTTATTTCACTACTCTCAATTCTTTCCTTTATTCATGAAAAGTAGTCCCACATTAAATGTTTTCTTCTACTTCCAAAATTATAGACCTGCAACATTTTATGTACCTGAAATCATATGAAAATAAAAAAAACTCTCAAAACAGAACATTTCTGCATGGGGGGAAGAGAGAGAGAGAGAGAGAGAGAGAGAGAGAGAGAGAGAGAGAGAGAGAGAGAGAGAGAGAGAGAGAGAGAGAGAGAGAGAGAGAGAGAGAGAGAGAGAGAGAGAGAGAGAGAGAGAGAGAGAATTGTAGTCTAGTTTACAAGCTTTATTGTTCACACTATCCTGAATTTTGGAATACACTTTTAAGGTAAAGGCACCACTAGCATTCCTTGTCATTCCTATACTGCCTTATAACTCACCATAACTGCTGAAGAAGGAAGAAGTACGCTACAACCTGGAAGAGAATGACTAGGAAGATCTGGGAGAGGATGGAGAACATGTTTGCAGCACCCAGGAGGTTTCCTAAAGGCTTTTGTGGTACCAGTTCCCTAAAAAATAAATATATGAGCATTATATAAACTATTTTTTACATGTACTAAAGCCTTGGATCTACTATCTTTCATATTTCACAATCTTATTAATATGGTACAATGTCCCCATGTCAGATTTTATTAAGCTGTGATCTTTGGTACATGTACTGAAATGCTTAGGACTCTCATGAGAATTAACTTCAAAGACTAGAGTTAATCTTCCCACATTTCTCCAGGGATTCGTTTACCGACCAACCAGAAGGAAGGATGAACAGCTGGGTGAGCTGTAAGATAACTGCCCCAGCTGATTGAATTGTGGCCAGCAGATTCATAGTCAGGTGCAATACCACTGCATCACAGAGGCACTTTTTATATAAAGGAGTTACTATTTTAAAACTGATAACATTAAAAAGTGTTTTAATAGACTTCTTAAGGCAATGATTATTCTTTAATGTCAATCATCTTGGATGTGCTAATCATGACTAAATAAAAATTTCACATGAACAAGACAAGTTGAGCCCTATGAGGACTGATGATGGTCTTATTTAAACTTTAAAGATATATGCACTCTTTGAGTAAGATTTAAACAAGATTTTACTGTTACATCAACAGATATCAAGCAATCATATAGATCAAGAAATTAAATCCACTCTTACTATTCAGCAAATGTATAACTTGTCAGGAAGATAAACAGTAAAATTTATTTGATGCATGGTTCTTTTTAGTTTATGTGGGAAATACACAAGCAATATATGAGTACTGCTATTACCAAAAGAAAGTAAGTGAATGATAAACTAATTCATAATGTGCTGATAATGGAAATCCCTCACACAACTAAAAATATCTCTGACTCACTCGCTGGGTCCAGTGTAGCCCATGAAGATGGCAATGACAGTCACAATGAAGAGATCAATGTAGAGGTATTGTGCATCAGAAAGATTGGAATAAGCCTGCAAACATAATACTGCATTACCCTCAATGTATTTCAATTCCTAAAAGTATTTTTCTAAACAATATAAAAATTAGTTAAGAGAAATTTAAGAAGTCACTTTCAGGCAGAAAATACCTTGTAGTTCTCTTATGTCATGTAATCTTGAATTATCATTAACATGCACATATATGATCTTGCACATTTTCTCTACTCACAGAGTACAAGATGAGCACAGAGACAAATTGTATGATGCTGTACAAGGCCATGAATTTGAACACAGAGAAGTTGGTGGTGAGTGCACAGCGTCCCTCACACACCACCTGAGGTACACATGATATGTTGCTGGTGTGGGAGGTGAAGGGTGCCGCTACACTGGCCTCAGCCTCTGACAAGGAGATGCCCACATGTGCTGCCTTCAGGGCCTGGGAAAATGAAATATGAGGTTAGGAATTAAAAGCTTGCTACAGAATTATACTATGTTTTTGCAATATTCTCTTGTATATATTTCTTTTGTATGTCTTCATGTTCCATAATATACAAGATATACAAGTGCAATCTCCAACTTTTGCAAATGTAAACAAGGTATATTTATCATTCCTTAGCATTGTGTGTTGTGATTACCAACATGTAGCATTTCCAACTGAACATATAGGAAAGCTATCATTCTATTTACCTATAACTGATACTTATTTCTAACTAGTCTCTCTCTCCTGAGATGGTCAAAGCACAATGTTCCCATTATTTTTGTCCTCTGTAATCTCTCATTCTCCTTTCTCTCCCATACTCTAGTATCCTAACCTCACACTTCACTAAAGGTGTTCCTCTTACATCAATTGTATCTATTCTACTCTGATATGCTCTTTTAGTGTCTGCCATTCTTTCAGTATGGCCAAACTACTTCAGAATATTGTGCCTGACTAGTTCAAATAATCCACATTTTATTCCCTTATGTTTGATATATTCAGAATATTGATATATAAACAATGCTAAATAACAAGGAAGAAGAATGTGATACAAAACATATTTAAAAAATAAAGATAATGTAACGAAAGTGAATAAGATTGAGGGGAACAGACATGGAGGGCACTGACGATGCACAAATAAGTAAATGTTACATGTATATAGAGACAACTTACCCCACAATCATTGGCACCATCTCCACACATAGCTACAATGTAGTTGATGGCCTGTAGCTCTTCGACAAGGTGTGCCTTCTGGTCTGGGGACATTCGAGCAAAGACAGTGCCTCGGGCCACAACTCTTGGCACCAGGTCAGGGAAGTGTTGACATATCACAGACCAGGCTTTCCCACTTACTGCCAGGTGGTACTTTGGATCAATGTTCAGACATACATTCTTCTGTAATATCAGGAAAATAAGTCATGATGAGAGATGGAAGGAGTGCATTCTGATGGAGTCCTATGCACCCATTATTAATTGAATTTGTTCAATAATATCTTTGTAAAATATAAGCATATCTTATATAACAGCAAATGCAGTCCTTATTTCTCACACATTCTGAAAAATAAATTTACAAATTACAACATTTCTAGAGACAACTGCAATTCATTCTGCACAACTTAACAGGAAATACAAAGAATGATGACTATAATACTATTCACAATGCAGCTTTGTATTTATTACGCAGTAGCAAAAAATGCAGCATGAATTAAATACTGACCTCATTACTGGCAGGATTTGGTGCATGAGCTGGCTCAAAAATAAGGGTTGCAGGCTGGTCTTCAGTAGGAGGGGAAGCTTTGGCTACAAGTATTCTGTCTGAAGTGCCCACCATATCACAGTCACGAGCCACACTTATAGCTGTCAGGATATTGTCACCTGTGGAGCACATTAAAAGACCACTTCATTATGCACAACTCCGAGGTAGTACAGTACACTCATAGATTTTGCCAGCTTTAACATTACAAGGTGTATTCTAGCTCTAAACTTTCCAATTCTGTAACTGATTCTACTCTTTACATCTGGTGTGTATAAGCATGGTGAAAACAACACTGCAATTCATTATGCAAATAGAGAATACTACTTTGATTTTTTTTTATTGCATGAGGGCTACTGGCCAAAAGAGACAAAAAATTGTATTAAAAAAGGCCCACTTAATGCCAGGTTCCATAGAGAATTCCAAATAGAAAAATCAAATGATGGAGGATAAATGTCTTGAAACCTCCCTCTTGAAAGAGTTCAAGTCATAGGAAGGAGGAAATACAGAAGCAGGCAGGGAGTTCCCGAGTTTACCAGAAAAAAAGATGAATGATTGAGAATACTGGTTAACTCTTGCATTAGACAGGTGAACAGAATAGGGATGAGAGAAAGAAAGTCTTGTGCAGTGAGGCTGCAGGAGGAGGGTAATGGTATGGAATGGTACTTTGTGATGGCTGTCCAGTCTCCAAGAAAACACTCACATTTTTAAGCCTTGGTATAGCTAGGTAGGCAATTAATTAATTTCTAGTAAACCATTACTAATCATCCTGGTGCAAGTGGAGTTTGGCAGACTTTTACCATACAGCTACTGGACTGAAATATCCAAATAATGAGCTGTAGGAATTCTTTACCTAAAAAAGCAATCACTGTAATCTAATCTACAATTCTATCAGGGAAATAATTCTTGCAATATATTGCAAATATGTGTTGTTAGTATTCCAACCCAGGTATATTTATGCTACAACTGAACTGAAGAGAGTGACATATTAAAGTAATTAATTAATTTAAAGGCTTGAGGTTTACCATACTTACTGGTTTAATGGATCAAATCAGGGAAAACTTATTTGAGTGTAACTACATCTGGATTGTCAAAAAATGCAGAAATTCTGAATTGCATCATCAGATGGGTGAAGAAGGTGCACTTGTGCTTAGAACAGTGGTCACTCCTGTTACCTTAAGGCTCATAAGCCTCTTCTGACTGAGAGAATGAGAAACAGCAACTCAATTTTTGCATGGAACATGTCCTATAAACTTAATGGTTCTTGTCACTGTCTTCCTTTTTCAAACTAAATCTTTCTTTCTTTCTGGATTGACAATTGTTCCAAGCACAAGTGCAGCCTTCTTAATATGTCTGATGGCAGTCTCTGATCATCATATCTTCCTTCCAGTCTCATAATTACAAAATCCCTCTCAAAGACCATCACAACACTCTTTTCTTCATTCTTAAGCTTGTCAGGACCCATTAAATTGCAAGGATAATAAAAAGTGAGCAAAGGAATAAGAAGCAAGAGGGAAATAAGGAAACAAGAGTTACTACCCACCAGTGCCTGACAATTAGTCACTGATTAAAAAACTGAGCACAGTATCTTCAGAACACGTGGGTTGCCATATGTGACGTGCAATCTACCACTTCTGAAGACCTCCCATGGCTCTAAATTGAACATTGATGTTTTGCTCTGTGGGTATGCTGTTATGTTCAGTTAAATTTTTTTTTGCAGTGACTTTACTACATATCTTTTTAAAGTGCTAAACTGTTGAGCACATAAAAAAATAAAAGTAAAGAGAATGCAAGTGCATCTAAACCTAAGTAATGAAAGCTCCTACAAAAAGCAAAATAAATCCATACTAATGTAACACATGTGTAAAGGAGAAATGCAAGAAATGTGGGATAGTACAGACCTGTGACCATAACTGTCCTGATGTTTGCCTTGGCCAGTTTCCGTATCACTGGTGTTGTTTCTGGCTTGAGCATGTTCTGCAACACCAGCAACCCCACAAACACAAGGTCCTTCTCCACCTGTACAAGTAAGACATACACTGTTCCCATAAACTTTACTATTTGCTTTTTTTATAACTATTATTCTCATCAGCATGTGATGAATTATAATATACAACTATACTAGCCTGGGTGCGAGGTATTCTTTGTGCGGCATGCCAGGAGAGCTTGGTCTGCAGGCGGCGGTGTGCTAAGGCAATGACTCGGAAGCCCTGTAGTGTGTATTCGTTTAGGATGGTCCCCAAGTCAGCAGGTACTGTGTGATATGAAATAGCAAGTCACTTTAACAATGTGTTGGCCTTGTTAGACTTTCTTTTGATATAGTAATGAATCTATAAAATAGATGTTGCACCAAAAGTGATTACATTTTTAAAATATGAACAATGAAAAGAAAACTAATTAAAAACAAATGAATTTGTGATTGCATAATTACTAAAGTAATTAAAAATTTAAGTTCAGTATCATCATAATGTTTTATTCAGAGCAAGGTGAGCTGACAGTTACTGAAAGAAAGGCTGTATTGTAGTTCCTCCCACTACATGACATTGGTCTGTCGCTTGTAGTACAGGTGGTCCATACACATCACCACCTACCGTCCTGTGGCTGACTAAAGAGTGCTTTCCTCTATGCAATGTTACTTTTAACCAGTTTTATCTTAACACAGAAAGATGTTGGTTTGTAATTTTATAATCTATCTTTATCTCTGTCAAACTACAATACAATTTTTACTTCATTCTACCATTCTGAAGTTTTTGAAATTCCAAAATTAGAAAAATATCTGGTCCCAAGGATTTTGGATAAAAGATGTGAAAAAAGATATACAATGATTTTAAAGACTATTTTTCTGCATCTATAAAAAATATAAAAAAATGTTAATGAGAATGATTTATTTATTTATTTATTTTTTTTATATAGGAGGGACACCAGCCAAGGGCAAGAAAAAATCTAATAAAATAAAAGCCCACTGAGATGCAGGTCCCTGAATAGGGTCTGAAGTAGCAGTCAAAAATTGAAAGATAAGCGTCTTGAAACCTCACTCTTGAAGGAATTCAAGCCATAGAAAGATGGAAATACAGAAGCAGGCAGAGAGTTCCAGGGTTTACCAGAGAAAGGGATGAATAATTGAGAATACATTAGAGAGGTGGACAGAATAGGGGTGAGAAAGAAAAGAAAGCCTTGTGCAACAAGGCTGTGGGAGGAGGGGAGGTGTGCAGTAAGCAAAATTAGAAGAGCAGTTAGCATGAAAATTGCAGTAGAAGATTGCCAGAGATGCAACATTGTGGTGATGAGAAAGAGGCTGAACACAGTCATTTAGAGAGGAGTTGATGAGACGAAAATCTTTTGATTCCACCCTGTCTAGAAGAGCAGTATGAGCAGAACCCCCCCAGACATGTGAAGCATACTCCATACATGGACGGATAAGGCCCTTGTACAGAGTTAGCAGCTGGGGGGTTGAGATAACTAGCGGAGATGTCTCAGAACACCTATCTTCATAGAAGCTGTTTTAGCTAGAGATGAGATGTGAAGTTTCCAGTTTAGATTATAAGAAAAGGGCAGACTGAGGATGTTCAGTGTAGAAGAGGGGGATTTTTTTTTTTTTTTTTTTTTTTTTTTTTTTTTTATGTAGGAAGGATACTGGCCAAGGGCAACAAAAATCTAATAAAAAAAAATGCCCACTGAAATGCCAGTCCCTAAAAGGGTCAAAGCAGTGGTCAAAAATTGGTGGATAAGTGTCTTGAAACCTCCCTCTTGAAGGAATTCAAGTCATAGGAAGGTGGAAATACAGAAGCAGGCAAGGAGTTCCAGAGTTTACCAGAGAAAGGGATGAATGATTGAGAATACTGGTTAACTCTTGCATTAGAGAGGTGGACAGAATAGGAGTGAGAGAAAGAAGAAAGTCTTGTGCAGCGAGGCCGCGGAAGGAGGGGAGGCATGCAGTTAGCAAGATCAGAAGAGCAGTTAGCATGAAAATAGCGGTAGAAGACAGCTAGAGATGCAACATTGCGGCGGTGAGAGAGAGGCTGAAGACAGTCAGTTAGAGGAGAGGAGTTGATGAGACGAAAAGCTTTTGATTCCACCCTGTCTAGAACAGCAGTATGAGTGGATTGCTGACAGTCAATGAATATGAGGGGATAGCTGTCTGGAAGGTTGTGTTGAGTTGACAGATGGAAGAACTGAGTTTTTGAGGCATTGAAGAATAGCAAATTTGCACTGTCCCAATCAAAAATTTTAGGGAGATCAGAAGTAAGGCATTCTGTGGCTTCCCAACATGAGCTGTTTACTTCCTGAAGGGTTGGACATCTGTGAAAAGACGTGGAAAAGTGCAGGGTGGTATCATCAGCGTAGGAGTGAATAGGACAAGAAATTTGGTTTAGAAGGTTACTGATGAATAATAAGAAGAGAGTAGGTGACAGGACAGAACCCTGAACACCACTGTTAATAGATTTAGGAGAAGAACAGTGACCATATACCACAGCAGCAATAGAATGGTCAGAAAAGAAACTTGAGATGAAGCTACAGAGAGAAGGATAGAAGATGTAGGAGGGTAGTTTGGAAATCAAAGCTTAGTGCCAGACTCTATCAAAAGCTTTTGATATGTCTAAGGCAACAGCAAAAGTTAGACCAAAATCTCTAAAAGGGATGACCAAGACTCAGTAAGGAAAGCCAGAAGATCATCAGATAGAGTAGCCTTGACAGAACCCACAGTGGTGATCAGATAGAAGGTTGATAAGTGATAGATGTCTAGGAATCTTCCTGTTGAGGATAGATTAAAAAACTTTAGATAGGCAGGAAATTAAAGCAATAGGATGGTAGTTTGAGGGATTTGAACAGTGACCCTTTTTAGGAACAAGCTGAACCTAGGCAAACTTCCAGCAAAAAGGAAAGGTAGATGATGACAGACAGAGTTGAAAGAGTTTGATTACACAAGGTGCAAGCATGGAGGTGCAGTTTCGGCGAACAATGGGAGGGACCCCATCAGGTTCATAAGCCTTCTGAGGGTTTAGGCCAGTGAGTGCATGGAAAACATTATTGTGAAGAATTTTAATAGCTAGCATGAAGTAGTCAGAGGGTGGAGGAGAGGGAGGAACAAGCCCTGAATTGTCCAAGGTAGAGTTTTTAGCAAAGGTTTGAGCAAAGAGTTCAGCTTTTAGAGATAGATGTGATAGCAGTGGTACAATCTGGTTGAAATAAAGGAGGGAAAGAAGAAGCAAAGTTATTGGAGATGTTTTTGGCTAGATGCCAGAAGTCATGAGGGGAGTTAGATCTTGAAAGATTGACACTTTCTATTAATGAAGGAGTTTTTGGTTAGTTGGAGAACAGACTAGGCATGGTTTTGGGCAGAAATATAAAGTGCATGACATTCTGGTGATGGAAGACTCTTGTACCTTTTGTGGGCTACTGCTCTATCATGTATAGCATGAGAACAGGCTGTATTAAACTAAGGTTTGGAAGCTTTAGGTTGAGAAAAAGAATGAGGAATGTACACCTCCATGCCAGACACTATCACCTCTGTTATGTGCTTGGCACACAGAGACAGGTCTCTGTCATGGAAGCAGTAGTCGTTCCAAAGAAAATCAGCAAAATACCTCCTCAGGTCCCCCCAACTAGCAAAGGCAAAATTCCAGAGGCTCCTCTGCTTAGGGGGATCCTGAGGCAGGATTGGAGCAATCAGACAAGATAAAGATATGAGATTGTGATCAGAGGAACCCAACAGAGAAGAGAGGGTAATAGCATAGAACAGAAGGATTAGAGGTTAGGAAAAGGTCAAGAATGCTGGGCATATCTCCAAGACGGTCTGAAATACAAGTAGGGTGTTGCACCAATTGCTCTAGGTTGTGGAGGATAGCAAAGTTGAAGGTTAGTTCACCAGGATGGTCAGTGAGGGGAGAGGAAAGCCAAAGCTGGTGTGAACATTGAAGTCTCCAAGAATGGAGATTTCCACAAAAGGGAAGTCAGAATGTGTTCCACTCTGGAAGTTAAGTAGACAAAGAACTTCTTATAGTCAGAGGAGTTGAGTGAGGTATACAGCACAGATAAATTTAGTTTAAGAGTGAATCTGTGGTTATAGCAAGATGGTGGAAAACTCGTAAGATTCAAGAGCAGGTTAAGTCATTGCGCACAAAGATGCAACATCCAGCTTTGATTTGAAAATGAGAATAGAGAAAGTAGGATGGAACAGAAAAGGGGCTACTGTCAGATGCCTCAGACACCTATTTCAGTGAGGAAAAGAAGATGAGGTTTCGTAGAGGAGAGGTGGTGTTCTACAGATTGAAAATTAGATCTAAGACTGTGAATGTTGCAGAAGTTAATGAAGAAAAAGTTGAGGGGGGTGTCAAGACACTTAGGGTCGATACCAGAAAAGCAGTCCGACCTGGGGACATTTGTAGTCCCATTCCCAGATTGGGACTCTGAGGCTGGTGTAGGATTCGCTATGATTTTGAATTTTGAGTGAAGGGTGTGTGTGTAATAAGATGCTTGTAGTTTTGTGGGAAGGAAGAGCATTGTCTTTAGAGGGCAGGCTGTGACTGCCCCTTGTATTGTGAGACACAAAGAGAGCTGGGTTTAATAAGTTTACAGCACCCCCTGATCCAGTGCTTTAGACCTCACTGGGAGTAATTATCACTTCAGCAGATGCCTACTGCCTCCTCCTATGATTACAAGAAAAAAAAAAAAAAAAAAAAAAAAAAAAAAAAAAAAAAACTATCTGGGAATGGTAAGCAAAAATATGTAGAGCCAGGATACTCACATGATTCTGACACACAAAGGTTCATAATCACTTCTGGAGCCCCCTTGACATAAAGGTCCATCTGCTGCTGCCCCAGAACTCGCACAATGACTGACATTCGCTGGGTGCTGCTACTGAATGGGAACTGACGCACAATTCCAATCTCATAAGGTACCTATAAAAAAATTGAAAACTGTTGATGAAGCTTGGCTTACCAATAAAAAAAAAGTAAATGAAACAAATTTCTGGAAATATGACAGTAGCCTGGGCACCATCTAATGAACTTTCTTGAGGGAGGACAAATATTTTCTCTTATACAGTACAAATATAGACAGAGCAGTACCTGTATGTGAAACAGAAAGTCTTAATATGATGCACTGTTTAACATCTGAATTAAGGGGAATAGGGAAGAAAATTCAAAGCAATAACATCATAAAGTACTGAACTAGGATATAATTACAAGTTTCAATACATACTATTATATTGCTAATCAAATTTGAGAAATACATTCCTATGCTAGTGAATGACTTTAATATACATAATATACATATTCATAATGTAAATTGAGTAAATTCCTTTTATAATAATTTTAGTCAAGTCTCTATAATTAAACTTGCACCACATCATATGCATATTTTGTCAAGGCTTGTTGTTATATGTGGTGAGTACAGCAGTGACAACCTCGTCTGAGTTAACCTCACCAATTTCACCATAACAATCCCATTACTAGTAGCACTCAAATGCATGTATGGAGGTACAACTCAGAGGCATGGTGATAAAAGATATTTACATGCAGTGGTTGGACAGTCAAGATCAAACATGGCAAACATCATGGCTGGAGTGATCTCCATTCCTGTTTCATGGGTTAACTCTTTACATAATTTTCCCATTGTTTCAAAAACACAATTTAAGGTTAATACACTAGAAATGACAAGTATCAGTCTTGGGTAGGAAAGTGAGGGTTACAACCTGAAAAGGCGTCTCTATCATGTCAGAGTGGCGAGGAGGATCCATATATGTCTCCTGATGGCTGGGCTTCACTATAGTGGGTGTTACTTGGTCATAGTTGGTGGAGCCTGGTGCTGGCTCCTCCAAAGTCTGTCAAGAAAATATAATGGTCCTGTGGAGAATATGTACATATACACATATGTGCATGCATCCAAACTCACATCCTGATAAACATTTCTATACAGAGCACAGAAATCAAGAACAAACTAGGTATAAAAGTGGTCCATGCAAAGAATATTCAATAATCTAAAGTCAAGATTGCCAGATGGAAACAGCCAATGAGATGAGGCATCACAAGCAAAGCTTTTTCTTGTATGTTACAACAAGACAAGCACACACACAAAAAATATATATGTGTGAGCACCCATTTGATAGGTGTTCACTCATGTGCAGGCACACCCATGTGTGCGCGTGCGTGTGCACACTCACACACACACACACACACACACACACACACACACACACACACACACACACACACACACACACACACACACACACAGAAATAAAGATTTACAGAAAAAAAATAGGATAGAGAAAGATTATGTCAGATAAACCCTGAAGGAGAAACCAAACAATATGAAAAGAGAGAGAGAGAGAGAGAGAGAGAGAGAGAGAGAGAGAGAGAGAGAGAGAGAGAGAGAGAGAGAGAGAGAGAGAGAGAGAGAGAGAGAGCTGGGAGGATGAGAGTTACAAAGAGAACTGGACAAGCTGTTAAAAGAAAAGGCTGAGGCAAATCATGAAGATACTCATAGTAAACAACAAGTATGAATAAAATCAAAAATATTCTATGTGAACAGACAGATGCCTCTGCACATGATCACATTGTCAATCAATCATCATCATTCACCAAAAATGTCATGCTCGATGAAGCAAAATATTTGTTAAGCATAAGCAATAATGAAAGCTTTTGCATCTGTTCTGAAATCCCCGAAATGTAATGTATTTTCAAAGTGAAGCTATTTTTTTCTCATAAGGAGGCTCTAAAACTTATCTTTAAACTTATAAAAGTACATCTATAAATCACACTTCCACAATAATTAGTTTAAATTTACACTTGGATGTTAGTAAAAGCAACCATGAACAGCAAATTCAGGCACAACACAGGGATCAAATCTTGACTGTAGATGATGCAAGAAGCTCCAAAGAGTAACCAAGAATATCACCTTATTGGAGATGCTGCTTTGCCCCAAGTTGCCATCACCCTCCACAGTGCTATCAGAGGTGGAGACCCGTGAATGGGGAGATGCTGATAAGGCGGGTGCTGAGCTACTTGTGTCCACACCAGATGGCAGTGAAAAAGGCACAAGAGAAATAGGGAATGGTGCAGGAAGCTTACAGACAGGTGGCGGTTGTGGGAGGGAAGAGGGAGGGGGACGGACAATAGTGGGTATGAGGCTATCAAATCGATGTATGTCTTCCTCATCAGGCTCCTCCAGCTCCTGAGGCACACAGATGGAAGAAGTTAGTGTGCACCATCCGTAAGCCACACCCGCAATAAGAGGCAAATGAAATACACCTCAATAAAAAATAAAAAACCTTAACCCGCTGGCCTGCCTGAGTGACGTGAATCCAGCCACTACTTCTTATGTGTTTATCAGAAGGTCTGTTAAATAGCCACAACCTCAGGATTTTACTGATTAACCCATACAGTATTAGTACACACAATATGTAACATGCATGCCCCTGCTGGACAATTTGATGGTCTATTCACAAAACTGACTTATTTCGTCCTAAACCTGAGTGAAAACATACTGCATACCTTACAGAAACCCTTAAGTCTGCTGAGTGGCAGCAACCACATTATTGCCAAATATTCTATCTCTCTCTCTTTATATAAAAAGAGGTGAGATGAGATTCAAATACTATCTGTGTAAAAATTGCTATAATGGACTGAAAATAACAGAAATTATAGAGCCAAATGTGATTTAATGTCAGCTGTCACATTAGCTCCAGACATATTACTGATGTATATGTTAGTTCCTCCAACAATAAAGATCAGAGTACATGTAGCAGTCATAAGGATCCAAGCCTTCCACCATAAACTTAACTGGAGACAGAAGAAAGGTATTATACTTGTATATATATGATGCTAATGCCTGATGTGCAAAGTGTGCCATAGATACATATGACACTAATGTTGCATGGGTTAAAGCTAATGTATATGCTCCTTGCTAAGGCTTCCCTACATGTTGACAAGATGGTGTATTTCTCTTCTCAACAAACAATCATAAACACAAGTCAATTCATAAAAACCATATCACTTTCATAGCATTCAAGGCATTACCTTATATGTAATGAAAAAATATGTGAAATTTAAAACATCTCATAAATAATGAAAACCTTAACATTTCATATGAAAAATTAGATTAACCATCACTGAATGAAATCTTTAATGATAGAAAGAATGCAATATATATATATATATATATATATATATATATATATATATATATATATATATATATATATATATATATATATATATATATATATATATATATATATATATATATATACACATGGTATTTTGGTAACTAGAAAATCTACAGGTCATAAAATAAGTATTCATTGGTTTTACTCAGATTATTGGGAACAACCCAAATATTATACTGAACAATGAAATAATTTGAAATTTATATATGTATGTGTGTGTATTTACCTAGTTGTATTGTACAGGACACAAGCCAAAGCTCATTTTGTCCTGTCTCCATAACTATATTTATTCGGTTTCTCTTTAAACATGTGTTCACTGTTTGCCACAACCATCTCTTCCTTCAAATCATTCCAGATTTCAAATAGTTTGATACAGGAAGCTGTATTTCTTTGTCACTCAAACATCCACTCTTCTTCATTTTCTTTGCATGCCCCTTTTTCTGTCTCTCTTTCTCCTCCATCTGTGGTAACAAGTCATTTCTGTCTATTCTTTCTATATTGTTTACTAATTTATGCAGTATTATCAGGTCTCCTCTTTCTCTTCTCTCTTGTAATGTTGGTAATCCCAGCTTTTCAAGTCTTTCTTCATAGCTTAAGTCTTTCAATTCTGGTGCCATCTTTGTCACTATCCTCTGTATTCTTTCCAGTTTCCATATATCTTTTTTTCTATGTGGAGCCCAAACTACTGCTGTGTATTCCAATTTAGGTCATATCATGCTTGTTTTAATTTTCTTCATAATTTCTTTATCTAAATAGTTAAACACCACCCCCATGTTTGTTAACAAGGTGTATGTAAAGCCAAATATTCTGTTAATGTGCCTTTCAGGTAATCGTGTGTCCTAGATCAATGCTCCCAAATCTTTTTCTTCATTACTTTTCGTTACTATTTCTCCTCCCATTTTGTAATTCCATTAAGGTTTCCTTTTACTTTTTTTGTATTTCCAACACGTGACATTTTCTGGCATTAAATTCTAGTTTCCATCTTTGGCTCAATGCATGTATCTTGTCAATATCCTTTTGTATCTCATTGCATTAATTTTTATCCTTTATTATTTTCATTATTTTTGCATCATCAGCAAAAAAGTTTATATAACTATTTAGATCCTCTGTCATATCATTTACATCTATTTGAAACATAAGAGGAATTGGTGCCAACACAGATCCTTGCAGTACCCCACTTGTTACTCAATGCCAATTTGAATTAGTGTCTCTGATTACTATTCTCATTTCTCCCTTGTAAATAATCATCCAACCATCTCTCTTTAGTCCTCCTTCATTCTCTAACTTCTACATAAGACTTTTGTAGGGAACTTTAGCAAATGCTTTCTTGAAATACAGGTATGCTGCATCAACCCATCCATCCCTTTCTTGCACTAAATCTATTTCTATTACTCTCGTATAAAAGCTCAGTAGATTTGACATAGGATTTCCCTTTCCTGAATCCAAAATGCTTTTCTGTAATTATCTTTTCATCTTCTAGATATTACACCACCTATCTTTAATTACTATTTCACAAAGCTTGCTTACAATACTTGTTAATGACACAGGTCTGTAATTTAATGGTTTCATTTTATTTCTCCCTTTGTATATTGGCACTATGTTAGTTCTTTTCCATTCCCTTGGTACTTTTCCTTATTTCAATGAACTGTTGATTATATCACACACGGGTTCCTCCATTTGTTTTCTGGATTCTTTTAATATCCATCCATTTACTTGATCTGGTCCCATAGCTTTTCTAACATCCAACTCTTCCAGCAGTTTCTTGATTTCTTGTCTCTTTACTTGTATCTCCTGTATTCCTTCATTCTTTGATACCACTTCTGGTGCCACAAAATCAGTTTCCTCTGTAAACACAGATTGAAAACTCTCATTCATTAGTTCACTTATCTTCACAATAGTTTCATAAATTCTTTCTTCTCTTTTTTAAGTTGTTCATGTCATCCCTATGTTTAATTTTTCCACTTATGTATCTGTAGAAAAGTTTGGGCTCTTTCTTGCATTTTCTTACTATGTCAGTTTCAAGATTTCTTTCTTCTTCTCTTCTTATTATACCACATTTATTCCTTGCCTTTCTGTATTCTTTCCTAGTGTTTCTGTTAAGTTTTCTCATAATTTTCCTCCATGCCCTGTCCTTTTTTCTTTTTTTGTTTCTACAAACCTAGCATTATACTATTCATGCTTCCCAATTTTCATTTCATAACTTGGTACAAACTGTTTCATCCCCTCTCTATACTTGCCCAAAAATATCTCATATTTTTCTTGCACTACTTTACCTTCAAATAGCTCTTCCCAGTTCATTTTTCCATAAAATTTATTAAGCTCTGCAAAGTTTGCCTTAGCATAGTTTTATCTCCTATTTCTAAACTATTAATTCCTATGCAACACTGTTTCATCTGTAGTATTATTTCTATTGTCACATGATTACTTCTTCCCATTGGACTCAGACAATGTATACTTGGTCTTCTTTCTGGGATTTTCGTAAACACTAAGTCCGACCTTGATGGTTCTTCTGCTCTGCATCTTGTAAGTTCATTCACTCACTGTCTCATTGTATTCACTGTCATGGTATGCTTAAGTTCTTCGCTCCATGATCCAACATTTTCTTTCACTTCCATCTCCTCCCAGTTAATTCCTTTGGTGTTGAAATTACCTAAGAACACTTTGTTACCTTTCAGTATCATTTCCTCTATCCTATTTCTTGTTTCTAGTTGCATAATTTTATATCTATTGGTCTCCCACGCATCAGTTTTTGGTGTTATGTACATCAGAGTAACTTTTCTTTTTTTCACTTCCTTTGATCTTAATCACAACACTCAAAGTTTCTGCCATTCCATCACCATATTCCACTTCCTCAACAACATCCTCTTTTACCAATATCATCACTCCTCTTCCTCCTTTCCCTTTTTTGTCTCTCCTTCATGTGCTATATCCTTCCTTTGCAAATCTCATCTTTACTTCCTCTTTTAGTTTGGCTTCTGTTTAACATACCAAATCTGATTTATTGGTCTTTTGGTAGTCTTTAAGTTCCAGTAGGCTCAACACCAAACCACTTATATTTGTATGTAGAATTTTTACATTTCCACTTGGTGATCTTCCATGGTATCTTTGTGCCACCATTTCCTCACTTTGCTTGTTCCTGTGTTCTCTCATTTTTTGACTGGGCCTCTACTCTCAACTCTTTCAGTTTACTTCTCTCTTCTTAGTTCATGTCTCTTTTTATCCATATTTCCCTCATTCCTTCTACTTTTGCCAATTTTTCTGTTCTTTGTAATACATTTTCTGCTGCTGTTTGTGACATTAATCTTATTTTCATTGGTCTTGTTCCATTTTTATCGTACTTTCCAATCCTGTAAACTTCTTTGATTTGTTCAACTATCTCCTCTCCTTCTCTTGCCACTTCTGCACTTCCTTAGCCCTTTTTGCCTCTTCTTTCTATCTAGCTATTTTCATGGGTAGGTTCTTCTCCTTGACCCCAAATACTACCACACATCTTTCTCTCTACCGTTTCTCTCACAAGATTACTTTTTTCCTTTATTATTTTAATAACTTGCTTTTCCATGTCCTTATTGTGTTCCTGTTGCTGATGCCTTATTTTGTCCTCCATATCCACCTTTTGTTGTTGTTCTCTCTCTTCTTTCCAACTTTTGACTTCCTCTGTCACTAGTTCTTTCACTTTCCAAACCTCAATCTCTCTCTCTCTCTCTCTTGTCTCTCTCTTGTAAAGCTTTCTTTAACTCCTCGTTCTCTTCCTTGAGTTTCTTGATTTCTTCACAGTACTTCTTGTTTAAGTCCACTATTTTTGCCACCTCTTCTCTTAGTTCTTTGCTTTCTTTTTCTCTTTCCATCTCTCTCTTCTTCAACTCTATTATATCAATGGATATCTTTTTTACATTGTCACCACTCACCTCTCTCTCTTCCTTCCACATCTTTATTATTGCTGCTAAGTTATGTGTGTGTGTGTGTGTGTGTGTGTGTGTGTGTGTGTGTGTGTGTGTGTGTGTGTGTGTGTGTGTGTGTGTGTGTGTGTGTGTGTGTGTGCACGTGTACAAATCTCAAACCTGTAAAAAAATTATTATACATATAAATGACTAGAAAATGCAAGTACAACTGAAGTAACTGCAATGAAAACACAAACAAGCCAAAATGTTTTTTACCCATTTAGTGGCTTCAAACATCTTCACATCAAGTGGGTCTCCAGTCAGAGTTCCATGCAGGTAGGTAAGGGAATGACAGCTGGCCATGGCAGCCATCAGGTGGGATGAATAGTTTATAGTGGACATATCCATCACAGGGGAACCCAGACGGGTTCCTTTGACCTCCAAGACACCCCACACTTCCAATCCATCTTCTGTCAAGGTTCCTGTCTGACGAACAATATTAGATCATCTTAATCAAAACAGTTTATAAATGCTACAATGTTTTTAGGTTACAAGGCACACCATTAAAAGTCTTTATTTAATCTTCAACAGAGGGTTCTTAAGATAAATATGGAGTGACTTTCAACAGTCTTGAAGACTATTCAATGCAGAGTTCACAAAACCTCTGCTCTTCTGACTAGAATCCTTTGGATTGATAAGAGTGAGGTGAAGCTGAAAGAGACAATAACAAGCATTCCTATAACTTAGATTCATATCACACATGTCATTGCTGTCATGACCCCACAGGAAAAAAAAAAAAGACCTTTGATGTCAAAACCTGTTGCCAGTTCCAGTCAAGGATCAAACCATTATCACCATCAATGGGAGGTTCATTGGATAATTATAAAGTTGTTTTTTATTCATCAACTATAACTTCTAATGCTGCAGACTACTGGGATACATGGATACAGAAAACAAGGTAAAAAATGTACTCTTCAGAACATTACAAATACATCTTTCACTATGAAACATGTTAGAAATACTCATTCCTACAAGTTTTACACACTTTTAAAAAATCTTACTAGATATTATTTTAATTGCACAGTAAATGGCTGGCTGTGAGGGTTTTTGATGGATAAACAGAAAGCTTTAATGAATATGAACTGCAGTGTCTCAAAAGTTCAAACATTAATCATAAATTCAAGGTAATCCAAAGTGTAAAAAGTGGTTAAGAGGACAAACATAAAAATACTTACCTTATCAAAGCACACCAATTTGATCTTGCCTGAAACATTAATCCTAGGAGGGGATATGCAGAATATTGCTTTCTTCTTGAGCCTGCTTTGGGCATAGTATGTTCCCACTGTCATGGCTGCAGGCAGAGCTGGTGGCACCACAATGGTCACAATGTCCAGGGTGCGAATCAAAGTCTTGACAAAGCCCTCCTGTGCAGACATAAATTTTTTCACAATGATCTATAACACTGGAGTTTTCTCTTTGTGACAAATCCAAGAAATATCTAAACAATGTATAAAACTAAAAATCAACATTACAATTTTTTTTCAGAACTGTCAATAGATCCGAATATTTTTTTCCCTTTGTGACAATTTGAGCAGCTTTTCTATCATACTGCAGCCCTAACAAACATCACCATCATAATCTCTCTTTCATTCATTGTTTATTTTTTCTGAAGGAGAAAGACCAATAATTCTGTCTTTATGTGTGTGTGTGTGTGTGTGTGTGTGTGTGTGTGTGTGTGTGTGTGTGTGTGTGTGTGTGTGTGTGTGTTTGCAATTGCTACAAACATCATAAATCATATATGTGCCACAACAAATGAGAGCCAAGCAGGTGATTTACAAATATCAAGAGATTAACATTCCTTACCTCATGAATGGTGTAGATGTATATGGAGTAGGACATGCCAATAGATGCAATGAAGAAAAGAAAGAGTATAAATTTCATTGCATCTCTGTAAAACTTGAAGTCCAAGGGTCGAGGGTAGAGAATAGAGCGTACCAGCTCTCCCTTAGCTGTGTTAAAGCCTGTTCGTACTACAACAGCAAGGACCTGCAAAGTCATCATATTCACTTCATGTGCAATCCAAGGTGAGTGTACTTTAACTATATATATATATATATATATATATATATATATATATATATATATATATATATATATATATATATATATATATATATATATATATATATATATATATATATATATATATAAAAAAAGGCCCACTGTTTGCATGGTTAGAGGGTTAGACAAGCCATCTAAACAACCGTCACAAAGAGTACCAAAAGATCTATTCTAATACAGTTAATGGGGAACAGCTGGAATTTCTCTCTCATAGTCCACATTAGACCACCTTCACACTATAACTTCTCACCAAGACTGTGGCTGGCCATGGCAAAGGAGCTGTCATAATTTCTTGGCATGAAGAAATCTTGCTACATCATGTCTATTTCAATAACACATTCTTCAAAGTAAGTCGCATGGATCTGAAACCAGGTAATTATGAAGCTGGCCTGCTGGAACCAAACATGGTTTTATAGCCTGCTTAAGCAAACTAAGCAGTGACCCTGACAGTTTGAAGATGGCTTGGTAATCAACGGCAAAGATAAGGGTGGGTGACATGTGCCATAGCTGTGTATGTCTTCGGTGCTCATCTCAGTCTCACTGGCCTTTGAGTCCAAAGTGGATGATATCCCTTACCCCTAGGGCACAGGGCCAACATGACATCTGGGTTTCCACAGTTAACATTCCCTCAGTTTTCACAGATATCCAAAACCAAATAGACCAAACTGAATAAAGGATAAATAGCTAGGAGAACTATGCAATGACTGTCCCAACTTGAATTCCAACTGGAGTCTGCAGTTTCATAGCCAGACATGCTAGCCATTGCACCATGAAGGTGCATATTGGTAGTCAAGAATATTTTCACTCATAAAAAAATTTTTTGGGGAGGGCAAAGTGGAATTTGATGCCAAGTTACATAGGTATGAGAGAGTCACTACCTCTCAATAATTGAGGCTAGTCCTTATAATGCCAGAAGTCTTTCCTTCTTTACACAATGCATAATGTGAACATGATTTCAGTGTTATATATCTACGTAGACATTCAATATGTTGATCATGACTTGTATAATCCTGTAAGTTACAATAATTTTTCAGGAAACGGCTGTATGTGCAAGATTTGAAGTTACCATGTAAAAGATGAAAAGTGTAAATGAAGAGCATGTAAACAGTAGGCCTCCTTTACTATGAGCATGTCCACACACTAACCTGTGCACTGCCATAATACCTCGTCTGGATGACTGATGTACCACAGAAGAGTGTGTGTCGCTTGTGTTGCTCAGCTGAGTACACTTCAGCCTCTTCTGACACAGTGATAGGGGTCTTGGTGACTGGCACACTCTCCCCTGCAAAAACAAAGATTATGCTGAAAGGGCTTTCCTATAATTATGAGCCATCTATATTAGGATGAATGGAGGTCATCTAAAAGCTTAAGAAAATGGAAAATTATTTTATTGCTACTTTCACAAAGGCCTGGGCCTTTATAAAAGTAAATCATACAGCTTATACTATTATACAGATTATTTACAAGTTTCTTTGAATAAAAGATTTTAGTAAGATATCTTTTCCAAAAATGGTTATCAAATATTTTATAACCTTTCAAAATGGGGAAATCATTAAAATAGCATCAGACACCTATTATCCTTAAAAAATCAACTCTAACCTACACTTACAAACTATCTTTACCTGTTAGCATGCTCTCATTGACAATGGCTGTGCCAGAAATAAGGACAGCATCACATGGCATGGTGCAACCCTCAGGGGGCACCACCACCACATCACCTGGCACCAGCTCCTTGCTGTCCATTATTGCCTCAACTGTCAAAGAAGTAACATATAATCTTACACATATTAATTTCTTTGTATTTCTGTCACATATTTATGATTTGCAAAATAACTATTTGAAAAATCAAAATATAACCAGTCATGATTTCAAATTTCTAAATGCTTAACTGAAACAATAAAATCGTATACTGTATGTTAACTTGGTGGAGAACATTTTGTTTCAACTGTCCTTGATAATGTGAAGGGAGAACCATAAGATATCCACTTCAAGCCTGATTTATTTATTTTCTATGCATTAAAGAAACCAGTCAAGTGTGGGAAAAAAAGTCTGTTAAGTTGCTGCTTCCAGAATAATAAAATAAGAAAACAATTTCCAATATGGAGACCAATTTAATACTGGAGATGTCTCAATACCCTTCTTTTGAAAGACTTCAAGTCATAGGAAAAGAAAAAAAACAATGGAACAAATTTCTCTAACCGTCCTACTTTTTTCAAACAAGAATTTTCATCTACTATTATTATGAATGAGCAAGGTTTCCCACCTGAACTTTAACAAACTTCACACTTGTACTATATTCATATAACTATTTTGTGCAAAGACACACAGTATCACAAATCTACCTGAAGTCTTTTCTGATGTGATCCGCAACACTGAGACACTGCTGACATTTGAAGCTTCAACCATGTCGTGGAGAGACTGGCTTTGCTGAAAAATTATAGTTCTGTGTGAGTTATTTATTTAAAATATGTTGGGCATCCTCCCCCCAACACACACATATACACTGAGATCATTCATGATATTTGTGATAATGCCAAGAACTGAATATGCAGTAATGATTTGATAATCTTAAGAGGAAAGGCATGTAAGAAAATACGAGAACTTACAAAAACTTAGAATAAAATTGGTGCCGAGTCTAACATAATGGGGAGTTTTTGGAACTAAACCGCTAGATGTTGTTGCTGCTCATCTAACTGTAGGAAAGAGAGCTAAAATATTGTTGTAGTAAATCCCAGGTGTGTAAAGATGCATAGAACATCATGATACTATTGAAATGATGTAGCAACTTTTCAATATCTAGTATGGATAATATTGAGAGAATGTGGTCAAATAAATTATTTTTTTGTGTGATTATCGAGTAAACTGCTAGCACTATCTTAAATAAAGCATGTTACAAGTATAAAAACTATTGATTTGGACAATGAAAAAATAAAAAATCACACTGTACTATATAGTATGACACAACCTACTCAGTAACATTGTGTTATATGGCTCTAGTTTTTTTTTTTGTGGGGATTTTAGCATCTCTTTCATGAAGCGAGCAACAAGGCAAAGTAATCGAGAACCAAAACAAACATCTCTCAGGCGATCCTTGAGTGACGGGAGAGGAGTACAGGAAACTTTTTCACCAGTTCTGTAGCAATGCCATTGTGTTGTGTCCCTCAATGTGCCACTTAATGTGGGGGCCATCAATTCCTACAAGAAGCTGGAATGAGGAAACTGTGGGAAGTTGCTATAAAGAGCATTACTATCGCCAGGACACTCAAGTTGCCAATTTTTTTATTAAAATTGTCGTTTCCATAAACTAGGAAGGAGATCTATGTAATTTGGACTTTTGACTGTCACAGACATGTTGCCTTTATGTTTACTGTCGTCTAGATTAAGACGTTTCCAATCAAGAGTGTATTCATTTGGAAATCTTAAGATGACCAAATAAATCTAAATGCCAGTTCACTAGAAAATCAATTTATATACATTTGTTCATGAAAAGAGTTTGATTTTACTTGTGTTACTACTTAGAAGGGATTACGTAGAAAAATATATTACATAAGCCCATTGCATCTTCATGTAAATAGAATAACACTGTAGGTATATCTGATATTTCTTGTATGTGAGAGAAGAGTTTGTGTCTGTGTTGCCACCTGGTGACAACCACTAGTTCTGAAAACTCCCCATTGTCATCTTAGAAGGGATTTGACAATCAAAGACTGAAAACTATAGAAAAATTAAGAAAATGAGAAATTTTACATGAAGAGAGCAGACCTGACAAGTTACCACAGGAAGAAAAGGGATCATGAATACAAACTGAAAATATCAGCTGACTAAACAATGTTAAGAAATTTAGCTTCACAAACAGAAATACTGATGTGTGTGGATATGGAGGGTGCAAGTAACACCTATGACTTTAAATTAAGTATATGCAGATTATTTTGACAGTACAACATGAATGAAGTTTACTTACTTTGCGTGTTTCGTACAAGGATATCGAAACAGACAGCATGGATATGAAGAAGATGCAGCTGGCATAGAGGTAGTAGTCATCAAAGGACCATAAGATTATGGAGGCAACTTGAAAGATGTAGAATGGGTTGAGAACTTCCGTCACCAGAAGACTTAAATAGGATCTTACTTCTACACTTATCACATTGGAGCCATGCAGCTGCTGCCTGTAAAGCAACAAGACCTTTCTTCATCTCTCATGATTTATGTCATAATGTACACTACTGCCAAATAAGACACCACAGTACTATACAAATACAGGTTGAGAATCTTTTATCCTGAATTTTAAGATACAGAAACTGTAGGTGAATGAATTAATTTATATAAGTAAGTAAGCAGTTTGAGTACATTTAAGAGAGGCTGTGCTATGCTATTTAGCTTGGTGATGCAATACTTAAAATATCTGATTATTTCATTCATGACTTTTTTTTCAGAATATAGTCCAATAAAAGCAGAAATGTATATGCTTCAGAATCCAGAATAATAAAAAACTTAACACTTCTCCCAAACATTCCAAAATAAGAAATTCTCGATATTTTTTTTTTTGTGCAAGAAGGCCACTGGCCAAAGGCAACAAAAAATTGTATAAAAAAAAAAGGCTCACTTAATGCCAGTTTCCATAGAGAATTCCAAATAGAAAAATGAAATACCGGAAAATAAATGTCTTGAAACCTCTATTATCACTGGTAAAATGTTTTATTCAAAAGTATATTTCACTCTGATATTTCAACGCATTACCTCTGCATTTCTTCCTCAACAGTAAATCCTCTGAAGTCAGTGAGTAGTGAGCTAATCAAAGTATTCTGGTCAAAACCTGTAAGCCGCAGGAAGATCAGCTTCTCCGGCACCCACACATACTTGACGTGTTGATACAGAAAGTAACGCATTACTCTGAAATGCACCAAGTAAATTCATACAGATATGAGTATTGGTTATTTCCTTGAGGACAAAAATATCTTTCATTATTAGATCCTGGTGATGTTTCCTGGATCTGTTCTCTCTGAAGTATTTCCAGCAAAGGGAAAATAGTGTAATACAATCTTTGCTTTTACTTAACATTTAATAGTTGCTATATATTCCCTTCATACTGGGTTAAATGTTTGATATGGTATTGCCTTTCATCATATTGGAGAGCAAGGTCATCTAGAATCAGATATAATATCTATGTTTCATGCTGATTATGTAGATAAGTCATCTTTTATGCTAAACATCTGGTAACCTGACAGCATTGCATTTACTAACCCCAATATGCTGAAAGCTAATGACAAGCAGTCACTTTTACCAAATTGACAGTTGGTTAGCTAACTAACAAACAACATGCAAAATAATGGTACTCACATTTACCATAATGCAGTTCTATTATTGGAATCAGAAACCATTAACCCATTACTGAATATTATTAATGGTAATTAATTTGAGAGGATGCCACCAGCATTACTAATTTTCAAACAAGTAACTAAGCCTTAGCATCTCTTCTCTTATACAGGATAAATGTCAGTACACTCAGAGCATAATGATGCATTCATAGGAAGTCATGCTTAAAAGATCAAAATTAACTACTGTACAATACTTCTATAACTGAATCCTAATAAGCTTAATATATTACATCATGCATTTTTTCTGTAAAGTGACACCATATTATGATGCAATGGTAACTAAATCACCTCCTTCAAGAAAGTGAGAGAAGCAGATGCAAGTATTCACAAGCAATATCACCCACCTTTGTGAAGCACCAGTTAGGTGAGTGGAATCTGAGGCTCCATTGACAGTGGCGCTGGATTCTACTCCAACTCTATGAGAAGTAACCACATACTGTTTGGGGAAGCCAGTGCCTACATCTTCAACATGCACAGTTTCAACATGTGTCTTCCCATCTCTGTCCTGTTGTAATGTAAGAAAATCCATATTGGTTTGATGGTTTGATAGTGATCATTACAAATCTCTGAACTTCTCAGGCTTTACACAAATCTTCAAGATCATACCATTTAATTTACTTGTTTATTTTATTTTTTTCTAAATTACGGGAAAACATGTCATGAACAAAACCATCAGAGTCACCATTCTGCCTCGTGATGAAATATTCTTTTTATTCATTCCAACCACGGAATAAATGTTATAATCAAATTAACCCAATACGTTGAAGAAAATAAAAAGAAGTAAATTTACGTATAAAACATAATCTGGCACTGCAATTCATGACAAAAAATTCTTTTTGCACAGAAAGCATTACATCACACACCAATCTACACACACACACACACACACACACACACACACACACACACAAAGAAGGCAACACTGATAAACCTGTACTGTATTACAAGGTAACACCCTAAATGTGTACCTGCTGTGTCAGGTGAACACAGGATTAAGTGTGAAAAGGAGCTGAATGACAGTCTCCCTGCCAGGTTGAGATTTGAATCCCAGGTCCTTTGATTGTGAGTCAAGTGTGCTCAGAAGTAGATACACTATAATGTTGATACAAGTAAATATGGTGTAATACATGTACATAAAATAAAATTTCAAGATTTTATAATTTAATAAATAATATGAATTGTCAACAGAAAAAAAAATAAAAAGTTTGATACTAGAGGAATAAAATATAGGAATAAAATATAACAGGCAGAACAGAATAAAGTAATAAATAAAGTAGTAGAATAAACACATAAATAAACATTATGGTATAACATAATTGACACCAAATCTCTAAATATTTCATTCATCTAGAAATCAGAGGTATTATTTACAGCATAACAACCTTACCACAAGAATTAGAAATTCTGCCTCAGTAAGAGCACATTTTCTGGAGGTCCAGGTGACCCTCCACTCTGGCCGCCAGTAGGTGACCAGGTACAGAGAACCCAGTGTCAAGACAGACAGGAGATGGAAGAAGAAAGTCTGGCAGGGAGACGACTGGTACCCATGCAGTGTCAGCTCCTCCTCTGTGCCAGGCTGCAGCACAGCCTGGTGGTGGGACAGCCCCCCAGGATCTTCTCCCAGCAGGTCATATGACATGCTGGACACTGTAAACACAAGAGGAAAGTTTATTGTATCACAAATTATTAATGGGCTTGATATACTGCTGCTGATGAATGTTTTGATCACTGGGTACAGGATCCTGGAGCACTTTTTTAATGATCATCAGCCGAGGAATCTGAAACAATAATTTCATAAAAACTGTCACATCTGTTACTGCAAGTGTTTTTGAAATGTGCTCAAGAAGCAACTATTGTTTAATTAAAGAAATGACACACACACACACACACACACACACACACACACACACTGATGTTAGGTATAGGTAACCAAACAGTTAACTTTAATAATGAATAGGAAATACTAATTTTTGAGTACTATACCAATGATTCAGTAATTCTAATATTGCAGAAGATACTTATGACAGTTTCAGATATTTCAGATATTGTAAGCATTGTCTATGAAGTTTCTTGTAGTTTTGTAGCTTTGAGAAAAAAAAAAAAAATGCAGTCTTAAAAGCCTTGTAACCAAGACTGCATTTTAATTAACAAGTATGGAATTTAGTATTGTTGGAAATGAAAGCTGGCTTCAGAGCAATGGGCTTCCTCTCACCAACTGTCTTGTGTTCCAGATGAGAGAGAGGACAACTCAGACCAATAGGAAGTTTGTAATTGTACAGGATTCAGTACAGTGCATATTATGGAGAGAGAGAGAGAGAAAAAAAAAAAGTTGTGAATGAAGTAGATACTTGTACTAAGGGAAACAGATGCAAAACATTATTTTTTGTCATATGTACTAATGAGTCTTTACACATGAAGAAAAAGATGAGTCAGCATTATACAAAACCATTTATGTCATCATAGCAAATATATATATATATATATATATATATATATATATATATATATATATATATATATATATATATATATATATATATATATATATATATATATATATATACAGTATGTATATAGAAAGATTCTTTTAATCTATTTTCTTCTTTCATATGTTTTCATGTGAAGGCTTTTCAAATAGCTACATAAAAAAACGTGTATGTTTAAGCCTGATGTAAATCTGTTTAAATAAAAAGAATATATGCATATTGCCAAACAGTGATGTATTTATCTTTGGGTTTGCAGTATCTGTATTTATCTTTAGGTTTGCATCAAACTGACTACAAGTGATGGTGGCACATTGCAGAGACTTGAGTGGATGGAATGACTAAGGAATTCCTATTTTAGATCATCTTTTCCTAATTTAAAATGCTTTGTTCTCTCATGAGTTATTTTTCATCTAAATGCTTTGTTCTTTCATGAGCGTTACTTTTTCAAGGGCTAGAATAATCAATCAGGTTTTCAAGGGTATTTCTCACCCATGATGCACAATTCTTATTAAACTATTATTTAAAAAGAAAAAAAAAAAAAAAAAAAAAAAAAAAAAAGAAATTAATAAAAAATAATAATGATGATGATAATGATGAAAAAAGTTTAATAGTATGAGCCAAGATGGGAAGGAATGCAGATGAATGTGTACCATATGTGTGATTTGCTTTGCTTTGGGTGTCCCCTTCACGGTGGGTGTCTGCCTCATGTGAAGATGGATAGATTATAATTATCATTGCAATCATCATCATCATCATCATTATTCTTAAGGATAATAATGATCAATTCTTATACCATTTTAACATTTTCCTTTCAGGGCGCAATGTTGAGGCTTGGCTCTTACTACGAACTGTACTTACATACATGCATCTCTTGTAATTTCCTTATACTTAGCCTTATTAAAAAAAAAAAAAAAAAAAAAAAAAAAAAAAAAAAAAGCAGATTATTCCAATATCCTAGCTCCGTCCCTTTCAGTGGCTCTCTAAGACACAAATTAAGCAATACTATTCACTGACACGAGCCAAGCCAGGTGTGTCGGGAAGAGTAGAGGTAACCGCCTCGTCCCACTCCCTGCGGCGCTTCCCCTCGCTTGGATTAATACTGTCAAGGTCACCACAGCTATGCCACGTTTCTCAACATACCGTAATAGGTCAATGGAACATAAGATTTTATGTGATGTCATGAAAGATCGCTACATCCTACTGTCTAGGAGTCGGCTCAGCATGTATCCTCACTTCATGACGGTTGAAATTTTATTGTTTGAGTCAGCATTGTGTAGAGTATTGAAATAATTTTAGCACATGATCGTTCTTCAAGTCTCACTGAATTGAGGCAGCGATACGTTTGTCCGCAGGAGCTAACTCGTGTCAGCAACAACAACAATAATAATAATAATAATAATAATAATAATAACAATAATAATAATAATAATAATAATAAGAAGAAGAAGAAGAAGAAAACAGCTCTTAAACACCATACTCTTGATAAAACGAGATCAACAGCTACAGTTCCTCAATAGACCGCTCACTCATAAGAAATCTTTTCAAAGGTCACAGATGATATGCAGGGATCTTAATGGTATTTTTTAAACTGGTGATGCAAACTCCTTATTAAACAATCAATACAATCCCTCTGCATGTAATCCTGCCCAAGAACAGCCCTTTGCCGGTCTCCAGACCGAAAACTCCATTAAATTCCACAACAGCCAACGAAAAGTTGTTCAGAGACGAAGAAACGTTTGAAAATAAAACTCCACCACTCGTGAAGAAGGTGGCCATCTTGATCAACACAAGGCACCAACTGTCTGTTTGATGCTCGAAGACTTGTAAATTTGTAATGTTAACACTTTCTGTCTCACGTAAATTTTGGCTATCGTGCACAAATCATGTGGCGTGCCCTGTACCGTTATCTCACTTGCTGTTACAGAGAATCTGATCAGTTTTCCCCGTTCTCTCACGCTCACTGCAACGCCACATGACTCTTCGTTCATTTGTATTTCAACATGTCTGCCGCTATACAAGGCAATAGTTTTTCCGCGTTATTTTCCATTTTCTTCAGTGCACATCACAATAAACACTCACCCATCACTGTTAGGGTGCGTGGGCTGGATGATCCCCAGCCAGCGGACCACCAACTATTGCTGATGGCGGAGAAGTGGGACATGTGTCGTAAATTTAGTAGCACAAGTGTGTGGACTCCCACAATTTACCAAAGCTTTACTACAAGAGCATCCATTAATTAATAGACCGCTACAGCCGATCGATATTTCTACAGTTATTTCTTCGTAAATTCGCGAAATGTATTTGTGGCCGCGTTTCCTTTTAAAAGATGATGCATTACAATTCTTTAGGCCAGTAAAACAAGCAAAGCATTTAAGAAGTGGCTGAAGCTATTCGAGCAAGATACTGATTTGTCATTCACGTACAACGATTGTGCTAAAAGAAAAAAAAAAGTATTTCTTTGGCTGGGTGAAATGATAAATTAATTTAAGTAGGAAAGGGGGGAGCACACACACACACACACACACACACACACACACACACACACACTCTCTCTCTCTCTCTCTCTCTCTCTCTCTCCACAAGTGGAACCGTAACACTATTTCTCATGAACATACCCAGCAGCAAGACTCACACCTGTGTAAGCACCAACACACTCCACTCCACCTAAGACACGAAGATGCCACTTCGCCGCTTTTTTAATCCTTATTCATAGCTTTTTTGCATGGTGATGGTGCTGGTGTATCACAGAAACATAGGTAAGGGAAGCTCCAGGAAGCCGCCAAGCAGACACGTGGCGGTTCCTGTCAGTCATGGTTCGTGGCATACTTGCATAAAATACCGGAGTGATGATTAATGGTAACCGCGTGCCGCCACCTCCAATGATTCTTTGTGGTAAACAAAGTATGGAATGTCAAATATTAACCTTTTAATCAAATTTGATTAACGAAATTCAGTAGCACGATCAACTGCTGTTACATCTTCAATGGTGTTATTAATGCTAAAAAAAAAAAAAAAAAAAAAAAAAAAAAAAAAAAGAGAGAGAGATTTGGCAAAACAGTAGCTGAAGGTCGAAACAAAATTAAAAAATCGTGGTCTTCAAGAATTTTGTTTCTAAATGAACGTTACACGGTTTACAGTACTGCACCTGTCCACCTCGCCCATAAAGTACTTGTGAGTGAGAGCTGGTACATGGTGTTTCATTACGACCCGTAATTCTTTATGAATGTAGATACATATCCACTTCTCGTCCCTATCAAATTTTTATAATCTCCCTTCACCGCTCCCTAGAAACCCTACACTACACTAACAACCTGATAACTGAAAATATTTCGGTCATCCATCATTGTAATAGAGAACCAGCCTTTTCCTAATTCCTTTTAATTTTACTGCGCTTGAATCCTGTACTTCTTGCAATATCCTGATTATTCATCCCTAAGGATTTCCTCTAGACTATAAATATCATCCTTGTTATATATCTTATGTCCCTTAAATGCTTGTCACGTCATCTTTTAATCTTATACGCTTCTAACGAATGCAATTTTACAAGTTTCGCTTTATGAGTCACTATATAGGTAAATCAATGCATTCAACTCGTAAAGATTTCCAAGACAGAACACCATGAGCCTCACTCCGCCAACAAGCGCTTCACTGCTGGCCTGACCAGGGCCAGGCCGACCGGCCCACCTGGTAGTAAATTTACTTACCTACCACACACCTGCACCTGTCATCCACACACCTGCGTGCTCCTACACTCTCAACAAGCACAAATACCAGTCAATACAATTTCCCAATACGGATAAACCACATCACGTGACTATGACGCCACGCTGAGAGGACTAGTGAATAACTACAAGGCAAACCTTGATGATGCCACAATAAATAAACGCCCCTATGATTCAGATAGATAATCAGCGATAACATCAGCAGCAAGTTGATACTGGCCTTCGAAGTTGAGATAATCCGCTGTGCACTGCCTGTGATAGCGTGGTCACTTCTGGCATAGGAATCACAGCCTGACATGCCACACTCAACACTGGGGCCGATTAATGATGTATTTTTCTGAGCTGCCCGAGTATTTACTTCTTAATATTTTCTGCAGGGATCTGATTCCCACTCATAAAAGACGTAGAAATAAAGATGAAAACACATAACGTGGCTGGAAGAGTAATTAATGAATGAATTACAAGAAATACTACAACAGAGAGGGCCGGGAGACTGAGTAAATAATCCCTTACACACGGATACCGAAAAAAGAAAAAGTAGACAGAATTCTTCAGTTCTTTAGTGACTGTACAGTAAAGGCGTCTTCTTCGGTCACTCGTAAGCTCCTCCAGAGTAAAAGTTTTCGACTCTTCTTCCCGTTCATCAGCTCATTCTCGCTCCCTGCCAACACCTCACTCTCACTCGCCAACTGTTTCTGACTCCCCTCCTCCCTTCCATCACTATTTCTCTCTGCCGCGCCTTCATTGAGGTGAAGTCTCAAGTGAGGTCTCAGGTGAGTTCAGATCATGGGGGAAGGGGAGGAGGTGGCAGATAACCCACGTGAAGACGTTCCTCTCGCCTCACAAGTCAACAATGATGATGATGATGATGATGATGATGAGGTTGATGATGATGATGATGATGATGATGATGATGATGATGATGATGATGATAATAAAAATAATTCTCTCTCTCTCTCTCTCTCTCTCTCTCTCTCTCTCTCTCTCTCTCTCTCCATAATAAAAGGAACGTTCTACATTTTATATATATTAATTTCTACAATCAAGCCACACCGTGTGAAGAATTATTCGAATCTGAGAAGAAGACTGTCTGCCTTTCGGTCTAGCTGTCTATTTGCTTTTCCTCTAAATACACTTACTGACACTGTGAACACGGATGAGGGATTGGGGAAGGACGTGATGGATGACAAGGTAGTGTGAGGGATGTTTGAAGGGTCAGATTCCTATTTTGGGGTAGTTAAGAGGAGAAAAGGAGCATGGTAGGAACAAGATAAATGGAAGTACGGTAGGAACGAAAGATAGATGAGAGTACGGTAGGAATGAGTGATAGATGGGAGCATTGTAGGAATGGTAACAGGAGAGTACAGTAATGGCGGGTGGACGAGGGGGTGGAAGGGCACGAAGGAGCATAAAAGAGGAATATGAGGAGGAATTAGAGGAAAAATCAAAAGGAACTAAAGCGGTAACTGGGTAGAAATCAAAGATATAGGAGTTGTTTATAATGTATTCAAAGGCAGAGTGACTTCAGTAGCAGCAGAAGTGGTATAGTACAGAAAAAAAAAGCGGTAAAGTGCAAGGCGAGACTGAACAAGTAAACGAAAAGAGGAGGATGTGAGATACAGAAAAAAAAAAAAAATTGCGGGGAGGGGAATGAGGCGGACGAAATTAAAATGAGAAAGGAGTACGAGTCTTGGAGTAGGAAAGTGAAGAAACTGAGAAGAGAAAGCAAAAGGAGAGTAGATGAAAACTTTGGTAGGAAGCTGAGTGAAAACTTCAACGAGAATGAGAAATTGTTTAGGAAAGAAGTTTTGAGAGAGAGAGAGAGAGAGAGAGAGAGAGAGAGAGAGAGAGAGAGAGAGAGAGAGAGAGAGAGAGAGAGAGAGAGAGAGAGAGAGAGAGAGAGAGAAAGGGGGTGGGATAAAAAGCGTGGAGATATGACAATGAAGAAAGAGGAGGAAGTGGAATGTGCGTGGAAAAGGCATCTTTAGTATTAAAAGAATGCTGAAACAGTGAGGGAAGCAATAGAATCAAGTATGGATACGGAAGCAGGTAGAGGAAATGTGTTTGCGCAGACAGGAATTGGCAGGGAGGAAGCTAGAAAGCGATGGCTAGAATAAAGAACAGCAAATGTGCATGCATATACAGAATAACTGGAAAAAAAAAAAAAAAACAGGTATATGAACTGGTGGTAGATTTTGTTTCTGATACGTGAACTGAAAAGGAGTGACGCGGAAGTACCTGATGAATTGTGGAAAGGTTGTAGGAAGAGTTGTAGGTACGAGTGTAATAGTTATAAAGGGAATACGATTGCTTATTGTTTAAGGAAAAGTCTGTGGGAGACTGAGAGACTGATGGAAGTGACGGAGGTGAAGATCAATGAGGAACAGGGAGGATTCAGGAAAGGTTGTTTGAATCACAGTTTGCAATTAGTGATAGCAGAATTCTTAAGAAAGGATAAAGAGTTGTATGCAGCATTCATGACCATAGAGAAAGCATACGGTAGGGAAGACAAGGAAGCCATTTGCGATGTCCTTAAAACTAAAGGCGCAGGAGGACAATTGTTTTATTTTTTTATTTTTTATTATTTTTTTGGTAGGGATGCAAGTACGCGAGAAAGTGCTGGAAGTTTCATTATAAGAGCAGGAGTGGTCTGTGATATCTGCTTTTTCTACTTTACTAGCAGAAAGTGAATGGAAACTTCGTGTGTGTGTGTGTGTGTGTGTGTGTGTGTGTGTGTGTGTGTGTGTGTGTGTGTGTGTGTGTGTGTGTGTGTGTGTGTGTGTGTGTGTGTGTGTGTGTGTGTAAAACACTGACATGGACGGAAAGATAAGAGACTGTGAAAGGCAGGCGTTTCACAGGATTACTTGCAAACGACATGAAAGGGAGAAATGTGTCTGCCAATGTAAACAGAAAGGAAGGAATAGCATTCTGCCAATACTAACATATGGATCAGAGACCAGGGCGTGGAAAAGGGCACAGCAATCAAGAGTGCATGTTGTGGAAAGGATTGATCTGAGAGGACTGTGCGTATGGGAGGGGTGAGAACACTGAAGGATGGCGTGAAAGAGATGTGGTGATAGCGCCGGTGCTGGTGGTATAAATTATGGAGTGGTGGAATGGGTGAACAGGAACACAGTGAGTTGGTGAGGCCATGTTGAGAGAATGAAGTGCGAAGATTTTGTAAAGAAAGTGTATGTGAGGGAAGTTAAAGGTGTTAATGGGAGAGGAAGACCACAGGAAAGATGGGAGGCCAAGGTAAAAAAGTATATTTGTGCTATTTTATTATTTTTTCTTTTTTCTTTTGTTTTATGTTTATTTATTATTTTATTTATTTGTCTATTTACGTATTTATTTTTTAACTGAGGGTAAGCGGATTGAACAAGCAAGAAGGGAATGCTTGGATAGGGAGACATGGAGGCCCTACTGCTGTGGTCACCTTGAGGGATGTTCCCGGAGGAGGCGAGGGATCAGGAGACAATGTGAATAAATTTCTCTCTCCTGTGAATCACACGAGGGCGCTGTGCATCTTATGTGGTGACCAGAGGGGAAGGACTGCTATGGCTCACCCCTGGCCGTGACCTGTCCGCCCTTTGTGTACTGACAAGGTGGGCCAGCTGTGTTGTTTATTCAGTCACTGCTATTATGAAAAAATAACGGTATATCATAACACTACGTAGCCTTATTAGGAAGGCAGACATAATACCTAGGCGCAAATGAACTCCTAGGCACTAAACAGCTGGCATAAGAGAAAGAGTAAAAGCCTGATTGGGTAGAGTCGTAGGCAAGGGAATTTCTCTCAATGGGCTTCATATTTTGGAAAGATAACAGGACAACACCCCTGGATGCAACACTGGGAAAAGTAAACAGTTGTCAAAGGTGTGTACTACGTAAAACGGTTGTGTAAAAAAGTGTGTACTTATAATCTCACACACACACACACACACACACACACACACACACACACACACACACACACACACACACACACACGGATAGCGATACGCCAAAATATAGCATCCCTTGCCCTCTCCCCTCAACAGTACAGAATAATAAAGCCGCCGGTACAAATCCATGAGAGGGTCGATCTTCAGTTCTCATCTCTTAACACGCAGGGGTCTTGTACCTGATTCCTCAATGTCAAAATCCGAAATGGAAGAGAGAGAGAGAGAGAGAGAGAGAGAGAGAGAGAGAGAGAGAGAGAGAGAGAGAGAGAGAGAGAGAGAGAGAGAGAGATGCTACTTCAAGAGGATGAGCGAATTGGTACGCCATTACCTGCCTGAAACCCTCGTTTTCTGTTATTTTCCTTAAAGACCTTTTACACCGTACCTCGGCGTATACGTAGTTTACTAATATACTGTACACACACGTATTCACTGATATATATATATATATATATATATATATATATATATATATATATATATATATATATATATATATATATATATATATATATATATATATATATATATATATATATATATATATATATATTTATTTATATATGTGTGTGTGTGTGTGTGTGTGTGTGTGTGTGTGTGTGTGTGTGTGTGTTAAAATCTCAATGATTACACAGGTGCAAGTTATTGCTTTCGATTACAACACAGTAATGCCCAGCACGTGTAATAATCCCTTGTAAGACATGTAAGGCCTTCCAGCCCCTGAAGCAAAGGGACCAAGTGTAAATACGTATATGTTTAATGCATCTCTCTCTCTCTCTCTCTCTCTCTCTCTCTCTCTCTCTCTCTCTCTCTCTCTCTCTCTCTCGTCCATTTCGGATTCTAACATTGAGGAATCAGCCTTCGTACATGAATGGCTCATAAACTTAATGCTGATTTTTATTTTTTTCAAGTCTTACTAACAGCACCAATTGATGAAAAGAATCGTAAAATACTGACTATTACAATTTCTTCAAGCTCCGCTAATTTGTCATATCAAGAAATCTGCCTTTCTTAATATTAGTACAATTAGTTTTTAATCTCATTCTCATTTTTCTCTCTTCCATTCAGTACGTCTACTACTACGTCTTGTTGTGAATAAAGTTATGAATCTGGAACTATTATCTCATACGTTTCGGCATCTTACCTTATCTTATCATACTACTTTTGACAAACGAGCTGTTTTCCCTCACTCTGAGTGCGTTTGAAAACATGGGCCTTGAAATACCACACCTCTCATGCTGTACACGTCTTTCCCTGGCCTGCATATTCTAAAGTGAAAAGACTCCCAGTCCAGCAGCAGTGAAGTGTTTTCTAGAGATTCATTGAGGAATTTGAAACTTATGAGACTGTAGAATTAGTGTTTGAATTAAACCAATATATTGCATTTTTTAATTTTTTTCTAAGAGGTGACAATAAGGGAAGGAACAAAGGAACTAGTAATCTCACAAAGGAACACAAATGAAGAGCAAATTCTGCACACCTGCTGGCTCTTGCAAGGCTGAGTGATAAGCTACATAGTCTAATCTGATACAAGAGATGCAGGATTGTAATGACAAAGGCTCCTCTCCATTCACCCATGAGTGGCAGAAAGGAGGCAGTATTCATAAGATAGATACAAGAGCTATTACAATTGGAACTATGTACTATCTTGCTGAAACAAGCAGTGCCACATCATCAAAAACAAAAATAAATAAATAAACAGATAAGCAAATAAATGAATAAATAATAATAACAACTATAAAAAAATAATAATACCGATGAATTTCCGTTTCATTATGGTAATACATGATTATTTTAGTTCCATACTGAAGTCTAAGTGCTTGCCTAATCTGTTTTTGATAGCTGTTTATTTTAATGGGTGCTTCCACTTCCTCTTTTTCTCACTTTACACATCCCTCTCACATAACTCACTTCCACAGCATGTACTCTTGGTTGTTGTGCCTTATTATGTTCAGATCTCTAACCCAAACTTCACTGTTGGAAGCAGAATATTACTCCTTCAGTCTCTCTTTACATCCACAGACACATTCTTCCCCTTGTCTCTTTGAAGTGATCCTATGATACACCCCACCTTTCACACCCCCTCTCATCTCTCTATCCATCTCACCACATTGACGTAACACTGTTCTTAGATATGAACATAAAAACATAAAATAAAGGAAGTTGAAAGAAACTATCAGGCCTATACATGGGATCTATTATTTCCACCCATCATCCTCATCTATAAATTTTATCTTATCTTTTTTTTAAATTTCCCTAATGACTAGGCACTAACAACCTGATCACCAAGTTTAGTCCATTCATCTACCACTCTATTCAAGAACCATTTCCTTCAAATCTCATTTTTAAACCTAACTTAATTAAGATTAAACTTGTCATTTCTTGTCCTATCCTGATTACTGATCCTAAGGATTTTTCTTGTCTCCTTTATTACATCCCTTATACCACCTCAAAACCTCTATCTGATCTTCCCTTAGCCTATGCCCATCTAAGGAATGTAAATTTGAAAGGTTCAAGCTCATTTTGTAAGGAATACTTATCTTCCCTTGTATCTTTTTTAGTTATTTTCTTCTGTACTGATTCTGACAGACCTATATGGGGACCAGAACTGAACAGCATAATCTAGATGAGATCTGGCTAGTGGCAAATATAAACTTCAACTTTTACACTCCTAAATACACAATTTGCTTTATTTATGGCCTTAATGCATTGGTTTCTCTGTCAGCAATCAAAGCCAATTATATACAACTCATAATTTTTTCATTCTCTGATCTTACTAGAGCCTTGTTATTTATTGTGTACCTATTATGCACTGTATATGTGAATTTCCTCTACCTATGCTAAGTATTTTACATTTATTAAAATTATATTGCATTTGCCATCTACCTGTCCATTTAATTCATCTCATATAAGTCTATCTGCCAGGGAACTGCACCAGAACCTGACCTGATTAACCTGTCTATATTCATGCTACCTGCAAATATACTACTATCAGTACTAGTCCTAGATCATTAATATATATTAATAATATATATTACAATAATGGTCCTAAAACTGACCCATGTGGCATCCTTCTAATTACTTGTCTCTATTAAGATTTAGAGCCATTATTTGTAACTGTCACTTGTCACATAACCATGACTTTATCCAGCTTAAAACTTTTCCATCCACTCCATGTACCTTACCCTTGTTCACAAGCTTTTGTTGAGATATTTTGTTAACTACCTTATTGGAGCACAGGTATATCATATTTTGACTATTCTCATTATTTTACCAACGTATAATACAACTGAAACCCGATTCCATTTCAGCCTCGTACCAACATTTCCAATTTTGGCTTTCTTCTCTCTCATACAGTACAGACCTTATCAGCAAAGTATGAAATATTACCAGGAAAGTAACTTCTGCAATTGGTAAAGAAATCCTGTAATCTTTTATGTTGCTGGACCACAAATGGCAAATGCATTTTAACTTTGGCATACGCAAAGCATGTATGACATGACAGAACCAATAATGACTATGTTTAACAATTATTGAATGGTCACTGATTTTCTTTAGTGTTCAAAATGTTCAAAGAATTTGACAGCATGAATGCACAGGATTTTTTAGTTGATCAACTACACATTACAATATGAAGTAACAATTCTAAGTTACCTAAGTGGTAAAAGATTATTGTCAAACAAAATAAAAGATTTCTACTTCAGTGTCACTGTCTGAAATTTCATGCCCTACAGTGGTACTGATAATAATATAACAATTACATCTTTCAAGAGTTGATCACACAAGTACTTGGACTTTAATCCACAACTGCAATCTTAATGCTTTATCACAACAAAATTTGAATTCATTTGAATGATAGAGGGTCCCCATGACTAGTATATTTAATTGATGACTGCAGACTAGCAGCAGGTTAAAGCAGTCCTGAATTGTGTAACTGGCAAAGAAAGGCATGGAGCTGCAGTTTATTGTGCATTGATGGCTGGGGGGGTGATGGCTTGCATTTTTTATTTTTCATTTAGTGAGTAGCTGCCAGCTCATGGGCATACACTGTACATGTTATTGCCCTGCCAAAGAAATCTAAAAGATCTTTTTAATTTGTTTTGTCCAGTTCACAGCAGTACCCACAAGCAATAGTGACCATCTTTTCCCAGTTCCCTTACTGTCCTGAAACCTCATGCATTCTGTGGCTGACAGGAAGGAAAGTATTGGTGGTGGTAGCATACTGCCTCAAAGGGCACAAAGTCCACAAAAGTTTTTACTGAATTTGGTAACAACAAGCTGATACAATATAAGAGGAATGAGTTGCTGAGGGAAGTTAAAGTACTTCTAGGTGTGGAGGAAAATGGTGATAGTGGTGGTGGCAGCAAAGAAAGCTCTTGGTAAGGAGATGCATCCCCAACACACAACTTCTTCACTCAATAAACTTTATTTAAAGCATTCAATTTGTTGTCCAAGGCTTATGAGTATAATGTTAATATAAAAACATTATATTAGTGTGTATCATTAATTGTACAATATAAATGAAAAGTGAAAAAAGTCAATATGCAAAAGTTCCAGTTCCTTTTTAAAATTCAGGTAGGTTGCCTTAGAACAAGTGGTTTGGGGATTAGCAAGTTTTGTTCTACTCTCTTAAGAATGTAAGTCAAGTAGCCCACTGTATGCACTATGAATGTATGTATATAGTGTTTGTGTACAGCTTTTGCAGTGGAGGTGTTCAGGCTGGTGAACATAAGTACATAAACGATATTCAAAGTTAATCAATTTCATTCCACAATGATTACTGAAACAATAAGTGTTTGTAGATTACTGTACTCAGACTGAGATGTCATTTTACATCTAATACTATCTGACATAACTCTTATTATACCCTGTATACACTAAAGTGGTAAAGTTTTGGTTTCTTGAACATGTGAGATGTAAAAACAATAAAGAGTACAGAATCATGAAACTAACTGTCCACACATGTACTTTAGTAAAGTTATGGTCAACTAACCTGCCAGACTCACTTTCACTGAGTTTCCCACCAATTCTAAGGACCATATTCTGAAACACTTCAGTGCCATCCCTCCACTACATTTAAATGCCTCTAGTTGAAATGACACAGGTTTTTAATTGTGTGTTCTAGTGACAGAATAAAATTTCCACATTATTTACTGGAGAAACACTCTTGAGAACCCTACAAATAATTTCTGTGGCCTTAGAAAATAGTCATGAAGAGAGAGAAAAGCATTTCTGAATAAGGGCCTAAGTCCTCTGATCTGTTAAGAACCCCAAGTCCTTTATTCTATTAACAATCCTAAGTCCTCTGATCTGGTGATGGTCCTAAGTTCTCTAATATGTTGATACTTGAGTCCCTTTCATTTGCTGACATCATAAGTCCTCTGATCTACTGGTGATCTCAGAAAACTTGATAACAGATAAGAGTGTCAATGGATCAGTGGACTTGTTATTAAAAAAAAAGTGCTCAACACAGTGAAAGTGAGCACAAGCTAATTAATGGACCAACAGGTGGGAGTGTGAGATGCATGAAAGCCACAGCCACTGCTTTAAGGGAATTCTGAGGAAGAAGCATCAAAACACATTGAAATATAAAATAACAAGATATAGTTAACCCTTAATACAGCAAATATCAAATACAACAAATACTTTAAACCAACTGAGCATGCCCTGCATTTGAGAAACTTTTGATCATTATATCAGACAAAACTAGTGAATCCTCAGAGCCTCCCAAATGACTCCAGCATGCAGTGAATTACCCTTCACTAAATGCAGTAGAAGGTCAGTAAAAGTAGTGATCACTGTGAATACATATAATCAAATGACTCCTTTATATGTGAGTAACAACTCGAGTTCACTGAAAGACTCTCCTATAACAAACAGTGATAAGATAGAATTTTCAAATACAACTAAATGGCCTTCCCAAAAACTTTGTTACATCCGCTTACTGTATAATGAAACAAGCAAAGAATGAGTGGCACTGCAGAGAGAAAAGTATTACAGGAGAACATACAAACATATCCCTTCCTCTCCTTTCCACTCACCTTCCTTCCTGTTCCCTCATGCTTTGATTCTATGATTCTGATTCAAAGGAGAATCAAAAGGAGACATCATGACAGATGTTACAGCCTTACTTAAGCTAAGTCTGTCTTGTTGGCAGGTAGCAAAGACAGTTGTGCAGCCTCATGAAAGAGGTACTGTCCCCTCCACTTCCACATTCATCACTTACCATTGCCAATATGTGAGTTGCCTGCTGTGAACCACTAATTTGACTCTTGCCTGAGACACATCTCAGTCAGTATGAATAAGGAGGGTGAGGGAGGGATTGGTGGGATTTGTTTTGGATATGCAATGAAGCAGGTGGTTCACAGCAGATGATTCACACATTGGCAATGCTAAGTGATGAATGTGGAAGTAGAGGGGTTGTACATCCTCAAAGGAACTGTGCTTCAGATGTTCTTCACCTAAGTTAAGTGATGATATTTCCAAGTGACAAGAAACGAGGCTACATGAAGATAAATTAATATCCCAGTTTGTATTTTTGAATACCAGAATACAAGGGTTCATGAGTGATTAGTAAGTGGCATGAAAAGCCTGGTGTAACTTAACTATGAACTGAGTGCAGTAAAGATGGGAATTAGTCATGAAAGACATTATTTTCAGGCTCGTGATCAACAAGCGCTATGAAAAGATTTTTGCCATCATGTTATGAACTGGAAGCAATAAAGAGGGGAACTTGCAGTAATGAACAAATGACCTCTGGTACAACTATTCATTTAGATAGCAAGTTATGCTGTAATCACCATAAAGTACATTAAACAATTTCTTCATATAACATCAGGAAATTATAACCTACATTTCCAACTTGTAAGGCCCAATTCCTTTCTATAGGAGTCTGGCATAGTCACAGACAAAAGTAACATTCTGCACTTACTTCCATCATGCACAGCACTTTTCTCATGACAAATGATACATGAATAAGGACTATTCTTCAAGAAAGTAAAAAGTCTGTGACATATATATGTAAAGCACAAATAAATGAAAAGATTTAATTTTGGTTACCACACTTCACATCATAATACACATGATCATTATAAAAATGCTATTTTTGATAGCAGTGTTGATATAGATATCCGTGCTGATGTTGTGTAATATTAAAAGAAATAAAATTCTATGATGCAACTCACGTGTCGGTCGAAGATCTGTTTTCCTGTGTGTCATCTCATCTTCCAATTTGTGTTTTCCTGAAACAAACAAGCAGGTATTATTACTTACTCAAAATGTAGAAAATCTCTTTGTATTATTATATCAAAGCCTTATCTCTCTGGTTTTCACTTTTTATTCCCCAAATTTTACATTTTTACTGCACATTTCTTTAGGAAAGCAAAATCACTATTCCCATAATATTGATCATAATAAACAAAGTAAACAGTAAAAATCTACACTTTGTGCTCCATATTATAGCAATGACCAGTGTCAAAACTTACATAAGTAACTTTATAGTCCTGTTTGTCATTCTGTCACAAAGTAAATAGCTAGAGTTATCCTCGTCTCACACTTGTGGTCGGAACTGTCTTTTCTGCTAATTTCAGTGTGCTTTGAATGAATCCAAAATCTTGGCAGAATATAAGCTTTGCTCAGCAAGGTGAGACAGATGAACTTCCACACAAACAACTCACCAGACCCATCAAATCTCCCTGGTAAATTTATACAAGTATGCCATCTAATATTTTCAGACAAAACTACATTTTTCTGGTACATTTTGATGTGCTTTGAATGAATATAGTAACCATTTCTACCACAAATCAATAGTTTTTTATACCCTGCCACACACACATAAACCAATGATTTATGATGAAAACAAGCAGAGCTTCATCCAAATAACACCAAAATCTACTAGAAAAATGTAGTTTTTGTCTTCATGCATGAGAATGAAAACACGGAGCTTAACTAATGCTAACCTATACTTAACCTAACTAAACCGAACTTAACAAAATTTTGCTAAACCTAACCTAACCAAACCTTGCCAAACCTAATTAAACCTAACCTAACTAAACCTAACCTAACCAAACCTAATTAAACCTAACCAAACCTAACATACATTAACGATAAATTTGATGAAAATTAATATCTCAGGAACAGACAATTTGCGGCAGTAAAGATATACACCACTGTCATGTATATGACCTATGTACTTCAATGAGAACAATGTTATCTTTTATTTATTTATTTATTTGCCGTGAGACAGGTGTATTTACATAATAATACTGTCTCCCCTGCCTTAACATCACATAATAAACTCCTTATAGATTAACAAGCATTTTCTCCCATAATTAATGATGCCAGTTCAAACCTCACCTCAAACACTACCAACCACGTAACTTTAATGTCCATACGCTGTGTGGTTCTCGGCTAGGTGTATCCCATCTGAGGCGTCTTGTGTACCCAAGCAGCGTCTTGCCAAATCATGCACACCCAACCACACACTAAGCATACTTGTACATAATTCTTATTTGAAAATATGAACCACTAAATTTAAGTAATCTTAAACGAATAGTAAATAACATAAGTTCAGGAAAAAAAGTAAAATTATACAGAAAAACAATGGAAGAAAAGCTTAGGCAGTAAACAGGCCACCATAAAAAAAGAAAGAAATAAAAAAAAACATATATTAGTATAACTGTAAGAGGCACCGAGTATTTCACTTGTATTTGTGTGCATGGCAAGATAGGACAGTATTTACAGTTGAGTGACTTCTGTTGTAGACGTGAAAAAGGGTTCAAGATTCCTTATTACTCTCCCAGAACAGTTACCTGGGGCCTATTGAAGGGCCAGTAGACAGGTGAAGGACGCCCTGCCAACACTACAGAGCTGGATGCTGGGCTGGGGTGTGTGTGTGTGTGTTAAGTGTGTTAGTGTGTGTGTGTGTGTCACAATCTCATGACACAACACTGGAACTGGCACCATCTTGCACTCAGGACTCTCTGTCTGTGTGTGGGTGTGTGTGTGTGTGTGTGTGTGTGTGTACGAGTAGTCTATCTCATACGTCCTTATTGTTTAACTGAATTGTATTTACTTAAAGTTTGGTTAGAGATTTATGGTAAGTTATCTATATGGTCTAAGAGCGGCAGCAAGAGGCATCTAATCAGCGAGCAGGTTCCAGCTAGTCTTTTCACGACCTGTGAAGTGAAAGGCAGTGAAATACCATTTGACCTTTCGAAGTGACTGGTTGGGCGTGTCCAGGTCGGTAACTTTCATATGCATGCTCTAGTATCAGTGACGTGGGTACTCGTCTACCACTACAGCAGTCCCTCCTGCAGCAGTTCCACAGCTGCCAACACATGCTGCTAGGTTTGCGTTTTCTCACTCCCTGAGCTAGTACTACTCACTGTTTGGTTTGTTTGATTGTTTTCTGACATTACATTACAGTCAGTTGTAATCCCTCTCATCCTGCTGAAAATGGCAGGAAATGTGTTGAAGCCGGCCCTTTTTAATGATGAATGCAGTTTTTATTATTACTATGATGTGGATAAAAAATTAAAAAAAAATAAAAAAAACTAAGATACATACTAAAACAGAGCAAGTCGTATTTTTTTTATTTATCTTTTTATTTTTAGCAAATTTCGTGTTAAGAACACAAGTAAGCAAGAAGCATGCTTGGTAATGAAAATGCATGCATGTTGTATCGTTTTGTATCACTGAGTTATTCAGTTGTACTTATCTGTATACGGGAACAGTAGAAATGACCTACATGCGAAACTTTACGTACTCATCTAGCAGACTCACCTGATTTAGGCGGTCATAGTGAATGAAGACTTATAGCTATATATTATGAGAACAGCCCAGGTCTACTGGCACGTTAGTCTAAAGTTTTTTTTTTTTGTGTGTGTGTGTGTGCCATAAGCAAAGTTTACAAAATAACTTGTGTATGTTAGACAGACATTGAAAGGGAAGCGCAGAGGTGTTTCAGAATATGGTCCACGGAGCAAGGCTGCACAGATTTGCTCGCCACGGAAGGCAGCAAGAAACATCTGCATACAAGATCCATACCTCCTTCATTACAACAGAGTTCATATTTTTCCAGTGCTATAAAAAAAAAAAACAATTGCCTGAGATTTATTGGAGAAGCAGCAGATAGGTAAAGCGGCTCTTTCTCAACGCTACCGCACCGTGTGTGTGTGTGTGTGTGTGTGTGTGTGTGTGTGTGTATTATTATTAAAGGTTTATTGAGTATTATGTCAACATATACATATATACATATTGCACAAAAGAAAAAATATACATGAATGTACATAATACACAAAGCGGGCACCAGCCCGCAGGTGGGGGAGTCTTGGGTCCCGGTGGTGGGCGGTGCGGTGGCGCTGTGTGTGTGTATGTGCAGAAAGGACGATATGAAGATAAATGCAATGACGAGTAGATTGCTTAAAGACGCTGATGGAAGGAACAAACAAGAAATCTTTCCTATAGCATGTCAAAGTCAGCAGCCGAGATCCCAACGTTAGAAAAACATTGGTAAGCTTAATATACGAATATAAGAGTATGTGAAAGGGTTCTAAGCCTTTTAGTGTATAAAAGGGAAAAGGGTTAACCTTATTAGTCTGGAAAAGGTGAAAAAACTTTGATATTTACTTTTCTTCGATAATGGACTTCACAGTAAATAAAATGAGCTAATTCCCGTCCCAGGCTACACTTTTCCGTCTCTTTCCTCCCCCAGGTATGAGGGCAGAGCAGTGAGTGAGAGCACGCCGCCAGCACTCGTCTCATAATTGAGCGCATCAAATAGTCAGGCTTCATCTGAAGAGCAATATCTGATCTTTCATTATGCTTGGGAACTATTAGAGAGAGAGAGAGAGAGAGAGAGAGAGAGAGAGAGAGAGAGAGAGAGAGAGAGAGAGAGAGAGAGAGAGAGTTATCTGTTAGTACAAAGAAATACAATACGAAAATCTGTGTGTGTGTGTGTGTGTGTGTGTGTGTGTGTGTGTGTGTGTGTCTTTTATCAATCTTACTTTACAACTATAATTGTAGTAGATTCATATAACTTGTTTCTGTTCTCCGCTCCTGCTTCATTTGCGCGTAGCTGTGCATTATGTTATGGTGAAAAATGTACGAGTGTTAGCTAATAAATAAGCCATTCTCCTCCTTGCTCTTCTTTTATTTCTTTCTCCTGGCCACTGCGCACTTGTGTTCAGTTCCTAGCGCAGGTTTGTCTCAGAGAAGTTAATCCTGGAGACTGCCGCGCTCCTGTCCACATTCGAATGACAGCAGAGCGACATGCAGGTGTCAGGTCGCCACATCTGCGGCTCGTGGTAAGCTATGTGTCAATTTCTCCCTTTTTATCAAGAATACATGAACATAAGGAAATAAGAGAAGCTGCAAGGAAGCTATCACGTGTACAAGTATGAAACATGCTTACCTATTTCCACCTATCATCACCATCCATAAATTTGTCTAATCTTCTTTTAAAGCTCTGTAATGATTCAACACTAACAACCTGGTCTACTGAGTCTATTCTATTCATCAGTCACTCTATTTGAGAATCAGTTCGTTCCTGTCACTTTCTTAAATCTAACCTTTTCAAACTTCAGCCCGTTATTTCTTGTTCATATGATGCTTGTTCTTGAATGAAGGTATACTAATTCCAGGTCAGTGATCTAAACATTTCTTCACAGGTTGTTCTACGCTGCCATTCTGCTACCGGCTGGCCAAACACAAGATGCACGGGAAGTTTTCGAAAGCCTAGTCCAGGACGCCTTTGCCGGGGAAGACCTGCTACTGATTCTCGATGCCGGCGCTGAGGACGAGCTGGAAGTCAAGACAGCAACGGATAGTAGTGGCAGTGTATTATTATTATCCAGCGATAATTCAAGCCACTTTTTCCAAAAGACCCCAAGTCATCTTGTTCGAGGAAGTCACTTCACTGCCTTACTGGTCTTCACTGCGAGCGTAGTTCCCTTCATGAAAACTCTTGATACTAAATGGAATCCAGATTTTATGTTACTAATGAGTCTAAATTCCAGTGTGAATAGTACAGCGCTTCTCGCCGATGAGATATTCCAGCGAAGTCAGCACTTGGCGCTGGTGGAGCCAGACAACAGAACACAACGCACCAGATTTATGGTTTTCTCAAGTTTGCCGATGAAAGGGCGATCCGCGGTGAAATATTCCTTAGGCCAATGGAGCAGAGGCAGGTTCAGAAGAAAACAGGATTTCTTTCCAGAGCGCTTTCACACCCTTCACGGGGCGGTGCTGCAGCTTGGATCCTGGTGTGACGACTTCCCCTTCCTGTACCCCGAACACGGCCTCTGTATAGGCTCCAGCCTGGACATGCTGGACTTGATCGCCGCGCACCTCAACTTCTCGTACGATGTGCAGATGGAGCCGGAGGACCACAAGTGGGGATCGTGGGAGGAGGGCCAGTGGACGGGTATGCTGGGCGACCTGGCCTACAACAACAAGGACCTTGTTATAAATGTGTTCCAGATGACTCAAGAAATCTTCGCTGATTTTGAAGTATCGTATCCCTACCACGTAGAAAGCTACGTGTTCCTGCTGGCAGTGCCGGAGCCAGCGCCGCAGTGGCATGGGCTGCTGTACCCCTTCACGGCGACTGTGTGGCTGGCTGTCCTCGGCACCATCACCGTCGTCATCGTGCTTCTCAATCTGTGCCTGAAGGCGGTGCCGGACACTCAGGACGACTCTCAGGTGTTCCTGCTGGTGAGTTCCAGGACGGTAATTGAAGGTTCTACTGACACTCTGTTGCCTGGGGTGTTTACAAATAATGGTCAAGTGATCGTTTTTATCAACAAGTCTTTCATCAATATAATTATTATATTGGTTTGTAGTTATGCACTGTCATTAAATGAGCTGTTTCGAAAATACATATATTATAATACTGAAAATATTTACCGTAATCACAAGTAATCAGTTGAAAAAATAGATAATTATTATTGAAACTGTTCCATTCTCTGCATAAAGGGATTATGAGCACCTCATAAGTCATCCTTATCAGTCATCACGGAATCAATCAAGGTAGATTTTCTCGAGCACACTTTTGTTCACCCAAAAGCGTAATAATCTATGTCTTAGTGTTGCACTCAGTGTCCTTATTCCTTTAGTTAACCACACCCTTGTTCCATGTACTTATAACCGCATTACTGAATTATGAAGCGTGTCTTGCTTTTATTTCTAGATCAGTTTTAGTAACCAGAATTTTTCCCGCTGTTTACATGATGAGTAATTCGTGTACGCGGCAGGTGTTGGGAGGCATCCTGCGACAAGCGGTGAGCCACCATCTGGGGCAGTGGTGGGCGCGGGAGTGGGCGGGATGGTGGTGGCTGACCGGTGTCATTGTCACCACTGCTTACACCACCAATCTAGTCGCTTTCCTCACCGTGCCAGTCTTCCCACGCCGCATCGAGACCGTCGAGCAACTTGCCACGTCAAATCTCAGGTAATGCAACGCGTCCTGGCAACATGTCTGCGGTGTTCAGGTGCTTTCCTCTCCGCCGCGAGCTTTGTCGTTTGGGTGCTCGTTGTGTGGTGGTGTTGGTGGTAATACACTTCATGACACGCTTGGGAGACAAACGTAACTCTGGGAATCAAGTTACTGCTTAAGGTTTCTGTCTTCACTTTGATTTAATTTGTAATATTGGTCACCGGTATTTTTATTTATAAATTTAACTATTTTTTGTTAGGAAAATGGCTCATTTATTTTTTGTCACATATCTTGCGTGCACGCGCGCGCGCGCACGTGTGTGTGTGTGTGTGTGTGTGTGTGTGTGTGTGTGTGTGTGTGTGTGTGTGTGTGTGTGTGTGTGTTAGGTAGATAGATAGGCAAGTCGGCAGTAGATACGTAGGTAGATAAACAGATAGATAGATAGATAGACAGATAGATAGATAGATAGATAGATATAGATAGATAAATAGATGGATGGTTAGATGAAGAAAAACAGACTACTATGCTCACTGCAACCAGAGTGGCGATGCAGGACTACGGCAGCTTCGTGCCTGATGCGCTGCGGGCCTCGCCGGATCCCGCCCTTTACAAGCTAGGGGCCAATTTAGATCTGTTCCCTTACGTGTACCTCAACTACGAGGTGGGCTTCTCGTGGGTGTCCAACAGAACCCACGGCCTGGTGGAGACGCGCTCCTACCTGGCCTACGTGGTCTCGCTGCACAACGTGAGCGGCGCCACCTACGTCATGAAGGAGACGGTGAGGATTGAAAGCTGCGACTTTGTAGAACGCGACGAGGTCATTTCAGTTGCACTCACATATACTTTTCCCTGCACGAGTCTTGGCGATTTGCACAGTACTGCCTCTACTACGGCATTGTGTCTCGGCGAATTCTTGATTTTCATTCTTTGTCCACAATTTAGCCAATTTTGAGTTCTTGTTTCTATTTTTATGTTTCTAATTTTCCTAAGTTCCTCTTTCTGCTTTCCACATATATAATTTTTCTTTGTTTCCTATTTTAAAAAGCAATATTTTCTCTAGAGTTGTCGCTCTTATTATCTGACATTTCCTATTGTGATTGGTTACAAATAAGGTGTGTGTGTGTGTGTGTGTGTGTGTGTGTGATTCAGCATAACTGTCCCGATATGGACGCGATAGAAGGAGCGTTCCTGCCTTGCTTGCTTGCTTACTTTTGGAGGATAGTATAGGTGGGGTGAAAGAAGAATTAAAAGTGGAAGTATAGTGTAGGGGAACAATGAAGTACAGTAGGAGATCAATAGGTGACGGGCTAACCGTCTTGCTGTTCTCAGGTGTACCCGGGCTACCTGTGCTGGATCCTGAGGAAGAACTGTCCCTACGCGGACCGTGTGTGGCAGGCGCTGGAGGCACTGGTGGAGGCTGGCCTGGTGCAGTACAAGTATCGCAAGCACATGCTCATATCCTCGGGCTCCCAGGATGCCCATGACAGGGTAAGTAGCAGGAAGATTAAGTTTTATGGACTTTGAAGAGTGTATGATGTGTTTCCTCCACATTCAAGCATTTTTATATAAGACGGTAAAATAACATTATAATTCACTGTTTCTCTCAGTAGGAATTTCCTCCAAAGCTCAGTGATCTCAATAAGCTGTAGTATGAAACGTTTCTTTCACACATTACATAAGATTTAAAAATGGTTTTGTACGCAGATATGTGTAAAGCCGCACTTACACTCACTGATTAAAAATTAGACAATTTCTTTAACACGTGTAGGTGATGCATAATTTAGTTTGGTGTGGTGCTGCAGGTGTTGGCTGGGGAGGCGCTGCAACTCGGCCAGATGCTGGGGGCCTTCATGCTCGCCGCCATGGGTCTGGGCCTCGCCACGCTAGTGTTTGTTGGAGAAAAGCTTTCGTCTCTGATCACAAATAAGTAAAGAATCAGACGAGCAGGAACAAGCGGTGAATGTCATGCAGTACTCTTCTGTCCACCTCACAGCACGTCCTGAGATGGCTTCCTACAGCAGTATATTGAGCCCACCAAGACATTTTTCTCACTTTTTTGTCCTTATTTTTCTCTTATAAGGCCTTTACCTACGGTCCCTTCGTGCATCTAATGATCGGAGTGAATCTGTTGCCTTTTCTGAAAGTTAACTGCATGTTGAATTCGGTGGGAATTATAAACCTTAAGTAGTTATGAAATTTTACCAATATTGCGATGATGACACAACAACGCGTCTTTTCCAAGTGATGTAAATTTACCAAAGTAGGTTATTCCGGGAGATATATCAAGGCTGTTTATTTTGTTGCATACATAATAAACTACTGTATAAAGATATGATTTTAATGAATAATCATCCTTTGTCGCGCTGTTAGTTAAAATTTATATAAATTCTAATGGTTAGAATATATTTTTAAGTGAATCTTCTTTATTCTTTAACTACTACTTAAAGTACGACACTTGTTAATACAACTGAACAGCCCTCGACGTTTTAACTAAACCAAAAATATAAACTACGGACTCAAAATGTTTTAAGTCTTAAATCCATTTTTGTTGTGTCATCATCGTCTTTCGAAACAGAACTCTAAATCTGCACTACACCCTTTGTTTTTTTTTAATTTTGATGAGAAGCCATCGCCGTCAAACGGGTGAAGAGGAAGGCTATGCCATCTACTCAAAGACAGGGATTGTATTTTTCACGTCGTTGAAACACCAAAGCATTGCTGGCTAAGGCTGATTCACGTGTAATGTTTTGCATTATGAAAATAATTCAATAAATACATAAAGATTAAAAAATTTAGTTCCTTTGGTGAGTGTTCTTTAGTTCTGATAGTACATGTTTAACCGTTGAGCAGCCCACATGCAATATGTAATACGAGACCCGCCGAACCGGTTTTGTTTCCAAGAATAAGTTATTTTATTTTATTTTATTTGTTCACGTTTGGAGTTGTGTACCGCTTTATTTGATTAATTAATTTATTTATTTTGTAGGCGTTATTGATGTGTCGCGCAGCTGTGTTCCTAACGGTAGGAATTTCATTGCTAAATGTTTTCCATTTGACCCGAGTTGCATTAGATCGTAAGAATTCAAAGGACGTTGTAAGAAGCCAGCAGGTCTACACATGGCAGTCCTCGTATAAAACATATTTACCAATATCTAACACACTTATCCATACATTAATCTAATCCAAAGCTCCTTTTTGAAGAGGCGCTAATAAATTTGACCACTGCGTCTATTCCGGTCGTCTATCACTCTATCTCAAGGTAAATTTGTTACTATATCCTTTTGAAACCTGTCTTTATCAAGCTTAACTTCTTGTTTCATTCTGATTACTAGCTGGGATGTGGTACTGTGGGCCACGAGACTAACCCTTTCCACGGGGCATGACGGGGCTAAGAGTGTGATTGATGGATGTGTGAGTGTGTGGTGCCTTGTCTGGGCCACCCCGTGAAGGATTACCCTCTTGTCTCCATCACCCGTGCAATATATTCGAACCTCTGACTGTCTTTGTGAACATATGAGTTATTTATTAAGTCAGTTGATGATATGAAAAAAAAAAAAAAGACCTCACTGGAGAGAAAGGTGAGGCCACGTCCACCACGACCGTACCTGAATTCCTGAGTTTCGCCTCCCCATTGATATTTCACAACCACATTCCCACCTGCAGCGGAATATGATTTCATGAGGATGAGGCTGATATGAGCACTGATTGAAAAAGTCCATAATACATACAGCCCTTTCCTCCTCCACCGCTCATTAGCATCCCGCAGTGTGGTACTCAGGGCGAGCTTAATTAAGGAACTTCAGTCTCCTTTCCGTGGTCAGTAACGTGTGCTGGCTGTGCGCTCCCTCCCTCTCTCCCGTCCTCTCTGGCATCCTGACCTCCTCTCGAAAAGAAGGGAAGATCCATGACTGTTACTGAAATTGATAAACATTTGATCGATTAACTGACTGACTGACTTTTATTATTTTTATTTATTTTTTTGAAACGTGTTAAAGAGTTAGACAAAACAAACACTTCAAACACTGTATAATGTTTGTCATTACAAGGAAAAGATGTTGATGGTATATGGTTTCTTTGACAAAAAAGCTAATTATTAAGACTAAGCTTTTTGGGCAACTTAATTATAAACATAAGTAACGAGAGCATATATATATATATATATATATATATATATATATATATATATATATATATATATATATATATATATATATATATATATATATATATATATATAAAAGATGTTAAAGAACCATAATATACGTACAAATAATAATAATGATAATAATAATAATAATAATAATAATAATAATAATAATAATAATAATGATAATAATAATAATAATAATTCACTCAAGAATACAAAGATGAGCTAATAAAAAGAAAAAGCTTGTTCTTAATCATAATGCCGCTCTCAAAACGTTATCTACAGTATACTACTACTACTACTACTACTACTACTACTACTACTACTACTACTACTACTACTTTTCCTCATAAAAGTATGTCAATTTAGCTTCCGAAGTGTCTTGATACTCCTCTTGCCTGCTTGCTTTGCTTGTTTGTTTGTTTGCTTGACTGACTGACTGACTGACTGACTGACTGACTGACTGACTGACTGACTGACTGAACTGCAGCATCTCACTGACAAAACAGCAAGACGGTGAAAACGGTCGTCGCAATGGCAAAGAGGAATAACACTGTACTGGGTGAAGAGTTTTACTAGATCATTTCAAGAACGATATTGATTGACATTTACAGACAGGAAGACAATTTTTGGAGTATTCTATTTTCGTATACAGTGAAAAGCGAATACATTTATATAACCCTAGCATACACACTGGCCTCACTCTCCCGTGTGTGTGTGTGTGTGTGTGTGTGTGTGTGTGAGCCGCCATGGGAGTGTCCACTGAAGCAGATGGCACAGAAAAAAAAGGGAGGCCACCTTTAAAAAGTGACGGGGCATGTGACTTTTTTTCGTGTGACACTCATAATTTAGTCTTAATAGTCATGAGAGAGAGAGAGAGAGAGAGAGAGAGAGAGAGAGAGAGAGAGAGAGAGAGAGAGAGAGAGAGAGAGAGAGAGAGAGAGAGAGAGAGAGAGAGAGAGAGAGAGAGAGAGAGAGAGAGAGAGAGAGAGAGAGAATAATACTGGTGTGGATTATTTACGTTAACTCTATTGGCCCTAAATTGTTCTTGCCGCTTTATGAGATTGTTCCATGTGTTCCATTAAAAACAAACAAACAAACAAACAAACAAACAAAAGTCGCATAACTATGAAGGCGTTTAGAAAGGACGAGAGAGGAAAGAACTACAAAATCAAGAAGAAAAACCAGAGGATACAGAATTTCGAAAAGAGAGCAAGAAAGATGCTGAAGGATGGAGTGGAAGTGATTCTGGAGGTAAACAGATAAATGCTCCAGATGTAATAGGTCTGGAGGCTGCCGAATTGTACCAAGAAGAGCTGAGAAAGAAGAGAGGGAGAGAGAAAGAAAAAAAAAGAGTCTTAGAGAGGATAAAGTGTTATTGGGGAGGGTTTCGAAACTTATCTGGTTGCGATTCTAAATGCAATCCTTATCTTATCTAGCGAACCCATATGCGTGTATACGACCTTCATTTGGTTCGCGACCATGGGTTTGGGAGCCGCTGCATTATAGTAAGAAGTGCTGACCCGTTTGAGACGCTTAACACACTTGGAGGCAAAAACGGAAGAGAAGAGAAGAAAGGATATAAGAAGCAGGAGCGTGGCAGGGTAAGAATAACAAGTGGTAGTCGATACAAAGGCAAATCCCATGACAATTATTGGACTAGATTGCGTGGGAAGCGTTCCTTGTTGTGTCAGAGAGGATAAGTATGCTTGCGGGGAAGACTATGAACCGGCAACAACAAGCGGGTCTGTAAAAGACAAATCCAGCGACAATTATTGGACTAGACTGTGTGGGAAGCGTTCAATGTCTCCGTCTAAGAGGCTAAGCAGACACTAAACACCTAAGGCAACAAAAAGCAAATCCCACCACCATTACTGAACTAGACTGGCGTGGGAAGTGTCCATTGTCTGGGAGGATGAGTAAACCTGAGGGCAGAAGGAGAAGCGTCCTAACCTGCAAGGGGCAAGCACGGAGCAAGCTAGAGTCAATACAAGATGAGTCTCACGACCAATGCCGGAGTGGACTGCGTGGGAAGGTTCAAGGGAGAGTTAACGGACTGAGTGACAGACAGCAGTAGGTGGAATTAACGACTGTGGTGGGTGACCGGGATGGTTCGTTAGGGAATGAGTGGATTGGTTATCTTAGTGATGTTGGTGGTGGTGGTGGTGGTGTCTTATGAGATTAATGAACAAGGGTACTACATGCTACGTACACGCCAGTTCATAATTATGGTTCATTATATCATCATTATTGTACTTGTTATATTACAATCATTGATAACAACAACAGCAACAACAACAATAATAACAATAATAATAATAATAATAATAATAA
>NC_087152.1:37256816-37274316 GCF_035594125.1 Scylla paramamosain | reverse complement strand
TCCATCCTCGTTGACTTCCTTGGTGAGCTGCTAAATCAATGAAGCCGTCCATTATAAAATAACGATCTTTTAACACACAATCTTTTCCTTCAAGGGTCAAGATACCCCCTTCTGCCGCGTCCTGGTTAACTCCTTTCACTATTGGTGGCCTGTGGTGCACGCCCACCATCACCACCACTGCCATCACCACCACTACCATGAGCACCACCACCACCACCTCAGCCACAGGAGCCTCGGGTTACGTCCACCATCACACACGCGCATGAAGGAAGAAGGAAGCTCAGGCCTGAGGTGTAGCCGTGTGTGGCAGGGGTGGCGGCGTGCTGCCTCGTAAACATAGCCGTGCCACAAATAATGATCGTCATGGCAGGGACGGGGTGAAGGCACGCAGCGCCGCTACTCCCTCCTGGCCAACTTTGTGTCACCGCCAACTTGCTAATCTCAAAAACTTTAGAAAAGAGAGAAAACTGAAAATTGCGCGTCATATACACACATACACACACACACACACACGCACACACACACACACACACATACACACACACACACATAGCTGAAAGAGAAGGTAGATAGATAGGTGGATGGGTAGATAGATAGAATAACCAGCTAGCTTGATAGATAAGCAGGTGAAAACCCCGTGAACAATGGCCATACAAAATATTCAAACACAAAAGAAGTCTTGCCTCGAGGGGCACCGGGAAAGCGAGGGATAAGTCATAGCAGGAGAGCTCCTGTTAGCGACAAGGTACACAATGAATTGTTTTTAAACAAGAAAACACTCCAAAACTTAATTAATTAATAATGATACACAATTCATCCGTAAATACCAGAAATAAGATAAATTGTTTCAAGGGATCAGCAGAAACAATAGGAGAAGAACATCGACGCCAAAATAAACTAGTTACTGGCCTAAGTATTACAGTAATTGCAATATGATGGCAAATGAAGTTTGTTATTTCTTTTCGATTGGTTATTTTCTTCTCATTTTTGCTATTAATATCCCTTTAAACGTTAATGTCTTTCACTTGTAGTTTACAGATAAGCTTTACCTTGGAGACAAAGAACCTGATAAGTAAAGAAATGCTTCTGAATGTGTGTATGTAGACTTGCCTTGGCTAATCCTCTACAGAGGGATACCAACGTCGGATGCTGATAGATTATTTACTACTATTACTACTACTACTACTACTACTACTACTACTACTACTACTACTACTACCGCTCCTATACCACCACCACGACTTCAACTATCACCAGTATTTGAAAAAAATATCATCACAGTTTGTACAAAGACTAAGAGAGACGAGCGGCGCGGTTTCAGACTCCAGTGTTCAGACCTCGAGTGAGGGTTTGAATCCCATGTGTGGCAATATTTTCAGCGGCGAGTGGCTGCGAAGCGACTGATCAGCAACGGCGTGGTGCAGAACCCCCTCATGGGACCTCAGGTAGAAGCAGCGAAGATTAATCTGGAAATTCCACTATTATTTTTCCCTCCGGCATGTGATCAAAGGAAACCATGTACGTGAAGTCCACAGGTGTGCAGGACCGCGGCGTGTGTGTGTGTGGCGCCGTCACCAACTTTACCTCAACTCACCTCGCTTACTCATTTGCTTTACCTTACTTCACCTTTTTTTTTTTTTTTGATGGGGAGGTGGATGTTCGGAAGATCTTTATGATCGTTGCAGTCCCCATAAGACAACATTTTTTTTTTTCTAATTCGGCTATTTGGAGTTTATTGCAACAAAAACGAGTTTCTATAAAAATAATGAACGTCGGGTGTTACAATGAAATAACAACAACAATAACAACAACAACAACAACTAACTACTACTACTACTACTATTACTACTACTACTACTACTACTATTACTACTACTACTACTACTACTGCTGCTGCTGCTGCTGCTGCTGCTTTTATGATTCGTGAAGGAGTAGTAGTAGGATCTATTCACAATAAACATTAATACAGCCAGGATTCTTCTCTGATGATCAATCACTGTTAGGCTCACACACTAAAAAAATTGGTGCCGCTCAGCAGCAGCAGCAGCAGCAGCAGCAACAGCAGCAGCAGCAGCAGCAGCAGCAGCAGCAGCAGCAGCAGCAGCAAGCAGCAAGCAGCAGCAGCAACAGCAAGCAGCAGCAGCAGCAGCAGCAGCAGAAGTAACAGTAGTAGCAATGGTAGTAGTAGTAGTAGTAATAGTAGTAGTAGTAGTAGTAGTAGTAGTAGTAGTAGTAGTAGTAGTAGTAGTAGTAGTAGTAGTAGAAAGGCGGGATATGCCTTTGTAACACCTATTTCTCTTTTCGCCGATATTTGTCTTTTCTAGCTTAGAGATTTTTATCTTTTGTTCCACAGTCTGCCTGATTTCTTTCTTGCTTCCTTTTCTGTCTCTGTAATGTCAATAAATAGTAGTATCTTGGGATATAATTTCTTATTTATTTTCCATATAAGACTACTGCAGTGCTGGGTCTTCTGCTGGCCAAGGCTTTACAGGCGGCGGAGAGAGTAACTGAACACCGGACACTGCGTAACGAGGCCCGGGACTGTGTGGCGGAGTGAGTATGGCACGCCTTAACCTTTTCATTCAAATACATATTTTGAATGAACAACTGTTAATTACTAAAAAAATATATCCATATGTAATTAATGAGATCCCTGCTTCACCTATAATCCTCGTTGCGATGCCAAGCTGTCCTATAACATTAATTATCTGGAGAAACTAATATCCAGGATCACAAAGTCGTATTCGAGGGTCGGGATCAGGTAAAGGAGCTTCTTAGAATTCCACTGGAGACGGACGTCGCAGGAAATTCGATTGCCATGACTTTCTAGGAAGGAGTCTGAGAAGGTGCAAGCGTGAAGGGTGGCGGTGTCCTGTATCTGCCTTCCTTTCGTGTTTATTTCACCAAAAATAACTTGTTTGTATCTGTGGTGTTTGTTAGACGTCACGATTTTTTAACTTGTCCGAAAGAAAAGAAGTAAGCGAAGCCGCAACTCCATGAACTGTCAAGACGTTTAACCCAATTAAAACTAACGAGAATATTCTTTTCAACTCGACAGGAAAAAAAAAAAAAATGAAGCAAGCGAAAACAACCACTTCATGCACATCTTTGTCATGAAGTTTAACGAAATCACAGCTATTGGCAGTATTTCAGCTTCATGCAGGCACCAGTCATTAGTCAGAGTAGAGTAAATAGAAATATACATATAGTGAATGAGTAACTAGAGATAACTTTTAATCCCTTCATTAAAAAAAAAGAAAAAAAAAAACACCAGAAATTTAACATAACCCTCTTGTGACATCTGTTGTTAGCAAGAGAAAATAAGAATATACTTGTAGTGGATGAGTGACTGTAGACAACTTTTAACCCTTTATCAAAAAAAAAATAAAATAAATAAATAAAATAAATAAACAATAATAAAATAGAAACCTGAACATAATCCTTTAACGCCATCAGGAATAAAACCATACTGACGAACAGCACACAATAACACCAGACTACAAACCATCACGTTAAAATAAGTAGCCAACACCAAAACAACAATTAACTTACACATGCCAACCCCTGAGAAACCTTATGCAAGAATCCGAGTGTTGAAAGCCTCGGAACCTTGACCATGAAGCAAAGGATTATGACCCTAGCAAGTGGGAGGCGATTTTTGCAAGAAGGTTCAAGGCTACCACGGGTTTAAGTCCGCGCCATGCACACCCTCCTCCTCCTCCTCCTCCTCCTCTTGTTGCTTTCAGAAGTTAGCAGAGACAAGTGGTGGGCGACACAGAACATGACGACAAAGGAAAAGTGAGAGAGAAAGAGAGAGAGAGAGAGAGAGAGAGAGAGGAGAGAGAGAGAGAGAGAGAGAGAGAGAGAGAGAGAGAGAGAGAGAGAGAGAGAGAGAGAGACGAGAGGAGAGAGAGAGAGAGAGAGGAGAGAGAGAGAGAGAGATATGAGAGGAGAGGAGAGGAGAGAAGAGGAGAGGAGAGGAGAGGAGAGAGGAGAGGAGAGAAAGAGGAGGCGGAGGACTGACTAAGAAAATAGCAAAAAGGAGAAGAGAAAGATGAGAAAAAGGGGAGAGAGAGAGAGAGAGAGAGAGAGAGAGAGAGAGAGAGAGAGAGAGAGAGAGAGAAGAGAGAGAGAGAGAGAGAGAGAGACGAGAGAGAGAGAGAGAGAGAGAGGAGAAGAGAAGAGAAGAGAAGAGAAGAGAAGATGAGAGAAGAGAAGAGAAGAGAAGAGAAGAGAAGAGAAGAGGAAAGGAGAGGAGAGGAGAGGAGAGAGAGAGAGAATGAATCAGGCAAAGGGGACATGGCTAGGGGGGGCGGGGAGCAGTGGGCGGCGGGCGGGGGAGAGTGGGGGCTCGAGTCAGCAGGAAACACTTTGATCCGGGAATGGCCTGTGTCCTGGTGAGTGGCGGAGGGACAGGTGTGACTGGCAGCTCAGGTGATCACGAGGACTCGTCTTAATTAAACTTTGGAATAAATGGGAACGTTGTCCTACTTCCTCGTTCCGTCCGTCCCCCCTCTCCCTCTCTCTCTCTCTCTCTCTCTCTCTCTCTCTCTCTCTCTCTCTCTCTCTCTCTCTCTCTCTCTCTCTCTCTCTCTCTCTCTCTTCACTTCTCTATTTTGTTTAATGACTTCTTAAATAATCAATTCTCCTTTTTCTCTTCCTCCTTCTTCTCTCTTCTCTTTTCCTCTCCTCTCTCTCTCTCTCTCTCTCTCTCTCTCTCTCTCTCTCTCTCTCTCTCTCTCTCTAACAAATCTACTCCTGCCCCCTTCCCTTCTTCCCTCACCTGCCTCCTTCCTTCCTTTCCCCTTTTCAATTTACTGAGTCTCTTTGTACGTATGCTCTCTATGATCCTTACTCCTTTTACAACCTTCCTTTCCTCCTACAATAAATGTCCAATACTCTTCTTCATCTCCTCCTTTCAATCCCTGGAGCTTCATTTTTTTCTCCGTCGTCTAATTCATCGCCTTTCCTCTTCTTGGTCCTTCAACTCTACCTGTCATTCACATTCTTCAGTACTTGTTAATCTCTTCTTTTCGCCCTCAGCTCCTTCAGGCATCAACCTCCCTTTGGATCTCTCACTCTTGCCTTTCTTCCTTCCTTTCGTTTCTTTCTTCTGTTCTCGCCGCGGGGAAGATGAAGCAAGACTCACCTGACCTCTTCATTACCTGCCTCTGCCCTGAGAGACCCGCGATGTGAGACGAGAGAGAGAGAGAGAGACAAAGAGAGAGAGAGAGAGAGAGAGAGAGAGAGAGAGAGAGAGAGAGAGAGAGACGAGAGAGAGAGAGAGAGAGAGAGAGAGAGAGAGAGAGAGAGAGAGACGAGAGAGAGAGAGAGAGAGACGAGAGAGAGAGACGAGAGAGAGAGTGTAAAGAACAGAAAACTTGTTAATCGAATCAGCAGTTGTAATCTTTTCTCTTCATTTTTTTCTTATGTTTCTTTTTCCTGGACATTTTTCTCTCCTCATCCTCCTCCTCTTTTTCCTCTTCCTACTCTGGTTCCCTCTTCTCTCTCTCTCTCTCTCTCTCTCTCTCTCTCTCTCTCTCTCTCTCTCTCTCTCTTTCCTACCTCGCTTCATCTTCCATTTTTTTCCCTTTTTTTTCCTCTTTTCATCCTTCTCTTGTTCGTGCTCTTAATCGCTTCATTCTCCCGCACATTTCCACCATTCCTCGCATTCCCACGCCTGCTCCACAAGCCGCCACGCCCTCCAACACTCTGCATATTTAAACATGAAAACAATGTCCTTCCAAAATCTTGTCTGGCTCGGCAGCAAAATACTCGGGAACACACTCTGCAATTCTAAAATATAAAATAGTCCTCCTGTCCATTTAAAAGTGATTATTTTGCATTTCTCTATAATTATAAGGACTACTAGTAGCAAGTTTTAAGTTTGAAAAAGATTAAATTCAAAAAAGACACAAGAAGAAGTGGATTCTCAATTAGAGTGGTAGATGACTTAAATAAATTCAGTAATCAGGTTATTAGTGCCGAGTCAATACTGAAGTTCAAAGGCCGAGATAAATTTATGGATTTAGACATGTGTTCTGTTCAGAAACTCGCACGTGGAGGTCTTTTGAGTTTTTTTTTTTTTTTTTTTGTACGTTCTCATTTGTTGTTTTAATGATATGGAAGAAGTGAAGATCCAAATTATTACTGAAATACAATTAGGATTGGTTATGTCAGGAAGGTAAAATATTATTCGTTTTCATTATACATACTGACTGAGGAAACTATTTTTTTTTTAGCTTGTTCTTATTTTCAGCAAGAAAATAACTGTTTTGCATTACGAGATTAGTCCAATTTAGTTGGTTAGTTGGTTTCTAAGTAGGTTAAAACATTTTCTTTACTGCACCTCACGCTGTCATTTTACCGCTTAGTAATTAATTCCTTTCCCAGTAATTTCTCGACTTAAGTGAGGTAATTAGGCATTATTTCAGCCTGGATCCTTCTCCGGTGTACCTGTGGTGACACTAACGTAAACTATTTTATTGTAACGACTATCTTGATGTATTGTTATTAATGGTTATTGTGGTTGACGTTTATATAATCGTTGCCTTAAGTTTCACTCATGTTTTGTCATATAACGAAGCTTCAGTACGTAAGTTTACTTCGTAGCTTTATCTGCCCACCGAGTCAGTAAGCTCTTGGTCAGTACACAGTCTACTTCTGGCTGCCATACACTGTCGCCCTCATAACAGTATCAAGAAACATCCTTGCTGGGCTTCATTTTACCCATTCCGTCACTGAAGTTCTATACACACACACACCACATACCTGCTAGCATTTCATCCCCAGAGACAGTCGTGGTCATAAGAATAAATAAATAAATAAATAGATAAATAAGTAATTCTCCTACTTATCTTATTTGTATTGAGTTGACTTGTAGATCGTATGTGTTACCTTTGAGATACTGCTCCCTGACGTGTCCCTTTTCACTGTATGGATCTTCTGTTTTCCTCTTTCCCTTCCCTTTTCCTTCCTATTGCCAACCCAAATTTATCCACTGTTCTCTTTGTTTCCTCAGTATATTTATTTTCCTTTACTGCCTTGCCTTCTGTTTATTTGTTTATTTTTTTTATCCTTAGCTGTTATCTTCTTTACTTGATTTCCTTTCCTGTAATATTTTTTTCTTTTTCCTTTCTTTCTCTTTTGTTTCATGTGCTGCACTATTTTTTATTTATTTTTTTGTTCTGCCTTAGTTTTTATATATATACTTTTTTGTTACATTCCTGTACTATTTTATCTATTTTTCATCAAGTGTTAATCTAACATATTCTTCTTTTCCAGTTATGTTGTATTCTGTTCACTTTTTCTTTCTTACATTTTTTTATATATATTTTTTACTAACCTGCTTTTCTTTTTCTTTTTAATTTCTGTCCAACTCTTCTTTTGCTTTCATCCGTTAGCTTCCCTTATTCCCTTTTCCTGCTCTTTTTCTCCTTTCATATATTTTTTTTTGTATAAGTTGTCTTCGTTCCTCAGCCGAGACCTTCAATTATTTCTGTTTTCCCTCTCCTATGTTTTTTCCTGCCCTTTTTTTTCATTTCATTTCCTGTACTACTCTGCCTTTCTTCCTCACCCGTTACTTTCTTCTGTTCTTCTACCTTTTTCACCCCTTCCATTTCCTGTACTACTGTCCTTTTTTTCCCTCAGCCCTTACCTTTAATAATTCTCTTGTTTCCCTTTCATTTCCTCTCTACACTGTGTTTTTCTCTCACTCGTTATCTTCTATGCCAGTGGTTCTCAAACTTTTTCATGAGCGACCCTATTTGGAACATTTCATTCCTTCGCGACCCAGAATAAAGTAAAGAGAAAGAAAATGTCCAATGATATATACACTTTATTTTGGAAAAAAATAAGTAATGTGTACAGCTTGTGTACAGCAGTCAGAGACACCATTACGTAGGGCCCAGGAGGAGGGAGGTGGGGGGAAGATGAACATACATAACAAAAGTAATTTGTGGTTAAAGAAGAATAATTCAATTAAGTAACTGAAATACACTGAAACACTGAAAGCATGATAATGTTTTTTTTCCCTCAGCCACTCTCTACAGTTCCCCTACAATCCGTTCCCATCCCTCCCGTCAGTCTCCTCACGCCTCACACACCAGGGCGGGGGAGACGCATCCCAGGCGGCGCCACGGAGCAGGTACAAGACGCGGCCTCGCCTTCGTAACGATCCCAGGAAGTCCGGTGCAGGAAGTGAACTACGGACCCAGAAATTTGGTGCCTCGTACTGGATCTACAGAAAGGAGGTGACGGTGTTCCTGCTTCTTCTTCTTCTCTCTCTCTCTCTCTCTCTCTCTCTCTCTCTCTCTCTCTCTCTCTCTCTCTCTCTCTCTCTCTCTCTCTCTCTCTCTTCCTTCCTCCCGAAGGATAAGGATGTCACCAGGGAAAGGGAAAAGGAGGAGAAGGAGGTACACTGTATGCTCTCTCTTTTCCTTCTTGTTTATTTGTTATTCCTGTGTGTGTGTGTGTGTGTGTGTGTGTGTGTGTGTGTCAATATATATATAAGATAGAAAACACGGGGAAACAAGAGGAAAAAACGACGGGTATAGCAGGGAAAGACTGAAGGATAGTAAAAATTATAATGTTTAAGCTTCCTACACTGACTTTTTTTTTTTTTTTAGTATGTCTTGTTGGTAATTACCTGTCGCTTTTTTTTTCTCTCGTTTTTTTTTTTTTTATTTTCACGGATCGGAAATATATAAGGTTTACATTTATTTTTGACTTCGGAATCTGCTGTTGGAGGGAAACCACATGTTCTTACAGTTCGTACAGTTGCTCCAAGTACGGATGCTACAAATTCCAGTGATTCCATGCTAATCAGGCTGTTAGTACTGAGTCATTATGGAGTTTTAAAAGGAAGATTAGACAAATTAATGGATGAGGATGACAGCTGGCAATAGGTTTAATATAAGGACTGCCACATGTAGGTCTGATGGCTTCTTGCAGCTTCCCTTATTTTCTCTTGTTCTTATATCGGATAACAATTAATACGCAGACTAATAAACTTCCTTATATTACCAGCTCCACAAAGACCAAGAAGGACTGGGCATGTCACAGGTGGGGATAGCTGTGTGATACTCATTTTTTTTGTATATGAAATGTTTTGTAGACTCTGATAACACTGTTTTGGGCAACGGTACCTATTTTACATACAGCGATTTTTCTGCTCTAGCCTTCCTCCTCCTCCTCCTTTTTTCATGCCACGCCCACTGTCTCTACCTCCAGCGTGGCGGCGGCGACCTCGCCCTGCTACGCCTTCCTCTGCCTTCTTAGCATCCTCCAGTTGCCTTTATCTCCTCTTTTTCATCTTCCAATTGCCTTTTCCTCCTCCTTCGCCTCCTCAGCCTGCAGTGTTCTTTTCTTCCTCCTTCTTCTCACCCGGCAGCTTCCTCTTCCTTCGTCTTCTCCTCGTCCTCCTTCAGGTCTTCCTCATCTTGTAGCGCCTCCTCCTTTTCCTTCGCCTTCTTCTCCTCCTCCTCCCCTTCCTCCTCCTCCTCCTCCTCTTCCTCCTGCCTCCTTCGCCGCCTTCTCTCTCTGCAGCATCCTCATCCTTTTCCTCTTCCACCTCCTCCTGCTTCTCTTCCTCTTTCTTCTCCTCACCCTCTTCTTTTCCTCCTGATTTGGCTCCTCCTCATCCTGCAATGCCGTCTTCCTTCTTCCCCTCTTCCTCACCCTGCATTGCCCTCTTTCCCTCCTCCTCCTCCTCCTCCTCCTCCTCCTCCTCCTCCTCCTCCTCGGCGTCCTGGAAAATCCCAAACCATTCCAAACACGTTAAATAAAAACGTGATTTAAGACACTCCGGAACTTGCGGAACAACTTCAGCTCAAGTAAAAATTGTGAAAGGTCGACCTCACACTATAAACCAGACTTTCCACAGTCTTAACTCTCGTGTCCAACTCCGCGATGTACGAGCCGGGCACACTCCTGAGTCCTCCTCCTCCTCCTTCCCCTTCCCCATCCTTCCTCCCTCCTTCCTTTACTCTTTCTGCCTGCTTCTTAACTTCCAAGCGCACTCACTTCTTCTTCTTCTTCTTTTTCTTCTTCTACCAAGTCTTTATTATTCCTGTCTGTCTCCCCTCCTTTCCTTCCTTCCTCTGACTAAGTATTGTTGTTGTGAATGATGTAGTAAATGTATATATTTTTAAGGCGTTCACGGAAATGCATGCAATTTGTGTTTTGTTTCTATGTTTGTGCGTGGAAAAATCGAGGTACATTTTTTTCTTATTATTCCTGCTTGTCTCCCTTCTTTCCTTCCTCTGACTAAGTATTGTTCAGTTAGGAAGAGTTTAAGGGTGTCGTGAGTGATGTAAATGTTTTTTTTTCTTTGAGGTGTTCATGGAAAGGCTTTTTTTTTTTTCACTTTGTTTCTACGTTTATGCTTAAAAAAATAAATAAATAAACAGGTACAGTCTTTATTATTCCTCCCTATGAATAAGTATTGTTCAGTTAGGAGGAGTTTAGTGGCGCTGTGAGTGATGTAAATGTTCTCTTCTTTGAGGTTTTCACAGAGAGGCAGTTTTTTGTGTTTCGTTTCTACTTTCATGCGTGGAAAAACTGAGGTAGTGGGATTTGAATATGCAATGAAGAGAATGCATAAGAAAAACCAAAGTATTAGAGTTTAGATAAAATATACATATTCATAGATATAAATATGCTACCAGATTTTAAGTAAATAAGAAAATTAGACACCCATAAAAGAGTATCAAAGTTCAGATGAAAATAAATATTACACACATATACATACAAAAATAAAATATCGAAGACTGCATTGATATGAAAATATACACACGCAGAAAAAAAAAAATTAGGGCTCAGATAAATAATAAAAAAAATGTGCACGATGAAAAAATGATTTCACGTAAGAAAAAAAAAGTTTATAAATTTGACCCCATTGTTTTTCGATCCTTAGTCCAAAAATATTTCTACTGTGACAAAGAGCAAAAAAAAAAAAAAAAAAAGAAGGAAAGTAACAGCTGCAGTATTCATCACCTCTTGCTTCTTTCACTTGCACACTTTGCTGCAGAAACGTGTCACTTCTTATTTACTTTTATTTTTATTTATTCTTAACTTTTTTTTTCTTACATATTTTTTTCAACTCTTGACTTGTTTCCCTTCATGCATAAAAGAAAAGCTGAGCCATGCAACACACAAACACACACGCACACACACACACACACACACACACACACACACACACACACACACACACACACACACACGTATTTTTCAAGAGCTTGTGTTTGAGGAGAGCCATGCTATAGACTCCGCTGTGAAGTGCGTGCGCCTGAAGGAAAGGAAAAAAAGCTTCCTGAAAAATGTAGCAGCGGCTTTCCGAGACTCGATGCTCAGTTGGAATTGATTTACGGAACTGAGCGATGCGACGGAGGTGAACGAAAAATGCTTGCCAGTTTCCTATAATCAATTATACACCAGAGAGAGAGAGAGAGAGAGAGAGAGAGAGAGAGAGAGAGAGAGAGAGAGAGAGAGAGAGAGAGAGAGAGAGAGAGAGAGAGAGAGAGAGAGAGAGAGCAATGGCAGGATACGACGCAACGCAAGCGAGTTATGACACAATTGCTAATAAAGATGAACATCATAAATGAAAAGGCATCTGATCAGAGTAAGTGCAATTTCCATCCTTGCTGTTGTTGAATTAAGATTTCATGAGTGCCGGGATACGTCAGCATACACGATTCTTAATGAATTAATTACAGATGCTCAACTTATCTTTATAAATGAAAGGAAAGGAGTTCATACGAGTAGACATGCGTGCCATTATCCTAGATGACAAAAGAATTATGCTATTTTTTTTTTTTTTTACATGTGAAGGAGTCTGTTCAAAGGGAAAAATGATAAAAAGAAAGAAAAATGCTGAAAGTGTCGCTCATAAAGAGATCATAGGAGGAGGTTTCATAGTGTTGGGCAAATTCAGTTTTGTTGTTTTAGTACCTACTGAATTGAGGCCTTCAATTTTTTTTTCTTTGCTTTGTTTTATTTATTCATTTTTTTTTTATGTATTCCATCTAACTAAAAAACAAAAAAAACAAAAACAAAACGAAATCTCCTTCAAAGCGACTTTTCTCGGTAACATTCTGAAACTGTCCTTCCGTGTCTGAGGAAAATACCCAGACCTTCCTTGTTACCACGGTGTGCACTGAAGGAACACGTGATGTATTCTTTGCACAGAAGCGTATACTGTTTCCTGAAGAACAGTAAATTAAGTTGTTATAGTACATGAATAAAACGACAAGCTTCTGCAGGGCAATATAAACTGAAAATAACATCAAACACCAACAAGAATCAAACAGGTGAGCAAAACGGCCCGCCCGCCACCTTTCAACCTTACATTTTGGTGTGTGTGTGTGTGTGTGTGTGTGTGTGTGTGTGTGTGTGTGTGTGTGTGTGTGTGTGTGTGTGTGTGTGTGTGTGTGTGTGTTGATGCGTTGCCTATCCTCTTTGCAGTCACACAAATTCCCCCATTATAAATATCCTCTGCTAACATTCCACCCACCTGATTTCTCCCAAAATAGAAACACAATTATCTATTAATTATAATGAGATTTGTCATGTACCAGTAAATAGATCCATGAAATAAAGGCAATGGTTTTGAAATACACCACGAAATCGGCTTAAATTTCGCTTAAGCCCCATCAAAACGTAGCATGGAGTTCTATATAAAGAATGAAGAATATACACCAAGTCGCGAAACTTTCTAAAGAACCTCTCGAGCTCCCTCTTATTTCTGTCTTTTTTTTTTTTCATACATATTTTGAAAAACCAGCAGCTATTCCTGTGCCGGACCTGGATGGAACACGCCTCCCTTTTTCCGTGTCTTGTTTTCACGACCAGCCTGGAATCCTGACCTACAGCCGCCAACAGGTAGCCTCGCGCAGCCAATACAAAAGTCCTCCTCCAGAGACTCTCGAACGCTGCGCTCTTCGTTCTGGGAGTCGAGGTCGCACATGCCATCCAGAGAAAGAAAAGTGGAACATAAAAGGGAGCAGTTGCACGTCTGACATCGTGAGCTGCCTGCCTTCCGTCCCTCCTCTGTGCCTAGCGTGACTTGATTGATTTTATAGCGAGGAAAGAACATGAAAACATAAGAACGCTGGGTTGTAAAGAAAGCTGCAAGAAATGTTATTATTGTCCTGAGGTTTCAAGTCTACAAATAAACTTCAAGTATAATTATCACATTTTAAGGATAATTATCACATTTCAAGGATAGTTATGACATTTTTTAAAATTCCGTTAAGCCGTAACAAGCTCCCTCTTGACTCTGCGTGGAAAACTTCATGACTGACGTTATTCATCTACCATTCTATTCCTTCCTATCTCTTTAGAAAATGAAACAAAACAACTAACTGTCTGATGAATGGATTGACTAACTGATATTGTGGCGTCGTAACGAGGCGGAAGAGAACGAAGGAAAACAACGAACGGAGAAAGAACGATAACAAAAATAATGATTACGCTGACGAGAAACAAAAAGCTGGATAACAACTTTACTGGCGTCCATCAACATGTCCGACGCACACACACACACAAACACACACACACACACACGCACACACACACACACACACACACACACACACACACACACACAGAGAGGAGGACACAAACAAGGAGGTCAGCAAAGTTAGGACCGAGACCTCGTGACGTGCATTTTGTCAAGGGATTGCAGACCAGCCATTTACACTTCACAGTCTGGTATACATGGCTTATGCGGGAACCAGGTGGCCGAGATATGCGAGGGAGAACAACACGGCCCCTCGAGCTGGCAGGGTTGTGGTGGTGGTGGTGGTGGTGTGGTGGTGGTGGTGGTGGTAATCCCTCAGCCAGAAAAATGATGGCCCGGGGAAAGGATTTAAAACGTGGAATCATGCTTTGTGTTGTTCTGGGTTTGGTGAATCATAATATTTACAGTTGGGGATTGTGGGTAGAGTTATGGTAATATTGTGATCAAAAGTAATGAGTTGCGGCATTTGGTTTGGATGGGATGGTATACGCCGGTACTAAATGCTGCGTGCTTTATGTGACATTGCTTTTGTACCACGTGAGGGGAAATGAGAGGTGTCTGTATGAACCGTAAGGATTGTGAAAGCGATAATGATCCGCGAATCGCTTTGTTCTCTCATCAGCACTCTTTTTGAAAGACACATGTTTAGTCGCATTCTCGCATTTTCCTTCTGTTGATGACGTAGAATCTTTGTTAAGTCATCACTACAATCATGAAAACATCTTTGAAAAATACAAATAACTTCCACTGCAGGCTGCTGAATATAAGAGAGAATGTATTGTTTACGAATATCGGTCAATGGGACGTATTTTCAAACGTTTTCCTCGTCTTATCGCAAATACTTTTAACAAGCTGCATTGTATATAACTGGGTGTTTTCAAGGACTTCACCGTGATGCTTGTGATAATTTGAAGATTCTGCATTGTAAGAGGGAAAAAATAATTGTAACAAACCGGTTTAATATCCACATGACTAGTAAAAACTTTCAAACATAAAAACACAAAACTTTTACAAACACGCACAAGAGTCGCTGCAATGATACACATTTATCTGAAGAAATAGAAATCACTCATTACTCAGTTAAAGACGATGGATTAAAGGCTGCATTTGTCAGTCTGTTGTCATTTTAAACATAAACAGAATAAAGGTGTTCTACATTGCAATGATCTAATAGTATCTCGCTAAGCAGGAATTATACGCTACGTAACATTAATCTTTTTACGAGTACAGTCATCTTTTGTTAGCATTTAAAAGCATGTAAAAAGAAAAAAAAAACTGTACTTAAACGCAGAAAAAAAAATATGAATACGAGATTTGTTTAATATTCTCTCAGCAACAAAAAATGTGTCTGAAAGTTGTACGGTGATTATAAGAAGAATAATTTTAATTAAGATTTCCTACTCGTGAAAGGATTGATTTACTAGAAGTCTTTTAAAATTTTCATGTGTACTTTATACCGTATATTCGAGGCATTTAAAATACTGATATCTACATTACTGTCCACACCTGATCCTGTTGTTATATTCATCTATATCACATCTCCTTTCCTCATCCTTGCTAGTATATACTGCTATCTACTCCAAGTCTTATCTTTTCCATACTTTCTCTTTCAGATGACAGAATACTGCACTAATTCCTCCTCGCTGCTGAACACGTCAGGATAAAGTTGTTACGTGGGAGGCTCGTGTTCCCTTCAGGGTTCGTTAATATCTACAGCCTCCCTTATTCGTCCCTGCCTCGCCTCCCTCTCTCGGTCAAGGTCGCAGTTTAACAACAAGGGGAAGGGGAAAGGGACGAAGCACCTCTGAATACGAAGGGTCTGCCGCGCCCCGTCACCGCCGCGGGAGTTGTGGCCCCACGAGGAAGCGCAGACTGCAGAGGTCACCTATTGAGGGCCGTTTGGTGCATGTAAGATAGGCACGCCGGCGATTCTGAGAGTGAGTGAACGTCAGCGTTACGAGCATAGGGAAGGAGTTACACAGACACCAGTGGCTTGACCCGCCGTTTGCACCACCTCACTGATTCAGCAACACTAGCAACAACTGCCGCTTTCCGAACAGCTATCTGGAATCTGCGGTCCTGTGTCAACTCCGCCAAACTTAATAAAACAAAGTAAAGGAGAATGAATGGCATACAGCGAAACGTAAGACAAGCAATTTATCATATTTAGCAAAGCCGCTCTCAAACAGTTATGTAGAATCAGTGATCTAATGTTAAGTCCGCTGAAATAAATAAAAAAAAGCAAAGGAAAACGAAAACGAAAATGAAAAGGAAGAGGAAAAAAAAAAGAGCGTAAAGGAAGCAAGTTATCATATTTAGCAACACTCAGTACTGAATAAAACAAAGCAAAGGGAAACGAACAGTATGAGAAAAAAAGACACATGAAACAAGCTAGTTATCAAATAAACTTTCAACTTGGTAAAAACGAAATGGGAAAGCTAACGGCAAAACAAAAAGGTAAAGCCAGGCAGTTGTAAAAATTGATGAAAGCTAAACATTTCAGGTAAACAAGGAGGGGAGGATTTGTGGTTCCCTCGTCAATCATTCGTCACTGCCTCGGAAAAGTTCCATATACACATGTTTGCAATGAATAGACACTGACTGGGGTTGGGGGAGGCTTTTGTCCTACGGTGTACTCAGGGAGGCTGATGATGGTGATGATGATGAGGATGATGACGTAATGATGGTGACATGATGGTTAATGGAGCTACAGACTATTACGTTATCAATAAAACAGAAAATCGAGCTAAAATACAAATTCGAAAAAAAAGTTGAGGTAGCCAGCGTCTTCTCTTGAAAAGTCTTATTTGTGAAGAGAAAACAGGAGGGAGAGAGAGAGAGAGAGAGAGAGAGAGAGAGAGAGAGAGAGAGAGAGAGAGAGAGAGAGAGAGAGAGAGAGAGAGAGAGAGAGAGAGAGAGAGAGAGAGAGAGGAAGGCTTCACTAAAGTAAGTGGATTTAAGATGGTGGTGGTATGACTTGGTATGAGACTAGGTTAGAGTTATTGCCCAGAATAGAAGACGTAAACCTTCCTTCCTTTGGCTGGGATGGCTCTCTCTTCAGCTTACTAAAAATCGACGAAACAAGTTTACAGAAAAGTATCAAAAGACGCCAATGACAGCTAAAGGAGAGATGGAAAAGTTAAAATCCTTTACGTAGTGCTCGATGTTCAATTTTTGTTCAGTAAAAGTAAAAATGTCACTCAAATGATATTCAATAACTGATGTTTATAACAAGCCAAGGGGAGGAGAATGATTCAGTTATATGACTCTCCTGAACAGTAACTACAGAAACTACACCAAAAGGAGAAGAAAAAGCAACACTACAGAGAGGGAAATGACCTTTACACACAGAAGTTAACAAATCCCCTTTATAAAGACACATGGAACGGAATAAGCCTGTATACAGAGCAAACACGGTCCTACATAAAGACATCTGGGAAGGGACAAGACTAAACGGAAGACTGGAGTGGTGGTGGTGGTCGGGGCAGTGGTGGTTGTAACGGTGACGACTGTAGCTACTCATGGCGTGGTAGGAGCGACAAAAGCGACAACAACGGCCGTGGTAACAGTGGCGGTTAAATGAAGTGTAGGCAGCGGCGGCGGAGTAGGCGGAGCGGGGGACAAGTTCTCGAAGGCCGTAGCTGTAAAGAGGCGGGCGTGGGGGCTCGGCGGCGCGATGATGGGCTGTGTAAAGAGGCGTCTCCTGAAGACCGTGTGGTGTTATTCAGCGGCGCGACGGACTAACACCGCGACTTGCACGCTAAGAGCCTTATTCAGGGACGTGCTGTGTCCATTCCTCTCAGATGCTTTGCACGGGAGAGCGGGAGAGAAAGGGAGAGAGCAACAGAGAACAGAGAGAGAGAGAGAGAGAGAGAGAGAGAGAGAGAGAGAGAGAGAGAGAGAGAGAGAGAGAGAGAGAGAGAGAGAGAGAGAGAGAGAGGCAGCAAGAGGAGAAGAGCGTGACCTCCTTGTCTTACT
>NC_087152.1:37249316-37251816 GCF_035594125.1 Scylla paramamosain | reverse complement strand
GTGTGTGTGTGTGTGTGTGTGTGTGTGTGTGTGTGTGTGTGTGTGTCTGCTAGTCTTGATCCTACCGCTGCCACCATTGTGCGGAAATGCGACGAAGTGACTCAAAGATAAAAAAAAATAGATGGGTATGTATATGTCTTGGATTGTCGTAGTGGTGGTGGTAGTGGTAGTAGTAGTAGTAGCAGCAGCAGCAGCAGCAGCAGCAGCAGCAGCAGCAGCAGCAGCAGCAGCAGCAGCAGCAGCAGAAGCAGCAACAACAGTATTAGTATTAGTAGTAGTAGTAGTAGTAATAACAATAATATCAATAATAATAGTAATAATAATAATAATAATAATAATAATAATAATAATAATAATAATAATAATAATAATAATAATGACAATGACAATAACAATGATATCAGTGCAGGTTTGAAATGTTTGAATGAATTACCGTGTCCCCTCTTGCCAGATTGATTAAGCCTTTACTTTGATTAAGCGGTTCACGTGTGTTGTGTGCGTGTCTGTGTGTGTGTGTGTGTGTGTGTGTGTGTGTGTGTGTGTGTGTGTGTGTGTGTGTGTGTGTGTGTGTGTGTGTGTGTGTGTGTGTGTGTGTGTGTAAGTTTATTTAGTGTTTACCAACTGACTTTTATATCTGCCATACTTTTACTTTCTCCTCCTCCTCCTCCTCCTCCTCCTCCTCCTCCTCCTCCTCTTCTTCTTCTACATTTGTTTTCATTATTTCATTATGCCTTTTCTTAAGAGCCTCATTCTCATATAGCAAATTTCCCGGTGTGGTTAATTCTCGCTCACACACACACACACACACACACACACACACACACACACACACACACACACACACACACACACACACACACACACACACACACACACACACACACACACATTTTTGACTTAACTTGCACATGCTCCCCGCAATATCTTTATTTCCCTGTCTCTGTATTTCCTTTCCCTCCCTCTCTGTATCTCCCTTCCCTCCATCCCTCCCTCAACCATTTCCTCCCTTGCCTTTGTCCAGCTCGCCTTTGCCCTCACCTCTTACCCTGTGGTGCTTTCCATTCCTCTTCTTCTCACCACTCCACACTTGCAAATTTCCACCTCGACTCCTTTCCCCGGGGCGAAGCTTTCCACACACAGACCCAGGCCATCACCTCCACCCTCTGCGGCAGATCAAAGACACCCAACGCCTCTAGGTGGCCGTGTCCTTCCAATAGGTGGTCGGGAAGGGTATGGATGAGGCAAGAGCGTAGCAGTAGAGCATAAGAGAGCGAGGGTGACGTGGAAGGAGGGAGGTGAGGAGAGATGCACGAGTGGAGTTAGGGTTGGCTCAGGCAATGATAATGGATGATGGATGGGGCGGGACAATGGCTGGGGAAGAGGTGTAAAAGTGCAGGGTACAAGGAGGCACGCGAGGAGGAGGAAGAGATGAGAGGAGATGGGGGAAGAAGAGTGACGGGCAGGAGAGATGCTGACAGGAGAGAAAGAATATCGTGCAAAATTTAACTGTTGAGCGAAGACTGGACAAGAGAGGATGAAGTAAGAGAGGGTAAAGGATACAGGGGAGGAAATAGAAGGAGAGGAGAATAGAGGGAAAAAAAAAAAAAAGGAAGGGGGAAGGAAAAGAGAAAATGCGTACGAAGGGATTAGATACCTTAATGTAAGCCAGATTTGAGAAGGATATGATCAGAAATTGGTTCACATATAGGAGTGTATGTAAATGCGCAGAACAAACTTGACTAGAAATTAATATGTGCACAGACTTATAATAGTTTCAAGAGGAAGTTGAATAAATTTACGGATAACGATGACAGATGTAGGTCAATTAGTCTTTTGAAGTCCCTTTTTCTTATGTTCTAATGAATATCAAGCAAGGAAAAGGGGAGATTTACTGTAGTGGTGTGTCGGCCATCACCGCCACCACCACTACTATCACCACCACCACCACCTGTTTTGTGTCTACCACCGGTCATCTTTCAATTGCTGATCCTACCCTAAACCTGCTTATACCTCTTTTCTTCCCACGTGTTGCCTTCATTCCTCGACACCTTCATTCCCGTCCTGGCGTTACAACTGTCCTGTCTAAACCACTGTCACTGTGTTACCGTGCTGTCTAAACACTGTCAAGACTCCATGACTGTCCTATCTTCAACACTGTGCTACCTTTACTACTGTTCTATTGTCATCACTGTTTTGTATCCATGACTGTCATATTCACGTAACTCTCTTGTCTTCACCACTGTCCCATCACCGCTGGATTCATGCTGACCTGTATCCCATCTCCACCATTGTCTTATTTCCATCCAATCTCCACCCGTGTCCTATCTCTAACACAGTCCTATCTGCACTGCTTCCCCATCTTCATCCTGTCCTATATCCACTGCAGTCACATCTCCATATATCACAGCTCGTCGCCGCACTGTTTGGTACTATTCAGGCCGCGTCGTGCAGCGCCTCGTCCCGTCGTTCCGTCTCTGGCTAACTTCCCTGTCGCTTCCTA
>NC_087152.1:37239316-37244316 GCF_035594125.1 Scylla paramamosain | reverse complement strand
TTGTCCTTACGAGGGAAGAATAAGGGAATGTGAGGTGCAGGGTGAGCGCCAGCAGTGCCACCAGCAAGTCTAATATTGCATCTCCTTGTCGTGTCTGCCGCATGAGTCAGTGGTGTCTGGCACCGACACTCATTTATTATCATTATTATTATTTATTTATTTATTATTTTTTGGCGTGTTAAAAAGTTTGCTGAAGGGCACAATGTTAGGAAACAAGTCCGCTCTATATGCTGCTTCAAAAAAAAAATGTTTTATACGAGATTTCTCCCTTCCCTGAAAAAATAAAAAAAAAAAAAATTTAACTAATATAATTTTAAAAATGTGTCTTGTTATTATTTTTGAAGCTGTTTAATTCGTAGGAAGCGGAAAAAAAGAGCAATGTTAAAAATTAATTTGAATTTTATCCTATTTTTTGAGACTGACTCCATAAAATGAGGCAGCAGCCAATTACTTCTTTCGAAAAACCAGATGTTTGTACAAAAGAACAATAAAAAATCCTTTACCTTTACAAAAAAAAAAGAAAAAAAACAAGAAAAGGTGGAAAAAATTTATCCTTGCAGCAAAAAAAAAATGAAAGAAAAGAGAACAAAAAATAGTGTGAAATAATTTTTCTTCTTGCAGAAAAACGGAGAGAAAAGAAAAGAGTTTAAAGGAAAAATCTTTAACCTTGCAGGAAAAAATGAAAATGTAAAAAAATCCTTTATCCTTGCAGCAGATAATGAAAGAAAAAGCAAAAAAAAAAGCAGATAATGAAAGAAAAAAGCAAAAAAAAAAAAAAGAAAGAAAAAGAAAAAAAAGAAAAGAAGAAAAGTAGTGTTACGAAAAAAAATGTTTTTACCTTTGTAGCAAGAAAAAAAAAAACCGTCAAAAAATTAAAAAAATAAAATAAATAAATAAAAACTCGATCCATGCAGAAAACACACACAAACACAAACAAAACAACACCAAACTGTCAACAATCACTCTCACTTGCTTCAAGACGAATCGCAAAACTTTTCACACACGCGCTCCACAATTTTCACATTTTCACTCACCGCTAGAAATCCCTGAAAAAAAATAAAATAAATAAAATAAATAAATAAAAAAATAGCATGGAAGGAAAATAAGTGTACAAAGCGACAAGCCGTCTGAATTAGCCTGGTAACGTCCGCAAAAAAGGGAAGAGGACTGACGTTTTAATTAAGTCCTGCACAAATAAAGGCTGTTACTCGTACTCCGTGAGCGCGAGAGAGAGAGAGAGGCGAGAGAGAGAGAGAGAGAGAGAGAGAGAGAGAGAGAGAGAGAGAGAGAGAGAGAGAGAGAGAGAGAGAGAGAGAGAGAGAGAGAGAGATTGAAGAAAGGAAAGAAAATGCGAACGGACGGAAAAAGGGAAAAAGAAAAGAAACAAAAAAAAAGAAGGGAAGGAAGGAAAGAAGAAAAGGAGGAAGGAAAGAAAAGGGAAGAAAATGAATGAATGAATGTGAAGGAATGAAACAAAACAAAAAAAAAAAACGAATATAAAACGAATAATGAAGTATATAAAAGAAGGACGGAAGGAAAGAAGGAAGGAACGAAAGAAAGAAAGGATGAAAAAAAAAATGCTAAGTAAAAAAAGGACGGAAGGAATGAAGGAAGAAACGAAAGAAAAAAAGGATGAAAAAATGTAAGAGAGAGAGAGAGAGAGAGAGAGAGAGAGAGAGAGAGAGAGAGAGAGAGAGAGAGAGAGAGAAGCAAGGAACGAGAGGGCAAGGGGGTACGCGGCTACACATTCCTTCCTTGTATCAGCATTCAGGCAGTGGATGGGTTTATTTTAGCGGCCTTAAAGTGATAACCGAATATTCGCCCTCAATTTAATGGCCACACTTCCCGCGCCTCACCACTGATGGGGAAAATAATGCCAGTCCTATCCCATAACATTCCCATGAAAAAAATAAACAAAAGCAGTGAAGAACATAAAAATAAGACCTCGGTAAACAATTGAGGTATTTAACGAGAATATTGGCAGTGACTTTTACCCCCTGTGTGTGTGTGTGTGTGTGTGTGTGTGTGTGAGTGTGCGTGCAGGTCCATACATCGCTGGCTGTCCAAGGTAACACCACCGTCGGGAAATCACTAATACCTTACCACATCACGGGGTCCAAGTGGACTCGTTTAGGACTGTCCGGGCATCACCTGGCCGTAATTGGAGCTGCAAGTAATTACCTCGTTACTTGCATGAAAGATTTACAGCCGCCTCATCTTCTGAAGAAAACATTAACAGGATGCATAACTTTTTTTTTTTTTATCCTCTCTCTCTCTCTCTCTCTCTCTCTCTCTCTCTCTCTCTCTCTCTCTCTCTCTCTCTCTCCTCATGCTTGTCTTTTCCACATCTATAATTCTTTCTTTTCTTTTTTCCTTCCTTCTTTCCTACCACGCCCCCCCCCCCCACACTCTCTACACATATGTTCTATTATCTCTCTTCTTTTCCTCGTTTCTTTCCTATACCTTCTTCCTCCCTTCTCTCTCTCTCTCTCTCTCTCTCTCTCTCTCTCTCTTCTCTCTCTCTCTCTCTCTCTCTCTCTCTCTCTCTCATGGATTAAATACTTTAGCGAGAGCATGTCGAATACCGAAACAGTTTACACGGAGGGCCAGATTTATTCCAACACGATGGCCGCGGCGGGGCTTTGTGGGGATCCGCCTGCCTGCCGTGAGCTCCTATCGGGAGTAATAAAGCGGCGCTGACTGACACATATGGATCCTCCGAGACATTTGCTGCTCTGCGTCTATCACCGCCACCAGACTCCGGCACCGCAGCCACTCAATGATTCAATGTGGTTTGTCTTTCTGTATGGAAGGGAACATTTGTTTATTTCACTGTGCGTGTGTTTTTTTTTTTTTTTTTTTTTGTATGGCCGCAATGTGGTTGGTTTAGTTATTGAATGTATAATGGATGGATGGATGCAGGTTTTTTCTGAAGAGACAAGACTGGCGAGAGTAAAGCAAAATTAATGTCTCTCCATGAAAAGGGACGTATGTCTATCTTACTGTGGGTGTATATATTTTTTTTCGTCTGATTTTTTCTTGTATGGCTGTGATGCAGTTGGTTTAGTAAATGAATAGACATATATGCGGGTCATCTGAAGAAGACTGACAAGAGTATAAAATAAATGAATAAATATGCGGTTCTTGTTCTTAGTGATGTAGTTTCCGTCTTCCAGTAAGTAGCTGGTTGAGTAATAGTACTATGGATGAACGTAGATTGTTTAAAAAAAAAAAAGTAGGACGGACAAAATAAAAACCCATTTCTCCGGTCCTTGTTCCTAGTGATGTTGTTTCCGTCCTCCAGTGAACGGCCTCAAGAGTAAGAGGACACAGACATAAACAAGCACACAACCAGTTCTTCCAGTGCATGAAGCCGTGGACTAGAACATAAGAAGATACGCATGATAAAATAACAGAAGCTGCAAGAAGTCATCTGGCCCTACACACACGTGGCAGTCCCTCTGTAAGGTGTTAAGGTGCGAGGTAGCTTCTGACAGTGGCCGTGAGATGGGTGAGGTTTCTCTAAGTGGGGAAGAAGGTACTGGCAGACACTAACGCCGAGGACAAGTGATGCAGCGTGATCGTATTAGGAAACGAGCATCCGTATTAATATATTGTCATTTTTCTCAGCCAATTGGAATGTGTTGTTTGAGCGACTGCATATAATTTAACTGAGCAGAAACATGAGACGACAGGAAACTACTCCATCAAAATTTGCTCTCAGTGGTGTCCTTAGAAACTGTACGCTGAACTTGTACCATGACGTTTTAGTAAGACTGAGGGGAGCCAGTGGCATTCAAGGGATTAAAGTGAACGGTCTTCAGCACGAAAAGAGAGAGAGAGAGAGAAAAAAAAAGCGTACTGTAAATACTTCGTGAGACACTCGGCAAGGTGGCGCTCACTGGTGGAGGCTCGCCTGGGTGAAGCGAAACAGACTCGGCTCTTCATCTTAATTTCAATCAGTAATTTGAATCCACGCTCATTTTCTATTCTAACTCGGTGATTCAGATCAACAAATGTTTCTGTGATACAATCCGAAAATGAAAATGTCAGAAGTATCATTTTGAATTTTAAGCTCAAACTGTTATAAATTACTGCATGTAATACACAATACCTGCACTAGGTTGTTACATTACCATTCATTCTAGGCTACGAATGCTTTTTTTTTTCCTGAAAATAATGTAAAAATAGACTAAAACGCACTTCATACATGATAAAAGAAGGTAGATAGAAGAGAATAAGAACTCTGATTGAAAAGGGAGGGACTGGCACCACGCCGTGACCCCAGGAGTTTAAAGAGGCCTCGTCTAGTGATTGCTGCTGCTGCTGCTGCTGCTGCTGCTGCTGCTGCATTAATGTAGAAATCCCTTTGCGTCATTGTCATCAAATAGTCTCATCGCATAATAATAATATAAAAATACAGTAAGTAAAACAGTATCCTTGTCTACCTGTCTATCTATCTATGTATCTATCTATCAATCATCTATCTATCATCTATCTATCTATCTATCTATCTATCTACCTATCTATCTATCTATCAATCAATCATCTATCTACCTATCTATCTATCTACCTATCCATTTATCTATTTATCTGTTTATCTATTTATCTATCTATCTATCTTTCATTTAATCCATCTTTCTTTCAACTTAGTCGTAAAAATTAATGATTCTTATTTTACAACTTTATCAAATCTGTCAAGAAATGAAGTCAGCCTCGCAAAATTCTAGCGATAAACTCGTACGTCCAAAGTTGTGTTCACATCTGAGTTGAAATGTTCGCTGTACCAGAAATACACGCTGGTTCATATCGCCGTAATCACAACGCTTGCCGCTACTCATGTCGTGCTGGAAGGCGAGGCTTGCAGCTTTTCCAATTTATAATATTAGCTTCATTACCTTTTCACGGTCATGGACGCCATAATACTTGCTATATCTAATATAACCGGGACACTTGATTCTACAGATTAATGTGGAATAATGGATGCTTGGCCACTACAT